>NC_090765.1:13438936-13551436 GCF_036898095.1 Palaemon carinicauda | reverse complement strand
TGCCAGAGATTAATATCCATATCAGGGAGAATGAATTTCATAAACCACAAGTCTCTAACTAACAAATTAAGATAGTCAGCATTTGAAAAATAGAGAGAACAATACTCAGACATACCACCTACAAGTGAAGACTCGCTGGGCTTCTGAGAGTAACTAAAGAAGTTAAATAAGTTAAGAGCTTATAAGGTTGATTACTAACAAAACATGGCTGGTGAGTAATTGGAGTGTCATATTGACATCAATTCCACAAAAAACGATACAGTAAATCTAGTCCTCCCTGATATTGCAATCAAATTAAAAACACTTTCTCTCCTTGAATGTCAGTCGTTCTGTCTACAATGAAGAAGCTTTACCAGAGCATAGTGCAGACTCACCAATTCCATTAGCACTTCAACTTGAAACACACTCCTCACAACAGCAACAGTTATTTACAACAAAGTGCAATCCCATCCCTGCGTAAGAATGCTAACAAAACCAGCATGGAAGACTACTTAAACAACTCGTTCTCTTTAAATATACGCATACACACAGTGCTTGTTTTGTTTTTCATTGCAACTACTATTAATATTATTACTGCTATACAAAGGAGATCAAGTTATGAACAAGGTTTATTCTTACAATACGCTATGTCGGACTTTGTATACATAACATACTGTGCTGTATATGTACAATATACTTTCAAAAAGAAAGAAAACAATCGCTCACCATTTATCAACTACTGTACCCTATACATAAAAATACCTGTACCCTATACAGTGCAGTAGAGTACTCATCAATACAGTAGAACCTTAGGTTACAACAGAGATCCATTCCTACATGATATATCTAGAGTTTTTATGTATGTAAGAACACACCTAAATACAGTATTGTATGCAAGTCACTTGCCTATGCTAATGCAGTACTGAACTGTATAGTAAAGTCCTAGTATAGGTCATGTAACACACTTTAATACAAAAACATAACTTGGACCAAGAAAAAAAAAAACATGGCACCCTAGCAGTACCAGCCGAACTCGGTTAAATCCCTGGTAAGGCTGGGAGAAGCGTAGAGAGGAAAGGTCCCCTTTTTTTCATTTTTTTAATGTCGGCTACTCCCAAAATTTGGGTAAGTGCCTTGGTATATAGATAGATCTATGAATTACTAAATATCAAAATTAATGTAACCCAAGCACTCACTGTACACATAATAATTCCTTACCTTTATTCCTATGATTGGCTTGCATACTTTATTGGTAAGTAGTTCATCAAATTAACAAACAAAACATCGTAACTCAAAATTGAGTTATGATGATTTTTTTCAAGTATCTTAAAAAAGCCTGCTTGTAACGACGAACCGTTGTAACTCGAGTCTGTCATGACCCAAGAACCTCATCTACTGGATAGTAACATGTTACTACAACAGTAATATACATGATACAGTAAGAGCAGAGAAAAGAAAAGAGAAAAGATGGGAGGACATGAACGCTGAACTGCGTAGCAATCCTAATAGAGATGATATGCCAAAGGTCCACAAAGAATCAAAACTATTATCTAAAATATTTTGCAGATCTAAATACGTGGATTATCAAAACTGAAAAGACAGAACTCTAATATCAACTTGATGTGATACCTGAGTACATGACTACCAGTGGTTAACAATTTTAGAGTAACTTCAAGAAATTTGGGTAACACAATACAGTAATTCATTATTTTGTCCACAATTCTATATTCACACATCTGTTCTTGAAATCATGTCACTTATTTCATTAAAGTAAAACCTAATCAATGGTATATAACGATGTTAAATACAGTACTGTATAGCATTTAACAAAATAGTCATCATAGTTTGAGAGAAATTCACTTTAAAAATTTGTCTATATTATATTGTCAGTAAACTAACCAATCTCTGTTTTGAGGTGGGTAATATCAACATTATATAGAGTACTGTACTTACCTAGAACATTCCCTGAGAGAATCATCAGTTTTGTCCAAATTCCGCAACGCTTCTGATTTCATCAAACGACAAACAGCTCTACAAATACATTCCATTTTTTTTTCATTTGATTCTTTGTAGAAGGTAAAATAGTCACCTGAAATGTAAAATGATATTTTCAATTTAAAATAAATTTTTGAATATACTTACCCGGTGAATATATATATAGCTTACGTCTCCGACGGTCGACAGGTTCCAAAAACTCGCGAGCGATCGCCATGAAGGCTGCCGGGTGTGCCCACCAGCGCCGACTATCGGCCAGATACCGCATATACTTCTCCATAAATTCAGTTCTTCTCAGTCCGTAGGGTCTCTAACGGGGAGGAAGGGAGGGCCTTTAATTATATATATTCACCGGGTAAGTATATTCATAAATTTATTTTAAATTGAAAATATCATTTTTAAATATTAAACTTAGCCGGTGAATAAATATATAGCTGATTCACAACCATGGTGGTGGCTAGAGACCAGTATTAAAACAATAAAGGAGTATATGCTCAAGAGTTTTTTGACAAATATTAAAAAAACAAACTTAAGTATAGATACCTGATAAGGGAGCTGACTCTGATGAATACTCTGACTCATTAGTCCGCTATCCTTATGAAGCCCAGCGATCCTCTCAGGATGCTGAAAGACTTCTAGGAGCTGTTATAATCAGGGTGAACACCCCTACAACAGGACCTCATCAATACCCTTAATCTGGGCACTCTCAAGAAACAATATTTTGACCACCCGCCAAATCAAAAGATTGCGAAAGACTTCTTAGTCTCCCGTACAACCCAAAACAATATTAAAAATTTCAAGAGAAGATTAAAAGGATATTAGGATTAAGGAATGTATTGGTAGAACCTTCACCCACTACTGCACTCGCTGCTACAAATGGTCCCAACGTGTAGCAGTTCTCATAAAGAGTCTGGACATCTTTCAAGTAATATGAAGCGAACACCGACTTGCTTCTCCAAAAGGTCGCGTCCATAATACTTCTAAGGGATCATTTTGTTTAAATGCTACTGAAGTTGCTACCGCTCTAACTTTATGAGCCTTAACTTTAAGCAAATTACGATACTTCTCACTTAAATTAGAGTGTGCCTCTCTAATCAATAGTCTACAGTAATAAAATAAGATAACGCATTCTTCGACATAGGCAAAGAGGGCTTTTTAACGGAGCACCATAAGGCCTCTGAAAAACCTCACAGCGGTTTAGTTCTAGATAAATAAAATTAAGAGCTCTAACGGGGCACAGCACTCTTTCAACTTCATTCCCAACAATCTCAGATAGACAGGGAAGTTTAAACGATTTAGGCCATGGACGAGACGGAAGTTCATTTTTGGCCAAAGAACCCAAGCTGAAGAGAGCATACTGCTTTATTAGCGGAGAAGCCGATAGTCTTGCTAAAAGCATGTATCACACTAACCCTTTTCGCAGAAGCCAAGCTCACCAAGAAAAGAGTCTTGAGGTTAAGATCCTTCAGGGAGGCCGAACTTAAAGGTTCAAACCTGTCTGACATAAGGAACTGCAGGACCACGTCCAAGTTCCAAGCAGGAGTAGAAATATGACGCTCCTTGGAAGTCTCGAAAGACTTAAGAAGGTTTTGAAGATCTTTGTTATTAGACAGATCCAAATTTCTATGACTGAAAACAGAAGCTAACATGCTTCTGTAGCCTTTAATGGTAGATGCAGAAAGGGAGCGACCATTTCACAGATAAAGCAGAAAATCTGCAATCTGCGCTACAGAGGTACTGGAAGAGGAAATAGAGGAGGACTTGCACCAGTCTCTAAATACCTCCCATTTAGATTGATAAATCCTGATGGTAGAGGATCTTCTAGCCCTCACGATCGCTCTAGCTGCCTCCTTCGAAAACCCTCGAGCTCTAGAGAGTCTTTCGATAGTCTGAAGGCAGTTAGACAAAGCGCGGGGAGGCTTTGATGAAATCTCTTTACGTGAGGTTGACGCAGGAGATCCATCCGCAACGGTAGACTTCTTGGAATGTCTACTAGCCATAGAAGTACCTCTGTGAACCACTCAATCGCGGACCAGAGGGGAGCAACCAACGTCAACCTGGTCCCCTTCGTGAGAGGCGAACTTCTGAAGAACCTTGTCTAGGATCTAGAATGGTGGGAAGGCAAAGATGTCTAGGCGAGACCAGTTCAGCAGGAAAGCGTCTATGTGGGCTGCCTCTGGATCTGGAACTGGAGAGCAGTAAGTTGGGAGCCTCTTTGTCAGTGAAGTCGCAAAAAGATCTATGGTGGGTTGACCCCATGTCATCTAGCTTCTCGCACACAGTCTTGTGCAATGTCCACTCCATGGAGATGACTTGTCCTCTTCTGCTGAGGCAGTCCGCCAAGACATTCATTTCTCCTTGCACGAATCTCGTCAAAAAAGAGATGTTTCTTGCCTTAAATGGAGTTTCTTCTGATCTGTGGACCAAAGACCCGAGCATTCCAGACTGTCCAGTGGCGCTCCCCAACCCAAATCCGATGTATCTGAATACAACACATGGTTTGGGTTCTTGATCGCAAGCGAAAGACCTTCTCCAAGTCTGACGTTGCTGTCCCACCAAGTCAGACATGTCTTGACTGAGTTGGAGATTGGGATAGAGATACTCTCTAAGCCCTTCTCCTTGTTCCAATGGTTTAGGGTGAAATTGGAGAGAGCAAAGGTTGAGTCTCCCCAGAGAGATAAACTGCTCCAGCGATGAAAGAGTCCCCACGAGGCTCGTTCAAACTCTTACAGAGCAACTGATTTTCTCTTGCAAGTGACAGACTTTTAACAGAGCTTGTTCCATTATTGTGGGAGACGAAAAGGCCCGAAAAAATTGACACTGCATCTCCATCCCCAAATAAAGAACAGTCTGGGATGGAGTAAGTTACGACTTCTCTACATTCACTATGAGACCTAGCTCCTTGGTTAGGTCTATGTCCATTTGAGGTTCTCCAGACAGCCATTTAATGACGACGCCCTGATTAGCCAGTCGTCAAAATAAAGGGAGGCTCTAATCCCTGAAAAGTGTAGAAAGCTTGCTACATTTTGCATGAGCCTTGTAAAAACAAGAGGAGCAGGACTGAGGCCGAAGCCCAGTGCTCGAAATTGGTACACTACTTCCCCCGTCCACAAACCTCAGACATTGTTGAAAGTTTGGATGAATCGGGATGTGGAAGTATGCATCCTGAAGGTCGAGAGAAACCATCCAGTCGCCTTCCCTTACTGCTGCCAAGACAGATTTGGTAGTCTTCATCGTGAACTTTGTCTTGACAAAGAACACATTGATTGCACTTACATCTTAAGTACTCCTGCAGTGAACGTGGCTGCCAGTTCATTGGAGCCATCCCTTATGGCCTTGTTCATGTATGACATAATTTGTACAGCAATACAATGTCCGCTGGAGAGACCTTCTTACTTAAGGCTCCCAGGGACCAATCCAAAAAATTAAATACTTCAAACGCTCAAAAAAACTACTTTCAGGAGATGGTTTAACTCTGAAGACGACCATAAAATCGTTGGAGCGTCTCATGGCTAGACGACGAAGAGAGTCCACTAGGCTTAAGAAGTCTCCCTGGGCAGAGGCAGGTACTCCCAAGCCGAGAACTTCTTCTGTGTCACACCAGACACTCGAGCGAGAAGCTAATTTAAGAAGGAGGAAAAGCAAAAGCAGACTTCCTAAACTTCTCCTGGAATCCAACCAGTCTCCCAGTAAGAGCATGGCTCTCTTGGAAGAACGAGAGAGAACTGACTTCGTATATGTAGGAGTCGAAGAAAGTCATGCCAACAGTAAACTCCGACAGCGGAGAACGTGGAGCAGCCGTTACAAAATGAGTAGGACAAAATTTCCCTAAAGAAATTCATAATTTAAAAACAAGGGATTGTTGGACAACCCTAGGTTCCTCCTCTTCTGAATGAATCCCCAAAGGTACATTAGTTGAAAGGGGGTCATCAACTTCTTCAGAAGGCACATTATCTGATAAATCTAAAGTCTTGCGAGAAGGAGCTTATACAGTGAACCCTCGCTACTTCGTGGTTCGACCATCGCGGATTCACCACTTCGCAGGTTTTTTTTCATAACCCATATATATATACATATCGCGAAGTTTCCGAAAATTTCGAAAATACCGCGATATCTGAAGACCCCAAATACGATATTTGGTTACCTGTAATTTCATTTAATACTGTAATTAGTAATATCTGCTCTTACTGATTGTTCATTGCATTACATTTGACATATAATTCAGCACAGGAAGAAATAAAACACGAAAAGAGAATGTGATCATACGATAATTCAGTACTGTATACAGTACGTAGTAAAATTAAATCGAACATGAAACGCAAATCAGATGCAGTCATACCATATTAGAATGGTGTAAGGCTGCTGATGGCTACTACTGTACTACAAATGTAATGGATGTACTTCTTTTCCATGAATCTTTTGTATGTATACGTACGTAGTGCTGCAACCAATAATATTCTTTGTTGCAAAAATCACATCTCGAATAAGCGTACGAGAGAGAGAGAGAGAGGAGAGAGAGAGAGAGAGAGCGAGAGAGAGAGAGAGAGAGAGAGAGAGAGAGAGACACACATCCTACAACAAAAGCGTAAAATAGCGTACGTAAAGCTGTATTATTATTATTGTTATTATTATTATTATTGTTGTTGTTGTTATTAAAATTATTATTGTTATTATTATTATCATTATTATCATTATTATCATCATTATTTATTATTACTGTATTATTATTATTATTACTGTACAGTATACGCAGAGTATCTTGTACTTTGAATTGGTAACCTACGTAGCATATAAGACGGGTTGTGATTGGTTCAAGCGCTGATAGATGACGAATCAGAACTCAAGTTTTGTTATCTAGCCTGTGATTGGTGTTTTGCCCGCTTCTCCAACTTCCAGCATCCTTTCGCGGCCACTTTCTCTCCCGCCGTATTGCTGTGTAGACGTTGCTAAGTTTGTGAACTTTAATCTGTGCTGTGCGTGACTGTTTTAAGTTGAACTTTTTGTTGAACTTTCTGTTAAACCCTACTGTACAATGGCTCCCAAGCGTTCTGCTTCGACTAAGGCTGGTAGTGAGCCTAAACGCCACCGAAGGATGATGACGATTGCTGAGAAGATGACGCTTCTCGATATGTTAAAAGACGGTAGAAGTTACGCGGCCGCAGCCCGCCATTTTGGAATCAATGAAACCACCATTCGCTATATCAAGAAGGACGAGGCGAACATTAGAAAGACGGCTGCAATCACCTTTAGCAGATCAGCGAAGCGAGTCGTTACCACGCGTAATAAAACGATCTTACGCATGGAAGGTGCTTTAGCTGTGTGGATTGCCGACTGCCGGAAGAAGAACATAGCCTTGGATATGAACACCATCTGAACAAAGGCTTTGAGCTTGTATGAGAATTTTGCGGCAAAGGAACCTCAAGACGACGATGGCGACCATGCTGAAGAAGATGATGATGTAGATGAACCTCAACCAGGGACATCCACTGATTCCCAGCGTCAGAAACAATGTTTTTCCGCCAGCAAAGGATGGTTCGCGAAGTTTCAGAAACGCTTCGCCCTGAAAAGCGTTTCCCTGCATGGCGAGGCTGCTTCCGCTGACACTGCCGCTGCTGAAACTTACGTGAACCAGATGTTCAAGAATATTATCGCTGAAGGTGGATACAAGCCGGAACAAGTCTTTAATATGGATGAGACCGGCTTGTTTTAGAAGAGAATGCCGTCATGAACTTTCCTGTTCAAAGAAGAAGCCAAAGCCTCTGGCTTTAAAGCATTCAAGGATCGCGTTACCCTCGTGATGTGTGGCAATGCTGCTGGATTTTTGCTAAAGCCGGGGCTTATTTATAAGTCGAAAAATCCTCGCGCTTTGAAAAATAAAAATAAGAATCTCCTTCCCGTGTACTGGATGCATAATACAAAAGCATGGATTACGAAGATGCTGACCTCCAACTGGTTCCACCAGTGTTTCATCTTGCAAGTCAGCAAATATCTCGTAGAGAAGGGCTTGCCATTCAAGATCCTTCTCCTTATGGATAACGCTGGTGGACACGCAACTGATCTGTCGCATGAGGGCGTTCAGGTTGAGTTCCTGCCACCCAACACCACGTCATTAATTCAACCGATGGACCAGGGGGTTATCATGGCGTTCAAGGCCCTCTACATGAAGAATACCTTGGCGGACCTCATTGCGTGTGTGGATGCTGCCCAAGATGATGAGGATGAAGATTTTAACTTGAAGGCGTACTGGCGGCAGTACACCATAGCCACGTGCCTGCAGAATATTCAGAAGGCACTGCAAGAGATGAAACCTGCAACCGTGAATGCGAGCTGGAAGAAGTTGTGGCCCCAGATTGTTTACGACGACGAGGGATTTACTCCGTCTGAAATCCAACACTCTGCAATACGCAAATCTGTGCAGTTGGCTGCCATAATTGGAGTGAAGAAGAGAGTGAAACACAGGAAGAGACACAAGAAAATGTTGAAGAAACGGGCTTAACATTAGAACGGCTTGCCAAGGCCTGCAACCATGCGAAGGAGTTGAAAGAAATGTTGCAAGAGTGGGACAAGGATATGGTTCGGTCTATGCAATTCTGCAACAAGATCGATGAAGACATGACTTTCTACAGGATGCTCTTAGAGCGAAAAAAAGAAGCAGCGGCAGCAACTTCCGATCACAATGTTCTTCCAGCCTCGCAAAAAAGAGCCAGTTCCTCCTGCTAGTACGCCTCCGGAAGAAATTGAAGAAGTTTCCCAGGAAGAAATTGAAGAGGTGTCCCAGGTAAAGACACCTCCATCTGAAGAGACGTAAAATACTATCATTGGCTGCACAGTAGAAGACATCATCAGCTTCATCATCATCATTTCTACTGTGCAGCAAATTCATCGCCATCATCATTCAAGTTTTTCTTGAACTTCTTTCGTGGTGAGTACAGTAACAATCTTTATTTTTTACTTTAATATTCTAACATTTTAATATTTGTGCCTGTTTCAGTTTAGTACTGTATGCATTAAGTTAAAGGGAAGGTTTTAAAAATCTGAAGAGTATACATGTTGTAACCTATCATATTTTTTTTTTTTTAAATTTACATTTACGTACGTAAAACAATCTCTCTCTCTCTCTCTCTCTCTCTCTCTCTCTCTCTCTCTCTCTCTCTCTCTCTCTCTCTCTCTCTCTCGTAAATTGTTTTCCTGCTTTGCTACGTACAGTATGTACTGTATGATTTTATATAGATACGGTAAATAATATTTGTAATAACATATTTTCTAAAAGCTTTTACTGTAAATATCATTATTTATCACTTTCATCATGCACGTTAAATGCCTTCTTTGTTCTGAGCGTGGTTGTTTACTGAGCGTACTTTAGGACGCCGTCGTTTCAGGCGGCGTCATAAAGAAAAACATTTCATTTGGAAGTCCTAAGAAAAATTAAGTAAAACATTGGTAATAAAAAAAATTAACATACAGTACTGTATAATCAATATAATCGATGTAAAAACTAACCTATACACAGATGTGTACACTAAATGCGTTTGTTTCTTCATTATGATCAGAGAAACGTAAACAAAACATTGGTTGCCATTATTTATCGTGCTTTTTGGCGTGTTTAGGAAACGCATGATATAAAATCGCCTTTAATATTTGTGCCTGTTTTAGTTTAGGGTACTTTAGTACATGCATTAAGTTTTCTGTACAATAAAGGGTAGTTTGTTAACAGTACTACGTACAAGGGAAGGTTTTAAAAGTCTGAATATACATGTTAAATAAATAGGTAAACATGGTGTCACTACTTCGCGGATTTTCACCTATCGCGGCCGGGTCTGGAACCTATCTACCGCGATAAACGAGGGTTCACTGAAGTATTCAGAATGACGTGAACGAAAAGCCTGACAGGCTACATCAACTTGTATATGAACAGAAGTTAAAGTTGGAGGGTCGATGTCACGTTGTGACTGCAGAGAAAGTTATTGTACTACACGTCGAGACTGAAGTGACTGACGTTCAAACGTCACGTAGTAACAGCGGTGACTGCTGTACGATGCTAAATCGTGACTTCGGTGACTGACGCTCGACGTCACGTCGTGGCAACGGTGTCTGCCGCTCAACGTAACGTCGTGTCTGCGGTGTCTGCAGCTCAACGTCACGTTATGACAGCGGTGGCTGACGTTTAAAGTCTCGGCGGAACTGCAGTGACTGCTGATCAAAGTAGTGACTCGACTTAATTGACTGTCGATCAAAGTTACTGTAAACGCAGGGAAGTTCAAGCAGGGAAATTTCACTCAGGGAAATTTCACCTTTCCCTGAGCAACTTTGAATGACACTATTCGTGGTAAATCCAAAATTTGTAATTAAATTTCGGTCACTAATAGAGGTATACACGTTATAAAATAATAAGAAAATTAAAATGAGGAAGTTTTCGTCAGAAACAATAATTATGGGGACACCTTTTATATGTTAGTAACAAAGAAAACAAAAGAACCATCGAGCCAACTCCCGCCATATCCCTGTTCAAGCGCTTGGGAAAGCGACAGGTTGTTCTTTATCACAGTGTAACCATTGAGAGCAGACGTGTTTTGAGAGAATTAACATCGACGACTTTAAGATGGAATTATAATATAAGGTAAGGATCACCGTGTTCTGAGAGTTAGAGAAAAAAAAAAAGGGTTGTCAGGGTTTCTGTTTAAATAACAAGGGCTAGTTGGGTTGTTAATATAATGAAATATAGAAACATGAGATAAAGTGAGGGGTAAGTTTGTCCTAACGGTCGCGTACCCTCGGCAGGAACATACCTGGGGCCCATTTAGGGGAGAGAGCTGGACGGTCTTTGCGGTGGACACAAACAAAATTGTAAGTAAGAGATGTTATCAAGAGGTCTTTACATTTTAAGGAGGGAAAATAGAGCTCGTAAGGGATTAAGCTAGATAAAATATGCCACAGATCGAATAACTATTTAGTGAAATTCTCTCATGACTTAATGATGTCTATTAATGCTTAGTGCTTATTTCTTAGAGTTGATATAGCAGAACCAAGGGATTCACCCACCTAGTATTAAGAATTTTGTAATCAAGAGGTCTTTATAGGAAATATTAATAAAAATGTGTAACATGCAAGAAATAGAATACAAAGGAATCACAATTAATGAAATTATAGCAATAGAGGTTTCCAATAATGTTGTTTGAAATGTGTAGAGAATAGGGTTTTCTTTAAATATGTTTTTTTTTTTTTTTATTAATTGAAGAATTGTCACCATATGAATTTCTCTGTATGTAATTTTTCCAGTGACCTCGACAAATAAAGAAACTTAAAATGTCGACGAGTACTAAATAACCCACAAAGAAGACCCCCCTCACCCTACAGTTACATCGAGATTTATGCTCCGCATCTCGTTGAACAGCAAAGCTGACACTAGGGATAACGTCAGCGTGACGTAACAAATCTCGTTTAGAAGGTTGAAGACCTGAATCACGTATCCCAGAACCGTGACGTACAACAAGCAAAGGATCCTTTCGCACAGGAACAGGATCGTAAGCTTTCATTAAAGAAGAAAGCTTTAACAGCATATCTTGCAAAACACCTAACTTCGGATCAACCGCACTCTGAATAGATCGTGACGTCGGAAACGTCTGTACATGAACGTCATCGCTATGAACGGGACTCTCATGATGACTACATCTAAGACTTTGATCTTGTTCTGAAGGAACTAATTTACGATTCAACGGTCTCGAAACCTTACGCCAAGGCTTTATTTTTTAAAGATGACTCAACGGAAGACGAGAACTTCGTCTCTCCTGATTTATGGTAAGGACGTGCTTGAAGAGCAACGTCTGATACCTTTGAGGGAACGTCTGTTCGTTGGTTTACACCTCTCACTTCCTTAGGTCCTACGACATTCCTTCTCCCTGGGGCAGGGGAGCCTGAAAGAGGTCTCGGACTAGGCAAGCGACAAGCACGAACAAACGAACCCTCAGCAACACTGAACATGTTTTTCGCACTTTCTTCACTGACACTCGCATTTTTTAATAGTTTCACATTAGACATGAATAAAGCTGATTTCTACCTGAAGCACGCAATTCTCCCTTAAATCAAAAGATTAGAATTGCGAAAAAATGTCGTATAATGTAAGCTCATTAGTACAAAATGAATCACACATGCAAAAATTAATAAACATATACATATATATAGAATAAAACGGAAATATAAAAAAAGATCAGTGACATGGGAGGAGACTAAAACTAGATCGCTAAGGACTACGTTTTCAATCTCTCACCGTACAGTGCCTTGGGATGAGAATAAAAACTAGAACGTTTTATCCTCTCTCTCTCTCCCTGTACAGAGACTTGGGACGAGAGTAAACTAAAGGAAAATACTAAAAGGACTAAGAAATTGAAAATTAACATGTTCCTTTAAATTAGTATTTAAAAAACTTCAGTTTGAAAGAAGAATGAACATAACGTCAAAATCGATTAACTCTTTCTGCAAAGTGAAACCGTGATTCTCTCTTACTCTATCGTAACGATAGAGTGCAAACTGCGGAGCATAAATAAACCAAACGTTAGTTCATCTTTGAAAATAGAACGAAGACTATTCAAAGAATAAATTTCTTAAAATATTTTCTAAAAATATTCATCTCATCAATCTAAACAAATATAAAAGTTGAATGGGCTAAGCATTGTTTAACTTCGTTTTCCAAGTCAGTACCGCTTACAAAGAATAGGCATAGGTCGCTTATAAACAAAAAAAAAATTAAATTTATCTCGGTGTTTAGTATAAATGGAAAGCGAATCGAAGAGGCCTAATAAAGGCGGGTGAGATATAAAATACATAGAGGTAAATCTATAAATATCAACAATAATTTATAAAGTGATAAAATAATTACTAAAAGCCTTTAACACACTTCCGTACACTGAGGGAAAGGTCGGCTATCTTTTCTCTATGGAAAATCCAGAGATTAAAAAAGCAAGGGTAAAAAATTTTTCTCTCCTTTCAAAAGAATTTCTTTTGAAAATCGTATTGCTTGAGAATAATCCAACACGGCGAACGCCATAAAACCATGAACAAGTACTTCACCAATCAGTAGAAACTTGAGGTTAAGCGCGAGCGGAACCAATGCTGTCACTACCACCGACAGAGAAGAACTGAATTTATGGAGAAGTATATGCGGTATCTGGCCGATAGTCGGCACTGGGTGGGCACACCCGGCAACCTTCATGGCGATCGCTCGCGAGTTTTTGGAATCTGTCGACCGTCGGAGACGTAAGCTATATATATATTCACCGGCTAAGTTTAATATTTAAAAATTATACAGTAATGTACAAAAAATCAGAAATACAAAACTGAATACAATCAACCGAGACTACCAACTTTGTAAAACAATGAACAAAACCTAAATCAAAATGAATTAACTTAAAAAAACTTGATGTACAGTCAGTCCTAGCTCTTCGCGTGGGTTATATAACAAAGACACGCGCGAAGAGCGAGAATCTGCGAATACTTGCTGTATTAGGGTGGAATAACTTCTATCCCTACCAACTCAGTCTATTGCCTCCGTCTAGTCAATTAACATACTGAACCAAGTACTGCCTAATATTGTTTTTACTTTGTTTCTATCATCATCATCCTCTCCTCCTATGCCTGTTGACACAAAGGGCCTCAGATTTGGCCAGTTGTCTCAATCTTGAATTTTTAAATAAATACTTCTTCATTCATTATCTCCTACTTCAGGCATCATAATCCTTAGCCACATAGGCCTGAATCTTCCAACTCTTTGAGTGCCCAGTGGAGCCAAGCTGAAAGTTTGGTGAACTAATCTCTCTTGGGGAGTGCAAACAGTATGCTCAAACCATCTCCATATACCCCCTCACCATGATCTCATTCACCTGAGTAATTTCTCTTATAGTTTCATTTCTAATTCTATCCTGCCATTTAACTCCCAATATTCCTCTGAGGATTTTGTTCTCAAATCTAAAAAATCTGCTGGATATTGTTTCATTGTCATACCACGACTCCTGTCCATGCAGTAACACCGATCCCACTAAACTAATATATAGCCGTATTTTTATATGTAATTTAAGGCGATTTGATTTCCAAATTTTACTTAACCTAGCCATTGTCTGATTTGTTTTTTTTCAATCTTTCATTAAACTCAAATTCTAAAGACCCTGAATATTTATATGATTTACCTCATTAATCCTTTCTCCTTCCAATGATCTTTTATTTTCCATTCCATATTCCATTCTCATCATCTGTCTTTCTTCCATTATCTTGTGATATTTCACACCATCTGGTTAGCGAGCATTGCAAGTCCTGTGGCGTTTTGATAATAAGGGAAGCATCACCAGCATACCAGTACTTTAGGTCTGCTAAATTCCTGCTACCAATCCATTCCAGTCCTTCTACGCAATCCCCATTACAAAATCCATGAGAAGGATAACCAACATAGGTACAAAACACATTTCCTTAAAGTACTCCACTGTTCACAGGAAATTCATTTGATAGGACTCCATTAACTTATAACTTGCTATGCTCATGAACAGACTTAATAAAATTTACATATCTAAGAGGAACTCTGTAATAACAGGACTCTCCACAAAATTGGCCGGTGCACACTATCAAAGGCTTTTTCACTGTTCGCAAATGCCAATGTAAAATGGATTTGTATAATGTCTTAAAATGAAAATATTGTCACGCTTTGAAAGGCTAGAGAAAGGAAAGGGCAAAACCAGACACCTCATAGTACCTCAGGGCAGAGATCACTCCAGGGAGGACCTAACCTGCATATGGAAAAGGTGTCTCCTAAGAGAAACAAGAACAAGTTTCCGCCTTTTGCCCTCCCTCCAACAGCTTACATCTTAGAAACAAATGAGTGTGATACTGTCGGTACTGAAGAGACCACTCAGGAGAGGACCTAACCTGCCGCCGGCTTAAATCTCAAAAACAAATGAGTGTGAAACCGTCAGCGCTGAAGAGACCACTCAGGAGAGGACCTAACCCTCGAAGGAGAAAGGAGTCCCCTTAAGAGGCGCAGGAATGAGCTCCAGCCCTTTGCACTCAGTCCGCTGGCTGACATCTCAGAACAGGGCAGTGCGGCAGCGTCGGCACTGAAGGGATCACTCCGGGGAAAGGTGTCCACCAAGAGTGGCAAGAACAAACTTCAGACTTTGCATTCCCTCTGCCGGGTGAGCTAACTCAGAATGAATGAGTGCGGAGTCGTCAACACTGAAGAGACCACTCAGGAGTAGACCTAACCCCTAACCCGTGAACAGGAAAGGTGTCCCCTGAGAGGCGAAGGAACAAGCCTCCATCTCTGCACTCCCTCGAAAGGCTAACATATCAGAAAGGAGTAGTGCAGCAATGTCGGCGCTGAATGAATCACTCCACGATAAAAGGAACAAGTTTCAGACTTCGCATTCCCTCCGCTGGCTGAGTTAACTCAGAACGAGGGAGGGGGTGGGTCATCATCAGCTGAGGGGCAAGACTGAGGTGATAGCTCTTGGTCGGCAGAAAGCAGCCGTCTTGAAGAACAGCGAAGGTCCATCAAAGAAGAGCGACTCCCCAAGGAGGAGGGCAGACCCTCTTTGCTAAGAGAAGGGGAGGAGTCCTCCATTCCTAAGGTTAATCCGGAGGGAAGAAGGAAGAAGTTTTCTCGACTTCCAGGAAAACTTGTGAAGGAGAAGCAGCCTTCTTTCACTTCCTGTACGCCGACTCCAAACCGCAACTCTCCTATCTGTAAAAATAAAGAAACAAAACTAAAAGTATAAATTAGTCAAAGGCAAGTTAAAAATAGTTGAGCGGTAACACAGGTGTGTGTGTGTGTGTGTGTGTGTGTGTGTGTGTGTGTGTGTGTGTGTGTGTGTGTGTGTGTGTGTGTGAGAGAGAGAGAGAGAGAGAGCAGGGTAGCTGGTACTACCCCTAACCCCGCTTTAAATATTGGTGGGGTTGCTAAAAGTCTTGAGGCTAGTCTTCCAGCTTTGCCATAAGCATATTCCCTCATAAAGAGCGAAAGGGTTTGTATTAGTGTCGGAACAAGTACACTGTGAAATCATGTTGCAGCAAATGACCACTTTACAGTAGCTGTGTCCCCTTACCCTCAATTATTGAGAGGTTACCAAGTTTAATTGATCTGCTCCCTACTAAAGATAATACTATTTTCAATGGCTCATAAAACATTAAGAAACATGAAATTGGAATGCATGGCTCCTTCAATCATAAAATTTTTCAAACTGATGTGTGATTAAGGTAAGTGTAATATTATTATTATCAATACCAGCCAAACAACAAACCTATCTGGAAAAACATGATGCTAAAAGCCCAAGGGCAGCCCAATACAGAAAGGAAATAGACAAATAACCTATACAGTATACAGAAATAATTAAATTAAGTCTAAAATTATATTAAAAATAGTAATGTAAAAATAAAATCAGTCATATATAAACTATGAAACAGAACTTTTGTCAGCCTGTTCAATAGAAAAGAATTTGCAACAAGTTTAGAATTCTGAAATTCTATTGATTCAACTGCCAGATTAGAAAGATCATTCCACAATCTGATCATAGCTGGAATAAAACTAACAGAATACTATAGTCTTGAGCCTAATGATGGAGGTAGCAAGACTGTTAGAATCAACTGCATACGTGGCACTATGTACAAGATAAGAATACTTGAATTATAAGGATGGTCAGAATTATGCATAACCTTATGTAATATGCCCCAATAACTAACGGAATGATGTTACCAGAGATTAATATCCAGATGTCGGACAAGGAATTTAATAGACTAGAAGTTTTTGTCCACCAAATGAAGATAAGTCAGTAGCTGAAGATTAGACAGAAGAACAATACACTACACAAAACATGTTAGGTCTCAAGTTGATGGACTGGTGACTATAAAGGCACTAGGAAATTTTTTTTATAACTTAGTACTGTATAAGACTTGAGGTTACACATAATACAGCAGTTCATCTGTATTTCAAATGAAGTTTCATAGTAGGTATGTGGAAATACCAAAACAAATTAAAGAAACTAAAGAAACCTACACAGCCCAGTCATATGAATTAACAAATTGAAGAAACAAATCAAACAGGGCTCTGAAACTTAATCCACATCAACTACCTTGGAATCCAAATAGGTAACATGGTAATAAACACATAAAACATTATCCATAAAACTTAAGCACTACCATTTAAACAGATCACAAAGGAAATCTCATAAAGTACATACAAATTACAGATCACAAATTACTTGAAATCACTACTAAAACTCAGTATCAAAATCACTTAGCAATCAAAACTACACTTACCATAACAGACATATTTATCTATTATTAATGGTTAAACTGCAGTCATAGTTGGAAAAGGAAAATCCTACAAACCCAAAAGCCCTATTACAAGTAGTAGTAGTAGTAGTAGTAGTAGTAGTAGTAGTAGTAGTAGTTGCTAAGTTATTATTATTATTATTATTATTATTATTATTATTATTATTATTATCATCATCATCATTATTATTACTTGCTATGTTACAATCCTAGTTGGAAAAACAAGATGTTATAAGCCCAAGGGCTCCAACAGGTAAAATAGCCCAGTGAGGAAAGGAAATAAGGAAATACATAAACTACAAGAGAAGTAATTAAAAAATAAAATCAAATACTTTAAGAACAGTGACAACATTGAAATAAATCTTTCATATATAAACTATTTAAAAAAGAAAAAAAAAACAGAAGAGAAATAAGAAACAACAGTGTGCTAGAGTGTACTCTCAAGTAAGGTACCTCTAACCCAAGACAGAGGAAGACCATGGTACAGGGGCTATGGCACTACCCAAGACTAGAGAACAATGGTTTGATTTTGGAGTGTCCTTCTCCTAGAAAAGCTGCTTACCAGAGCTAACAAGTCTCTTGTACCCTTACCTAGAGGAAAGTAGCTACTGACCAATTACAGTGCAGTAGTTAACCCCTTGAACAAATTGTTTAGTAATCTCAGTGTTGTCGGGTGTATGAGGACAGAGGATAATATGTAAAGAATAGGCCAGGCTGTTCGGTGTCTGTGTAGGCAAGGGGAAAATGAGCCATAACAAGGAAAGGGATTCAGCATAATACTGTTTGGCCAGTCAAAGGACCCAATGACTCTGACGGTAGTATCTCAATGGGTGGCTAGTGCCCTAACAGGCTAAGTAGCTCAGAGAAGAAAATACTGTAAATGGAGAAGTAATGAATAAAGTAGAAGAAATGAGATTCATGTCACCTTGTTCAACAGAGAAGTATTTACAGCAAGTTTGAACATATGAAGTTGCAGTAATTCAGCTATTTGATTGAGATCACTCCACAATTTAGTCAAGTGTCAGAGGGAAACTCCTTGAATCATTAATGAGTAAGGTGCAATATTAATGATCAATAATGAAGATGATCTAATATAAGATACCATACCACATATTCTAACACGTAAGAACAAGAAATGGACATGGGCAGGGCATATGATGAGAATGACACATAATAGATGGACATTAAGAATAATAGATTGGGTCCCTAGAAATTGTAAAAGCAGGGGAAGGAAGAGAAGAGGATGGATTGACGAGCTAAGAAACTTTGCGGGTGTGAACTGGCAGAGAAAGGCCATAAACAGACAAAAGTGGAAGGACATGTCTGAGGCCTTTCTTCTGCAGTGAACTATTAACAGCTGATGATGATGATAATGATGATCACCATCCTACTTTATCTTCGAAGAAGGTGTAGTGATGAAGAAGACTGTGAAATATGAAACTACTACAGGAAGAAAAATAAAGTTTAGTACTGTATAAGGTAACAGGTAAATCAGTTGTGCCTTTGAGGAAAGCGTAAAGATAAAAATGTATAAAATGTCATATACACTATAACTACCATTTATTTCCGCATATAAGACAACTGTAAGATAAGACGAGGTTGAAAATTATGGCAAAATTTAACAAATTTAGGTCATATCTGTTGCATAAGACAACTAGTGAATTACTAGACTATCAGTGTATAGGCTAGCTTTTGCTGTATCCATAAAAATTTTAAATTAATTACATAAAGGAAATATTATCTCATGCTTTTACTAAACATAGTGCCTAAACCAGAAATCATTATTTTCATTACGTTACATTGCCGATCATAACAAACAAACGAACACATTTACACATCTGTGTATAAGTCAGCTTTAGCAGTAACAAATACTGCATTTTACTAAGTAAAGTATTAGTTATGTAATGATGAAGGTATTACTAATGTTGTTTTACTTACTTTACCCTTAGAAATTAAAAATAAATAAAATTTTGGCTTGCCCAAAGGTTAAAGGATCACTACTCTTCTCCAATCGGCCTCCAGAAGAAACGGATGGAGAAGGGTCGGAGGGCAGAGTATTTTGGGGTAGAAGAGGAAAGTTGCAAGTTTTTTACCTCAAGGCCCAACAATGTCTCCAGACTTCTTCCTCCTGCTATATCTTCCACTGGGAAGTAGACCATATGAAAATAACTGTATCCAAAAAGTACTAAATATGAAATAGCTTACCATGTACATCAATCTGGTCTAGAGTTGTAAGAACTATTTCAAAATTTCCTCTTTGAAAAGTGGCTATAGCCTGCAAAATCACTGCGTTTTCATAAGTTGGCAAGCTTGGTAAGTCATCCTCCATGCAAAATAATGTCCGGTGTCCAACACTTGGACATACAGGTGTATCTTGTAAATTTTGCAGAACTACAGCAATACTACTACAGGATTCTTCATACATCTGGAAAAATATTGATTTTTATTATACCAATATTTTTTTAATGTTTAACATCAATCACAATATCTAAATTTATTTACAGGGGATCTTCACACAAATACATATTTTCAAAAACAATTTTCCAATACATTTATTTTCTGTTCAATTATAATTTGGATTTCACAAATTTTGGTTATTTGTATTTTTCCTAACTACAAAACTGAGTTCTTAAAACTGAAGAAACAGCAGCATTGCTGACCCAGCTGGGTAAAAAAGAAAAGAAGAAAAAAAAAAAAAAAAACCTGAGCAGGAGGCTGGCAGAAGTGTGGGGAAGATGGGGGCTACCCTGTTCTACTGTATGTGCTAATTCCCCATTCTGATCTCAGAGCTATAGGGTTTGTGGGGGTGGTAATATGGGAAATGAACCTTCAAAGGCATCAGGTTTGTAAAGCTAGGAAAACTACAACTACTAAAACCTGATTTGTTTCAAATCGTCCTTTAAATAGAAGACATAGTTAGGAGGGGAATGTCCTACCTGAGCCGATTGTGAGAAAACCTCTGACTAGCCCACTCTCCCAACATCTATTCTCGGTTCTATAAGAGGGAGGTGAGAATTAGATGTAGCTCTGCTCGACTACCACTAAAAGGGGATAATCCCTGAGTTTGGAAAGGTGTCACCCATCTGGGCTAAATTAAAGTAATGGGGTTCATCCGGTCTAACCTTCTCACTTTTCCCGAGAAATATATTGTTTCATATACCATTTAGCAAAGTCTCATCTAGTAAGCTTCTTCTTGTTTGGGTGAAAGACCAAATGTCCTTGATGGGAGAAAAAGGGAAGATAAACTACAAATTTTATCATAATTCTTATTCTTCCTACCTGTACAAACCTGAGTTTGTAGAGCTAAGATAAATATGAATTTGTAGTTTGTTCCAAGGCCGATATAAACACTCGTCTTGTCATTTATTTCGGAAACTTCCTTAGGAGGGAGGAAGTCCCAAAAGTGAACAGGGTTTCTGCTTGGTCTTTAATTCAGAATGATCATGACCAGTCCTCATGAGGAGCTATGACATGGCATTCTAGCCTCTCGTAACTCATGGATAAGCAAAAGTGTCACGGTCTGACGAAAAAGGTTTTACCCATGCAGAAAAGCCAAAGGTATATGAATAAAAGATTTGTTAAAAACAAAACATCATTACCCATGATATTAACTTACCTGAAATAGTGTCCGATCAGTCAGGATACTTCCCAGGGAGGGAGAACAGGAAGAGAAAAAGATCAGCCATTCAACCTTCAAACCAAAACACATACTGAATATGTAACTGATAATGTGACAGTAACCTAAATGTCCTGCAGGGGAGTGAATCTTTACATCAATTGATGGGAGGTCACAACAGGACCTAAAAAAAAACTGTCTGGGGACCCATAGGTATAATACTTCAGTTAGTGGGCAGTAAAAGTAGTCTGTCTTTTCCAGACTACTGCTCTATGTACCTGCATTACCGAGTGGTTTTTGCGGAAGGCCAGGATTGCTACAACACTTCAAATATCACATGCATTGGGTGGGCCCCAGTAGACATTTCTCCCAGAGATTTGTAACCTAAAAGAAATGGTGTTCTTGGTCCCTATCTTTTTGTTTCATTCAGTACTCACAAGTAGGTTGGCAATACAGTACTCAGACAAGAGATAGCCCTTTTCAAGTAAAGATGAATGCTCTCACAGGACATAGTACTGTAGCAAACTGTCATTATCAGCCACCTCCTTGATTGAGGAAATGGAGGAGTTAAGCCGATGGTCATTTAAAGAGTGATTTTGGGTCTTATCTGTAAAATCTACTACAAACGAGAATGACAAATATTTCCACCCCTTAAAGTGTGAAACAAGATACGAGAGACCATGGAGCAACCTCACCCGCTTTGATGAGGCTAGGGCAAGGAGGAAAACTGTTTTCAGCAAGAGGTTTCTACCCATATCCTTACGGAGAGGTTCGTATGGTGCCATCTTTAGAAATCTTAGGACCTTAATCAAACTTCAAGTTAGGGGTTTGATTTCCCATGGTGGGCAAAATTGTTCAAAACTTCTAATCAAAGCCAAGATTTCCCACAAAGAGGAAAAGTCAATTCGCTTCAGTCTCAAAACCTGGCTCAAGGCTGAACGATAGCTTTTCACCACAGGGACTGAGAAGCTTCTATTCCTCTAGGAAGAGTAATAAGTCTGCAATCAGTGGAATAGTGGCCTTGAGTGAAAGCGTTCCGTCTACTACACCAACTAGAGAAAAGGAACCATTTTGCCTGGTAGACCGCTACTGAAGATTAGCGGGGCTATCTTAAAAGTTGCTATGCAGTCGGTCTCGAAAATCCATTCTTTCAGAAGATATTCTGGATAACCTCCAACCGTGAAGAGACCAGCACTGAATTGCTGTGAAGAACTTTTTTACATGTGTTGTCGTAGAAGATGTGGCCAAAATGGTAGCTCTCTTGGAACTTCTAAAGGCAGATCTAGAAGGTCTGGATACCACTCCACATGGGGTCACTTTGGTGTTACTGTTGTTGCTCTGAGGTCTTGTGACATTTGGATCTTGATCACGACTTGATGGATTTGGCACAACAGGGGAAAGGCGTAAACATCCATCCCATCCCAGAGGTGTTGGAACACATCTTCCATCACTGCAGCTGGGTTTGGAACTGGAGAACAATACACTGTTAAGTTTATGGATCAGGTGAGTGGTAAGCATATCTATGACAGGGAACCCACAAGTCAGGAGTTTCCTCGACACTCATCATCATCTCCTCCTATGTATATTGACACAATGGGCCTCGGTTACATTTTGCCAGTTGTCTATATCTTGAATTTTTAAATCAATACTACTCCATTCATCATCTCCTACTTCGCACTTCATAGTCCTCAGTAATGTAGGCTTGAGTCTTTCAACTCTTCTAGTGGCTTGTGGAGCAAAGTTGAAAATTTAGTGAACTAATCTTTCTTGGGGAATGCAAAGAGCATGCCCAAACCATCACCATCTACCCCTTACCATGATCTCATTCACATTTGGCACTCGGGTAATCTCTCATATAGTTTAATCTCTAATCCTGTCCTGGCAATTAAGGGGGCTGGCCGGCTAATACTGTTTTTCATGGACAGGAGCTTGACATTCATACCACTTAATAAGGAGACTTAGGACATCTCCAAACTGCATAAGATTTTTGCCTCTGACATTCGGTTTTGCGACGCCAGGCCAATTTATCCTGAAAATGAGTGTCTTTCAAATTCTATCTCCTCCCTTGATACTTAGTATTAAGACCTGGGATTACTCCCCTATATAGACTTGATGTAAACCTCCAATAAAATAAGTTTTTCTAATAAGTAATTGTTTTTGCTATATATGAATCTTTTAGTAACAGTAAAAAAATAAACCCTATAAATCAGGGATAAAAACGAGAAAAAAAAAAACATGAAACAAAATTTGGAAAAAAGGACTCTATGATAATTGATTGTTTTATAATGTTTCTTCAAGTTATATACCAAATTTCAGAGCTATATCTTTAAAACTAAAGTAGACAGAAATGGAAGGTCAATAAGTATAGTTTTGAGATACGGCCATTCAAAGTTTTTCTTTGTATTTTTACAAAGACAATATTAATAATCATGATTATAAATTTTATGTTCCTTTTTGGATATTAACATACCAAAACAATGTTATTTATCATAATTTATTAATAAATTAAGAATCCTTTGCTCAATATCTTGCTTCTTTAGGCGAGACGGTTGCTCCATCATCTTTCTTCTTCACTAACTCAGCTAATATTGCCGATATTACCCACTTCTGAACTCTTATTAGAGTGAATTTTCTCTTCCTTACGTTAGTGAAATTTTGAAATTGTCTTCCTCTTTGTCATGATGAAATTCTTGTTGGAAAAAAAAAAAAAAAAAAAAAAAAAAAAAAAAAAAAAAAAAAAAAAAAAAAAAAAAAAAAACACGTAAATTCAAGTGAATGTCAGAGGTCAAACTCAAACGTATACTCTCGTTGAGGTTTGTGCTAGCACTGATGGCCAAAGGGTTTATTACTGTGTAATACTTTGTCTTGTGACTCATAGACTCTATACTGATGCCATTCCTCACAATTTGTTTCATATTAAAATGTAATAATTATCAATAGTTACGATAACAGAAGAAATACTGTACGCGTAGGCTACAAGTCGTCTCATCGAAAACACCAACAATTACAGTAAGTACAGTTAAGTTGTACTGTAGTAATATTACTGCACATATATTACAGTGAGAATTAGGTTACAGTACAGTACAACTACATAGGAACAACTTTTGTTTTACAAAACAGTAAAGGGATGATGACCCAGTAATACTTTACCTTAGCACAATACTGTACTGTAACCTTACTGTGTCCAGTAAGAAATGTACATGTGTGTACATATACTGTACACTGTACATATGATTATAAACTGTTGTAGAAACCAAATTAAAATATTAGATAATATTTACTGTATTAATCATCAGCTCGGGCATCTGCTCATGAAAAGAGGCAGTGACTTTTTAGGTTAGGAGTTAGCCCACCCTAGTGAAGCGTTTATTCGCGATATCCCTTTTCGCGCCTGCGTCTGTCCTAAATATTGCGAAGAAGGAGGGCTGACTGTATGAAGTAATGAACATTCAAAATAAACATTTTTAGAAACATTAACATTCATATATAAACTATAACAATACTTATGTCAGCCTGTTAAACAAAAACATTTGCTGCAATTTGAACTTTTGAAGTTCTACTGATTTAACTACCCGATTAGGAAGATCATTCCACAACTTGACCACAACTGGAATAAAACTTCTAGAGCACTGTGTAGTATTGAGCCTCATGATGGAGAAGGCCCGACTATAAGAATTAACTGCATGCCTAGTATTACAAACAGGATGGAACTGTCTGGGAAGGGGAAGATCTGAATGCAAAGGATGGTCAGAATTATAAAAAATCTTATGCAACATGCATAATGAACTACTGTAATTGAATGACGGTGCCAGAGATTAATATTTAGATCAGGAATAAGAAATCTAATAGACCGTAAGTTTCTGTCCAACAACTTAAGATGAGAATCAGCAGCTGACAACCAGAACGGAGAACAATACTCGAAACAAGGTAGAATGAAAGAATTAAAACACTTCTACATACTAGATTAATTACCAAAAATCTTGAAAGACTTTCTCAATAAGCCAATATTTTGTGCAATTAAGGACATACCTAATGTGTTTCTTAAAAGTATATTTGCTGTTAATAATTATATCTAAAATTCTAAGCCATACAAAGTTAAATAAACATTATCAATGCTGAGATCAGGATGTTGAGGAGCCACTGTCCTTGCCCTATTTACAATCATACATTGAGTTTTGTTACGATTCAACTTCATACCCCTTAATTTGTACCATGCACTAAAATCAGCTAGATCTCTATTAAGAGATTCAGCAACCCCAGATCTACATTCAGGAGATGGAATTGATGCAAAGAGAGTAGCATCATTTGCATATGCAACAAGTTTATTTTCTAGGCAAAACCACATGTCTTGTGTATACTGTATAGTATAAAAGAGTAATGGGCCAAAAACACTACCCTAATTATTACTTACTAAGCTATAACCCTAGTTGGAAAAGCAGGATGTTATAAGCCCAGTGTCCCCAACAGGGAAATTAGCCCAGTGAGGAAAGGAAACAAGGAAAGATAAAATATTTAAGAAAAAAAAGTAACAACATTAAAATAAATATTTCCTAAACCATAAAAACTTTCACAAAACAAGAGGAAGAGAAACTAGATAGAATAGCGTGCCTGAGTGTACCCTCAAGCAAGACAACTCTAACTCAAGACAGTGAAAGAACATGATACAGAGGCTATGGCACTACCCTAGGCTAGAGAGCAATGGTTTGATTTTGAAGTGTCCTCCTAGAAGAGCTGCTTACCATTGCTAAAGAGTCTCTTCTACCCTTACAAAGAGGAAAGTAGCCACTGAACAATTACAGTACAGTATTAGCCCCTTGAGCAAAAAAGAAGCGTTTGGTAATTTCAGTGTTGTCAGGTGTATGAGGAAAGACGAGAATGTGTAAAGAATAGGCTAGACTATTCGGTTTATATGTAGGCAAAGAAAAATGATATTTTAATTATAAAATGTTATTTTTATTAGTAAAATAAATTTTTGAATATACTTACCCGATAATCATGTAGCTGTCAACTCCGTTGCCCGACAGAATTCTACGGGAGGGATACGCCAGCTATCACAATACTAGAAGGGGGTGTACTCACCAGCGCCACCTGTGGCCAGGTACTACAGTACTTCTTGTTGACACCTCCTCAATTTTTCCTCGGTCCACTGGTTCTCTATGGGGAGGAAGGGAGGGTCAATTAAATCATGATTATCGGGTAAGTATATTCAAAAATTTATTTTACTAATATAAATAACATTTTTCAATATTAAACTTACCCGATAATCATGTAGCTGATTCACACCCAGGGGGGTGGGTGAAAACCAGTGTACAAGATTAAAGGATAGCTAAGTATCCCGTATTTCATATAACAGTTATCTCAAATAACAATGAAATAATAAGTACCTGGTAAGGAAGTCGACTTGAACCGTTACTCTGCCTCTTTTTTAAGTTCGTCTTCCTTACTGAGCGCAGCGTTCCTCTTAGGAGGCTGAATCAACTCAAAGGTGCTAAAGTATATAGGGCTGCAACCCCTACTAAAGGACCTCTACACAACCTCTAACCCAGGCGCTTCTCAAGAATGAATTGACCACCCGCCAAATCAAAAGGATGCGGAAGGCTTCTTAGCCTACCGTAACAACCATAAAAACAACAATAAAAGCATTCAAGAGAAAGGTTAAAAAAGGTTATGGGATTAAGGGAATGTAGTGGCTGAGCCCTCACCTACTACTGCACTCGCTGCTACGAATGGTCCCAGGGTGTAGCAGTTCTCGTAAAGAGACTGGACATCTTTAAGATAAAATGATGCAAACACTGACTTGCTCCTCCAATAGGTTGCATCCATTATGCTCTGCAGAGAACGGTTTTTATTAAAGGCCATCGAAGTAGCTACGGCTCTCACTTCGTGGGTCCTTACCTTCAGCAAAGCAAGGTCTTCCTCCTTTAAGTGAGAATGGGCTTCTCTAATCAGAAGCCTTATATAATACGAAACCCCGTTTTTGGACATGGGCCTCGAAGGTTTCTTGATGGCACACCATAAGGCTTCTGACTGTCCTCGAATAGGTTTTGACCTATTAAGATAATACTTCAGAGCTCTGACCGGGCAAAGAACTCTTTCTAGCTCGTTACCTACCATGTTGGAGAGGCTAGGTATTTCAAACGATCTAGGCCAAGGACGTGAAGGAAGTTCATTCTTAGCTAAGAATCCGAGCTGTAAAGAACATGTTGCAGATTCGGATGTGAACCCAATGTTCTTGCTGAAGGCATGAACCTCACTGACTCTTTTAGCTGTTGCAAGGCAGACGAGAAAAAGAGTCTTGAGGGTAAGGTCCTTGAAGGAAGCTGACTGGAGAGGTTCGAACCTAGGTGACATAAGGAACCTTAAGACTACGTCTAGGTTCCAGCCTGGAGTGGGTAGACGACGCTCTTTAGAAGTCTCAAAAGACTTAAGGATGTCTTGAAGGTCCTTGTTGGAAGAAAGGTCCAAACCTCTGTGGCGGAGAACTGAAGCCAACATACTCCTGTACCCTTTAATCGTAGGGGCTGAAAGGGATCTCTCATTCCTAAGATGTAATAGGAAGTCAGCTATTTGGGTCACAGAGGTATTGGTAGAGGACACTGCATTGGCTCTACACCAGCTCCGGAAGACTTCCCACTTGGATTGGTAGACTCTACGAGTGGAAACCCTCCTTGCTCTGGCAATCGCACTGGCTGCCTCCTTCGAAAAGCCTCTAGCTCTAGCGAATCTTTCGACAGTCTGAAGGCAGTCAGCCGAAGAGCGTGGAGGTTTGGGTGCAACCTGTCTACGTGAGGTTGACGTAGAAGGTCCACTCTTAGAGGTAGAGTCCTGGGGAAGTCGACTAGCCATTGAAGTACCTCTGTGAACCATTCTCTTGCAGGCCAAAGGGGAGCAACCAGCGTCAGCCGTGTCCCTTCGTGCGAGATGAACTTCTGAAGGACTTTGTTTATTATCTTGAACGGTGGAAATGCGTAAAGGTCGAGATGGGACCAGTTCAGCAGAAAAGCATCCACATGAACTGCTGCTGGGTCTGGAACTGGGGAACAGTACAAAGGAAGTCTCTTGGTCATGGAGGTGGCAAACAGATCTATGGTCGGCTGACCCCACAAGGTCCAAAGTCTGTTGCACACGCTCTTGTGGAGGGTCCATTCCGTGGGAATGACCTGATCCCTTCTGCTTAGGCGATCTGCTGAGACGTTCATGTTGCCCTGAATGAACCTCGTAACTAGGGTGAGGTTTAGACTTCTTGACCAAATGAGGAGGTCCCTTGCGATCTCGTATAGGCTCCTCGAATGGGTCCCTCCTTGCTTGGAGATGTAAGCCAAGGCTGTGGTGTTGTCGGAGTTCACCTCCACCACCTTGCCTAGCAGGAGGGACTTGAAGTTCAATAGGGCTAAATGAACTGCTAGTAGCTCCTTGCAGTTGATGTGGAGCGTTTCCTGTTCCTCGTTCCACGTTCCCGAGCACTCCTGTCCGTTCAAGGTCGCGCCCCAGCCCGAGTCCGATGCATCCGAGAAGAGATGAAGATTGGGGGTCTGAATCGCCAACGATAGGCCCTCCCTGAGAAGGAGATTGGTCTTCCACCACAAGAGAGTGGTCTTCATCTCTTTGGTGACTGGGATAGAGACTGCTTCGAGAGTCAAACCCTTGTCCCAATGAGCTGCAAGATGGAATTGAAGAGGGCGGAGGTGGAGTCTCCCTAGCTCGACGAACAGGGCCAGCGAAGAAAGGGTCCCTGTGAGACTCATCCACTGTCTCACCGAGCAACTGCTCCTCTTCAGCATGCTCATGATGCAATCTAGGGCTTGGCTTATCCTTGGGGCCGATGGAAAAGCCCGAAAATCCTGACTCCGAATTTCCATTCCCAGGTACACAATGGATTGGGAGGGAATGAGCTGAGACTTTTCTAGGTTGACTAACAGACCCAGTTCTTTGATTAAGTCCAAAGTCCAGTTGAGACTCTCCAGACAGCGACGACTCGTGGAGGCTCTCAACAGCCAGTCGTCTAAATAAAGGGAGGCTCTGATGTCCGATAAGTGGAGGAATTTTGCTATATTCCTCATCAGATGCGTAAACACCATAGGAGCTGTGCTTAGGCCAAAACACAGGGCTTGGAATTGGTAGACAACCTTTCCAAAAACGAATCTCAGGAAAGGTTGGGAGTCTGGATGAATAGGAACGTGAAAGTAAGCATCTTTCAGGTCCAACGAGACCATCCAGTCCTCCTGCCTGACCGCTGCTAGGACCGACTTCGTCGACTCCATCGTGAACGTCTGCTTGGTGACATAAGCATTGAGCGCGCTGACGTCCAGCAAGGGTCTCCAACCTCCTGTCTTCTTGGCCACCAGAAAGAGACGGTTGTAGAAGCCCGGGGATTGATGGTCCCGGACTATAACCACTGCCTTCTTCTGTAAAAGGAGCGACACCTCCTGGTGCAACGCTAGCCTCTTGTCCTTTTCTTTGTAGTTGGGAGAGAGGTTGATGGGAGATGTGGTCAGAGGGGGTTTGCGGCAGAATGGTATCCTGTAACCCTCCCTCAGCCAACTGACAGACTGGGCGTCTGCACCTCTCTTTTCCCAGGCTTGCCAGAAGATCTTGAGTCTGGCTCCTACTGCTGTCTGGAGATGAGGAGAGTCAGTTTTTTCCTTTTGAAGCCTTGGAACCTTTCCTAGACTTGCTCCTGGAAGAGTCTGGACGGGAGCTTCCTCGGCTGGGGGCTCTACCACGAAAGGGCGGAATAAACCTCGTAGCAGGAGTATCAGCCACTGGGGTGCGATAAGTCCTGGGGACTGAGGTAGCAACCTTAGTCTTACGAGCTGATGAGGCCACAAGATCATGGGTGTCCTTTTGTATCAGGGCCGCAGACAAGTCCTTAACAAGCTCTTCGGGAAAAAGGAACTTCGAGAGCGGAGCGAAAAGGAGTTGAGACCTTTGACAAGGTGTGATGCTGGAGGAAAGGAAGGTACAAAGCTGCTCCCTTTTCTTAAGCACCCCTGACACAAACATTGATGCAAGCTCGCCAGATCCATCCCTAATAGCCTTATCCATGCAGGACATTAAGAGCATGGCTGAGTCCTTGTCCGCAGGGGAGGTCTTCTTGCTAAGGGCCCCCAGGCACCAGTCTAGGAAATTGAACATCTCAAAGGCTCTAAATACACCCTTCAAGAAGTGATCAAGATCTGAGAAGGTCCAGCAAACCTTAGAGCGCCTCATTGCTGTTCTACGAGGAGTCTACCAAACTTGAGAAGTCAGCCTGGGCAGAGGCAGGTACTCCCAAGCCTGGTTCCTCTCCTGTGGCATACCAAACGCCCGCTTTAGAAGTGAGCTTAGTTGGAGGAAACATAAAGGAAGTCTTTCCTAGTTGCTGCTTAGACTGCAACCACTCCCCTAAAATCCTTAACGCTCTCTTAGAGGACCTTGCTAAGACGAGCTTAGTATACGTAGACTTGGCTGGCTGCATGCCCAGCGAAAACTCAGATGGCGGAGAGCGGGGGGTAGCAGAGACAAAATGGTCTGGGTATACCTCTCTGAAAAGAGCCAAGACCTTACGAAAGTCAATAGGAGGCGGAGAAGACTTGGATTCATCCACGTCTGATGAGGGATCCAGGTGTGCAGCCTCATCATCAGAAACCTCATCACCAGAGTGTAGCGAAGTGAGAGGTAAGGTATGCTGAACAGCAGAATCTGCACGAGCTGGAGCAAAAACACTTGCGGTTTCCTCCTCAAGTCTCTGTTGAGGGAACACCTGAGGCTCAGGCTGCAAAGGCTGATCAAAAGAAGTAGCAGAAGGTAGGCGCATGGGTGGAGGAGGCTGACTCCTGGCATGAATGTCTTGACTCAAGAGTTGCGCTTGCTGTAAGGTTGGTGGATGCGCAGTAGCAGGTTCCTGAGGAACGAGTTGAGGTTCCTGAGGTGTGAGCTGTGAGCGATGAGGTAGTAGCTGCGCAGAACGCAGTAATTGTCTCGCGAGTTGAGGTTCCTGAGGCGCAAGGCTAAGGTGTTGAGGTTCTCGCCTTGAGGAGGGTTGAGGTCGCTGCAGCGAGAGCTGAGGAGTCTGACTCATGGATGGGAGAGGTTGTTGTACCTCAAGAGAGTGTTGCCTCACTGGTGGAACTGCAAGTGGAAGCGGAGGAAGTAAGGTATAAGCTTCCTGTTCCCATTGCTGAGGTTGCCTTAAGGAAGGCGGAGGTAGCTGCACACCACTGGAAACTGTCAACTCAGAACGTGGTAAGGTATCCTGAGGAGCCTCAACATCGTACGCCTGGCAGGCAGGACTGCGGTTAGGCGGAGCGATCGCAGGAGGAGGTGTAACCTTCTCAGCCTGACACTCACGCATCAAGACCGCAAATTGTGACTGCATGGACTGCAGTAGAGTCAACTTGGGGTCGGCAGACACTAAGGTCTGCTGAGGTAAAGCCTTAACAGAAGAGATCTGTTGCGGCAGCACCTTACTCCTCTTAGGAGGTGTGCATTCAACTGATGACTGCGGCGAGTCAGAGCTGATCCAATGACTGCAGCCAGGTTGTAGAGCTCTTGAGGTCTGGACTCTGCGTTTGAGTGGTCTTGAGACCTGAGTCCAACGTTTCCTCCCTGACAATTCTTCAGCAGACGAGTAAAAGACGGGCTCAATCGTCTGCAGGTGGGAGTGACGGTCTCTGGAAGACACGCCCGCAACCACCGAGGATACTTCTGTGCGCCGATCAAGGCCTGCCGAACCCTTTTGCCCTTCGACATTGCTTCTCCCCTGGGCTTGGGAGCTTGCAAGAGGTCCCGGACTGGGAGGACGACTGGCACGCACAGAAGTACCCTCACGCACCACACTGACACTGACACTAGCACTTGGCACTGCACTGACACTAGCACTCGTCACAGCACTGGCACTATTACCACCCACTGCACTCTTGACCTTAAGTTCCTTGACTTCGGCCATAAGAGACTTATGATCACTAACCACCGACTCCACTTTGTCACCTAAAGCCTGAATGGCACGCAAAACAACAGACATATCAGGTTGAGGGCAAATAGTAGGTTCGAGGGTAGCCACTACAGGGGGAGGAAAAGGTAGGGGATCATGAGGTGAGGAAAAAAGTGAAGAGCGAGAAGAACTCCTCCTAACTCTCTCTCTCTCTAACTTGGTTGAATACTTAAGAAATCGGACAAAATCAAGTTCCGAAAGTCCGGCGCATTCCTCACATCGATCTTCCAACTGACAGGGTCTTTCCCTACAGTCAGAACAAGCGGTGTGAGGATCTACCGAGGCCTTCGGAATACGCCTATTACAAGACCTACATCGTCTATGGGGTGGGGCTTGCGAAATGTCAGACATCTTGAATCAAAAGAGTTAGCCAAGTGGGGATTCCAAATCAAGCAAAAAGATCGTTAACCAATAATCAGGACTAAATAATAGCTATCTAAGCTAATATAGAAGTTTTCCAGTAAAGCGACAGCCGAAATCTGAGAGAAATACTTCACCAAAAGCCGTGAAAATACTCCAAGATCATAAGCGTATCCCAGAACGTCTTGCCGGAAGCACGACAGAGGAAAAATTGAGGAGGTGTCAACAAGAAGTACTGTAGTACCTGGCCACAGGTGGCGCTGGTGAGTACACCCCCTTCTAGTATTGTGATAGCTGGCGTATCCCTCCCGTAGAATTCTGTCGGGCAACGGAGTTGACAGCTACATGATTATCGGGTAAGTTTAATATTGAAAAATAAATTTTTGAATATACTTACCCGGTGAATATATAATAGCTGCAACTCTGTGGCTCGACAGACAACATACTTAAAAAACTCGCGAGCGATCGCTATGCAGGTTGCGGGTGTGCCCACCAGCGCCAACTGTCAGCCAGATACCACTCTCGGATGTAAACAAAACCTTCAATTCTTCTCGTCCCACTGCGTCTCTATTGGGGAGGAAGGGAGGGTCGTTTAATTTGTATATTCACCGGGTAAGTATATTCAAAAATTTATTTTATAATTAAAATATCATTTTTAAATATTTAACTTAGCCGGTGAATATATAATAGCTGATTCACACCCAAGGAGGTGGGTAGAGACCAGAGTTAAAAATGTTTACATCGTATAAGCTAAGAGTTTTTTCATTTTGACAGTTATCAATATAACAAAACCAAAATAAATAGGTACCTGGTAAGGAAGTCGACTTAGACGATTACTCTGCCTTGTAAGTCTGTCTTCCTTACGGAGCCCAGCGATCCTCTTAGGATGCTGACAGACTCCCAGGAGCTGAAGTATCAAGGGCTGCAACCCATACAACAGGACCTCATCAACCCCTAATCTGGGCGCTCTCAAGAAATGACTTTGACCACCTGCCAAATCAACCAGGATGCGAAAGGCTTCTTAGCCTTCCGAACAACCCATAAAAACAACATTAAAAAACATTTCAAGAGACAGATTAAAAGGATATGGAATTAGGGAATTGTAGTGGTTGAGCCCTCACCCACTACTGCACTCGCTGCTACGAATGGTCCCAGTGTGTAGCAGTTCTCGTAAAGAGTCTGGACATCTTTCAAGTAAAATGACGCGAACACTGACTTGCTTCTCCAATAGGTTGCGTCCATGATACTTTGCAGAGATCTATTTTGCTTAAAGGCCACGGAAGTTGCAACAGCTCTAACCTCGTGCGTCTTAACCTTAAGCAAAGATCGGTCTTCCTCACTCAAGTGTGAATGAGCTTCTCGTATTAACAATCTGATAAAATATGACAAAGCATTCTTTGACATAGGTAAGGATGGTTTCTTAACCGAACACCATAACGCTTCAGATTTGCCTCGTAAAGTTTTAGTACGAGCTAAGTAGAACTTAAGAGCTCTAACAGGGCATAATACTCTTTCTAGTTCATTGCCTACGATCTCCGATAAGCTAGGAATATCGAAAGATTTAGGCCAAGGACGAGAAGGCAGCTCATTCTTGGCTAGGAAACCAAGCTGCAGAGAACAAGTAGCTTTTTCTGACGAAAACCCGATGTTCTTGCTGAAGGCATGAAGCTCACTGACTCTTTTAGCCGAGGCCAAGCATACCAGGAAAAGTCTTAAGAGTGAGATCCTTCAGGGAGGCTGAATGTAAAGGCTCAAACCTGTCTGACATGAGGAATCTTAGGACCACGTCTAAATTCCAACCAGGTGTAGCCAAACGACGCTCCTTAGAGGTCTCAAAAGACTTAAGGAGGTCTTGCAGATCTTTATTGTTGGAAAGATCTAAGCCTCTATGCCGGAAGACCGAGGCCAACATGCTTCTGTAGCCCTTGATCGTAGGAGCTGAAAGGGAGCGAACTTTTCTCAGGTATAAGAGAAAATCAGCTATTTGGGCTACAGAGGTACTGGACGAGGATACGGAAACTGACTTGCACCAGTCTCGGAAGACTTCCCACTTCGATTGGTAAACTCTAATGGTAGACGCTCTCCTCGCTCTAGCAATCGCACTGGCTGCCTCCTTCGAAAAGCCTCTAGCTCTCGAGAGTCTTTCGATAGTCTGAAGGCAGTCAGACGAAGAGCGTGGAGGCTTTGGTGTACCTTCTTTACGTGTGGCTGACGTAAAAGGTCTACTCTTAGAGGAAGACTTCTGGGAAAGTCTACCAGCCATCGAAGTACCTCGGTGAACCATTCTCTCGCGGGCCAGAGGGGAGCAACTAACGTCAACCTTGTCCCTTCGTGAGAGGCGAATTTCTGCAGTACCTTGTTGACAATCTTGAATGGTGGGAATGCGTAAAGATCTAGGTGTGACCAATCTAGGAGAAAGGCATCTATATGTATTGCTGCTGGGTCTGGGACTGGAGAGCAATAGATTGGAAGCCTCTTGGTCAGCGAGGTTGCAAAGAGATCTATGGTGGGTTGACCCCAAGTCACCCAAAGTCTCTTGCACACATCCTTGTGGAGGGTCCATTCGGTTGGAATTACTTGACCTTTCCGACTGAGACAATCTGCTAGGACGTTCAAGTCGCCCTGGATGAACCTCGTTACTAGGGAGATGCCTCGATCTTTTGACCAGATGAGCAGGTCCCTTGCGATCTCGTACAGAGTCAGTGAGAGGGTACCTCCCTGTTTGGAAATGTACGCCAAGGCCGTGGTGTTGTCCGAGTTGACCTCCACCACCTTGCCTCGAAGGAGATTCTCGAAGCTTATCAAGGCCAGGTGAACCACCAAAAGCTCCTTGCTGTTGATATGCATGCTCCTCTGACTCGAGTTCCACAGACCTGAGCATTCCCGACCGTCCAGCGTCGCGCCCCAGCCCAAGTCCGATGCGTCTGAGAAGAGAACGTGGTTGGGTTTCTGAACTGCTAGGGGAAGACCCTCTCGTAGACTGATATTGTCTTTCCACCAAGTCAGACAAGTCTTTATCTTTTCGGAAATCGGGATCGAGACCGCCTCTAGCGTCTTGTCCTTTTTCCAGTGAAAAGCTAGATGGAATTGTAGAGGTCGGAGGTGTAGCCTTCCTAGCGAGACAAATTGCTCCAGGGATGATAGCGTTCCTACCAGACTCATCCAATTCCTGACTGAGCAGCGTTCTTTCTTCAACATCTTCTGGATGACGAGCAGGGCTTGATCTATTCTGGGGGCCGACGGAAAAGCCCGAAAAACTGGACTGTGAATCTCCATCCCTAAATACAGAATAGTTTGGGATGGGATCAGTTAGGACTTTCCCAAGTTGACTAGGAGTCCCAATTCCTTGGTCAGATCTAGAGTCCAATTGAGATCCTTCAGACAGCGATGACTGGAAGAGGCTCTGAGAAGCCAGTCGTCCAAATAAAGGGAAGCTCGGATGTCCGATAAATGGAGGAATTTTGCCACATTCCTCATAAGCCTCGTAAACACGAGAGGAGCCGTGCTTAGGCCAAAGCACAGGGCCCGAAACTGGTACACCACATCGTCGAAGACGAATCTCAGAAAAGGTTGGGAATCTGAGTGAATGGGGATGTGGAAGTAAGCGTCCCTTAGGTCTAGAGAGACCATCCAGTCTCCCTTTCTGACCGCTGCTAAGACTGACTTTGTGGTCTCCATGGTAAACTTCGTCTTTGTGACAAAGACATTCAGAGCACTGACGTCTAGCACCGGTCTCCAACCTCCTGTCTTCTTTGATACTAGGAAGAGACGGTTGTAAAACCCCGGTGATTGAAGGTCCGAGACTTTGACCACCGCTCCCTTCTCTAGTAAAAGAGACACTTCCAGTTTCAGGGCTTGTCTCTTTGCTTCCTCTCGGTACCTGGGAGAGAGATCGATGGGGGACGTCGCTAGAGGAGGTCTGCGTACAAAAGGGATTTTGTACCCCTCTCTGAGCAACCTCACAGATTGTTGATCTGCGCTTCTCTTCTCCCAGGCTTGCCAGAAGTTCTTGAGTCTGGCACCTACTGCTGTCTGAAGTTGCGGGCAGTCAGATTCTGCCCCGCGAGGACTTGGATCCTTTCCTCTTTCCTCTCTTCCCTTCGGCACAAGCACCTCCCCTGCTGGGGGCTCTGCCACGAAAGGGCGGGATAAACCTGGACGCTGGAATGTCTATCCTAGGTCTAGCAGACAAGGCAGGCAAAGGGGGAGCTTTGCGAGCCGAGGACGCAACTAAATCGTGGGTGTCCTTCTGCACTAAAGACAGGGCAATTTCCTTAACTAAGACTTCAGGAAACAAGCACTTAGACAAGGGCGCAAAGAGTAGCTCAGATCTTTGGCATGGCGTCACTCCTGCTGAAAGAAAAGAGCACAGAGACTCTCGTTTCTTTAGGACTCCGGACGTGAATGAAGCGGCAAGCTCGTTGGATCCATCGCGGACGGCCTTGTCCATGCAGGACATAATGAGTAAGGAAACATCCCTATCGGCAGATGAGATTTTCCTACTCAGGGCTCCCAAACACCAGTCCAGGAAGTTAAAGACTTCAAACACCCTAAATATGCCTTTAAGAAGGTGGTCCTGGTCCGAGGATGACCAACTAATCTTCGAGCGTCTCATGGCAAGGCGGCGGGGAGAGTCTACAAGACTTGAGAAGTCGCCCTGGGCAGAGGCAGGAACTCCCAAGCCGAGAACTTCTCCCGTGGCATACCAGACGCTCGATCTAGACGAGAGTTTAGATGGGGGGAAGGCAAAGGCCGTCTTCCCTAAACTCCTCTTGGTCTCCAACCAATCGCCTAACAGCCGTAAAGCTCTCTTGGATGAGCGAGAGAGAACGAGTTTCGTAAAGGCTGGCATGGTAGCAGGAACGCCTAAAACAAACTCAGACGGCGGCGAACGAGGAGCCACAGAGATAAAGTGTTCAGGGAACAACTCTTTAAAAACAACCATGACTTTTCTAAAGTCCATAGATGGTGGAACTGCTCTAGGCTCATCTAAATCTGAAGGCTGATCCTCAGGCTGTGGTTCAGCAACGTCCTCATCTGACAGTTCCTCATCTGATAACTGATGAGAAAACGGCAAAGGTGTAGGCAACGTTTGACTCGCAGCGTCCGGCCGCACTGGTGCATACGTGACGGAGCAGGACGCAGCGTCCTGAAACTGCTGAACGGTCTGGGAACTGTCAACAACAACAGGTGCGCGAGGACGCACAGCGTCCACCCGAGACTGTTTAGACCGTCTGGGTTGTGCAGTCAACACCATACTGGGTTGCGGAGGTTGACGCACCGCGTCAAAACAAGTCAACTTTGATGGTTGGTGAACGTCCTGAACGTCACCATTCGCATCAGTGAGTTGCCTAACGTCAACGTGCGGCTGGAAATCCACACGGGATCGCATCGGGGGAGGTACAACCCCAACTGGTTGACGCGAGAAAGCTACATCAACGTCAACAGGACGCACAACAGAACGCTTGGAAGGCTGACGGCCAGTAGGTTCAACGGAAACCTTCTCTGCGTTGTAGTCCTCCATAAAGGACGCAAGCTTAGACTGCATGTCTTGCAGTAACACCCATTTAGGGTCTACGGAAGCGGGTGCGGTAACAGACGGGTTTAGCGACTGAGACGGCACAACTTTGCCTCTCTTAGGCGGCGAGCAGTCATCAGATGACGGCAACGGGTCCGAACTGTCCCAGTGGCTACATCCGGGACGTTGGACTTGTCCTGAAGGGACCGACTTGCGTTTTAAAGGTCTAGAGACCTTGCTCCATGGTTTCTTACGTGAAACGCCTTCGGACGACGAGGTAAAAATGGGCTCTCTCGTCTTATGGTAGGGGCGATCTTGACGAGATACGCCTGATACCAAAGAGGCCTCTCAAACCCATAAGTCGTATGACATTGCTTCTCCCCTGGGCTTGGGAGCTTGCAAGAGGTCCTGGACTAGGTGAACGACAGGCACGAACAGACGAACCCTCGGTCGCAACACTGTTCACAACACTTTGCGTAACACTAGGCACTTTCCCACTTTCCGCCGTGGCACTTTGGCACTTGAGTTCCTTCACGTCCGCCATGAGTTGATTACGATCACTTGCTAAAGCCTCAACTCTCTCCCCCAAGGCATGAATAGCACGCATCATGTCTTGCATAGACGGTTCCTGAGTGCTAGGAGGGGGGTTAGGAACAACCACTACAGGGGAAGGATTAGGTTCAGGGGCATGTGGAGAGGAAAAATCTACTGACCTAGAAGAACTTCTCCTTACCCTATCTCTCTCTAGTCTGCGTGTATATTTATCAAATTCAATCCAATCGAATTCCGAAAGGCCCACGCATTCCTCACACCGATCTCCCAATTGACAGGTTTTACCCCGACAATTGGAACAAACAGTGTGAGGGTCGAGAGAAGCCTTTGGAAGACGCCTATTACAGTCCCTAGCATTACACTTTCGAAACTTAGGAACTTGAGAAGGATCAGCCATTTTGAATTAGTCAAAGGAAAATTCCAAAAAACAATCTAAGTCATCAACAAATAATCCGTTCAAAAAAAGAGTTCAAGGGTTTATTTTGAAGAAAAACACCTGTACTGCGAAAGCTCAAACCAAATTAAAGTACTTCACCAAATATGATGGGAAAACTCCAGGTTCTACAGCGAGTAAAAGTACGTCTTGTCGTCAACGTCGACAGAGAAGAATTGAAGGTTTTGTTTACATCCGAGAGTGGTATCTGGCCGACAGTTGGCGCTGGTGGGCACACCCGCAACCTGCATAGCGATCGCTCACGAGTTTTTTAAGTATGTTGTCTGTCGAGCCGCAGAGTTGCAGCTATTATAAATTCACCGGCTAAGTTAAATATTTAAAAAATGGGCTGTAACCAGAGAGAGGAATCCAATGTACAACTATTATTGTCTGGCCAGTCAAAGGATCCAATAACTCTCTAGCGGTAGTATCTCAAAGGTTGGCTGGTGCCCTGGCCACTAGGAGGAGGAGCAGAAAAATGTGCTGCAACTGCTCTACTAAAGAAGGAAGCCTGGCTAGATTTCTCCAACTTCTCTACAGTTGTGGCATCCTCCACAGATGGGATATGGTAGGGTGACCAATGATGTTAGAATTGCATAGAGTTACCGTGTTGTTAGTTGTCATATGTCAAGCAAATTTGGATGTAATTACATCTCTCTTCTTAAGGATACAGTTCCCTCAAATAAAGGCTCACTGGTAGAAAAGGAACTACTGTAAACATCTTTCGCCCCAGACAGACAAATTCTCCATATCGTTTATGAATGTTCGTGCCAGATAAATTCTCTGACACACCATAGAATGACAAAGCTCCTGACCTCTGGTCAAGCCATGAACAGGTCTGAAATGCTGACATAGAAGCCATCTCCAAATTTAATAATTAAGGGGTTTAAAAGGTGACTGATTGCTGACCCAGGGGATCACTAGGAATTCCCGGTGTCAAACCTGCTACATCTGGGTCCACAGGAAAAGGATTGGGATGAGCTCCCTCTAGAACTTAAATCTATGTTGAGAGGAGAGCGCAGCAGCAAGTAACTTGGATGACCTGGCTACTGTAAGTGAATTTTTCGCATCTGAAACATGTTTTGCTCATTTGAATCATGGTATTATGAGCTTGCTAAGACCATGGAATATCAAAGTTGTGGTTGGCACTCTGGGCCTCAGGGAAGAAACCAGCAACTCCCACTGTCTGGAGCATATGGCACTTCACCAAGACTTAATACATGGGAGGAGGACATGAGCAGCAGGACATTTGCTCTCAGAAAATCTATGGGTATGAGCGTCAAAGCATTCCCTCTCCAGCCCTCTGTTTTTTGTTTTCTTCCCAGGAGAGTGCAAGGGTAACCTCACTTGGTTCACTAACCCAACTATGAATGATACACGAGGGATGGCTGGGAAGATTCCAAATGATGGCTCTCTCTGCCTGAAGTTAAAAGGAGAGCTTTGAACTCTTCCTCTTGTGTTCGGCTGGTTGAAACGCCAAAAATCACACAGATAATCTAGTTCACACGAGAAACTCAGATCGTGACTGTCTTCTTATCCCTAAAGCAGAGAACTACCTGGGGTTCAGACACTGCTTTCTCCTTCACATGTGATCTTGTGCTCTTTCTAGGAGACCTATCACTGGGAATGGCCAGTTCAGACCCTGAAGAGGTTGGGTCTGGGAGGCAAAAGGAAGGTTGCCTCCTATGTCCTGTTTCTTGCACTTTTCATTGAGGGTACTTCTAACAAGATGGTTTACTCCTTTTGTTTAGTAGCCCCAATGAGGTCACAAAACATCTTGGACATAGGAGAGCTATTGAGGGTGAATGAGGCCTACACTGAATTGAGGGTCTAACTGCAGACAGGGACCAGCAAGTCTCCTCCACATTGTACCATGCGCATTGGTGCTTAAGGTTAACATCCTTACACGAATATCCTACTGGTGCTGAAGAGGGAGATGAATTTGTGGATGAAAAGCCTAGACACAAAGGGATTAGTTCAGCAGTGTATGCTGCCATCTTGAGCAATACCTCTTTGCCTTTTTCTTACTTCTTCTACTGTAATACATCTATTTCTCTGGCCAATCTTAACATTCTGGACAGGTTGAGGATTGGGAATACTACTGGCTTCTTCATGGGATGCAAGTCAAATGGGGTCACCCTTGTATTCACTCATGACAGTGCCACACCACTGTTAGTCAAGATCAGCTCGGGTCATGGGAGTGGCTCAACTGATTGAGGCCACAACTGGGACAACAATGGAGAATCAGCTAATGTATGTGAATGTGGTAACTACCGTCTCCCACTGACCTCCCACACAGGATGTTTTTTGTTTACCCACCTGGGTGAGTGATGCCGTTATTTACCCCTATTCAAAAGACGAGGATTTGCATTCATGTCGGAACAACTGTGTATTTTGGATTTATGGATCTAGCCCTGCGCTGAAGCCTGTGTTCATTCATCACCCAAGAGCATTTAGGGTTAAAAGAGAAGCATGTGTTAAAAGAGGTTTAACAGCACAGCAAGGAGGAAGAAAGGAAGCAAGGTCAAAGGTAAGTAGAATATAAAGCAAGTGCAGCTAGGGGCCAAAGGAACATATCAGACTCAAAGTAATGCCTAAAGTGGTAAACTAACGTCGCTACCTGTCTACAGGTGAGCAAATATGGGTACACTTTCTTGGGTGAAGGGGGAGCTAGCTGGTGAGAAAACAATAGCAATAAAAAGTTTAAAAATAATGTCGATTGATTCATATATAATAAAAAAAAAAATTGCATTTTACTACTGATTCAATTTCTTTTTATAATACACTAAATAACTTACAACAACTAAAACACATGAAAGCAACAATTTTCACTATATAGTACAGTGTACTATAAGTTTTTATCAGATGATTTCAATGTAATATAAAGTAAAATGTTATTTTCATTAGTAAAATAAATTTTTGAATATACTTACCCGGTGATCATATAGCTGTCAGCTCTGCTGCCCGACAGAAAAACCTAAGGACGAAATACGCCAGCGATCGCTATACAGGTGGGGGTGTATATCAACAGCGCCATCTGTCGAGTAGGTACTCAAGTACTCCATGTCAACACAGAACCAATTTTCTCCTCGGTCCACTGGGTCTCTATTGGGGAGGAAGGGTGGGTCCTTTAATTTATGATCACCGGGTAAGTATATTCAAAAATTTATTTTACTAATGAAAATAACATTTTTCAATATTAAACTTACCCGGTGATCATATAGCTGATTCACACCCAGGGGGGTGGGTAGAGACCAGCATATATGTTAACATTAAGAGCTAAGTATTTCGTATTTCATTTTAGCAGTTATTCAAAATAACAAACATAAAATTAATAAGTACCTGGTAAGGAAGTCGACTTGAACAATTACTCTGCCTTTTTAAGTACGTCTTCCTTACTGAGCCTCGCGATCCTCATAGGATGCTGAGCGACTCCTAGGAGCTGAAGTATGAAGGGTTGCAACCCATACTAAAGGACCTCATCAAAACCTCTAATCTAGGCGCTTCTCAAGAAAGAATTTGACCACCCGCCAAATCAACCAGGATGCGAAAGGCTTCTTAGCCTTCCGGACAACCCAAAAAACAACAATAAAAAACATTTCAAGAGAAAGATTAAAAAGGTTATGGGATTAGGGGAATGTAGTGGTTGAGCCCTCACCCACTACTGCACTCGCTGCTACGAATGGTCCCAGGGTGTAGCAGTTCTCGTAAAGAGACTGGACATCTTTAAGGTAAAATGATGCGAACACTGACTTGCTTCTCCAATAGGTTGCATCCATTACACTCTGCAGAGATCTGTTTTGTTTGAAGGCCACTGAAGTCGCGACAGCTCTAACTTCATGTGTCCTTACCTTCAGCAAAGCATGGTCCTCCTCATTCAGATGGGAATGAGCTTCTCGAATCAAAAGTCTGATATAATAAGAAACTGCATTCTTCGACATATGTAAAGAAGGTTTCTTAATGGCGCACCATAAAGCTTCTGACTGTCCACGTAATGGTTTAGTACGTCTCAAATAGTACTTGAGAGCTCTTACAGGGCATAGTACTCTTTCTTGTTCATTTCCAACCAAATTAGAAAGGCTTGGAATATCGAACGATTTGGGCCAAGGACGAGAAGGAAGTTCGTTTTTGGCTAAAAAACCAAGCTGTAAGGAACATGTAGCCGTTTCAGATGTAAATCCAATGTTCCTGCTGAAGGCGTGTATCTCACTGACTCTTTTAGCTGTTGCTAAGCAGACGAGGAAAAGAGTCTTCAAAGTGAGATCTTTAAAAGAGGCTGATTGAAGTGGTTCGAACCTTGCTGACATAAGGAACCTTAGTACCACGTCTAAGTTCCAACCTGGTGTGGCCAACCGACGCTCCTTCGAGGTCTCAAAAGACTTAAGGAGGTCCTGTAGATCTTTGTTGTTGGAAAGATCTAAGCCTCTGTGACGGAAGACTGCTGCCAACATGCTTCTGTAACCCTTGATCGTGGGAGCTGAAAGGGATCTTTCCTTCCTTAGGTATAAAAGGAAGTCAGCTATCTGAGTTACAGAGGTACTGGTTGAGGATACTGATTTCGACTTGCACCAGCTTCGGAAGACTTCCCACTTCGACTGGTAGACTTTGAGAGTGGATGTCCTCCTTGCTCTAGCAATCGCTCTGGCTGCCTCCTTCGAAAAGCCTCTAGCTCTTGAGAGTCTTTCGATAGTCTGAAGGCAGTCAGACAAAGAGCGTGGAGGCTTGGGTGTACCTTCTTTACATGCGGCTGACGCAAAAGGTCCACTCTTAGAGGAAGTGTTCTGGGAACGTCTACTAGCCATTGCAGTACCTCGGTGAACCATTCTCTCGCGGGCCAAAGGGGAGCAACCAACGTCAACCTTGTCCCTTCGTGAGAGGCGAACTTCTGCAGTACTCTGTTGACAATCTTGAACGGGGGGAACGCATAAAGGTCTAGATGGGACCAATCCAGAAGAAAGGCATCTATATGAACTGCTGCTGGGTCCGGAATCGGTGAGCAATAAATTGGGAGCCTCTTGGTCATCGAGGTTGCGAACAGATCTATGGTAGGCTGACCCCACAAGGCCCATAGTCTGTTGCAAACATTCTTGTGAAGGGTCCACTCTGTTGGGATGATTTGACCCTTCCGGCTGAGGCGGTCTGCCATGACATTCATGTCGCCTTAAATGAACCTCGTTACTAGGGATATTCTTCGATCTCTTGACCAGGTGAGGAGGTCCCTTGCGATCTCGTACAACGTCATCGAATGAGTCCCTCCTTGCTTGGAGATGTACGCCAAGGCTGTGGTGTTGTCGGAGTTCACCTCCACCACCTTGCCTAGAAGGAGGGACTTGAAGCTTCTCAAGGCCAGATGAACTGCCAGTAGCTCCTTGCAGTTGATGTGCAACGTTCTTTGATCCGCATTCCACGTGCCCGAGCATTCCCGACCGTCCAATGTCGCACCCCTGCCCGTGTCCGATGCGTCCGAGAAGAGAAGGTGGTCGGGGGTCTGAACAGCAAGTGGCAGACCCTCCCTGAGGAGAATGTTGTTCTTCCACCAAGTCAGTGAAGACTTCATCTTCTCGGAAATAGGAACCGAGACCGCTTCTAGCGTCTTGTCCTTTCTCCAGTGAACAGCTAGGTGAAATTGAAGGGGTCGGAGGTGGAGTCTCCCTAACGCGATGAACTGGTCCAGTGATGAAAGCGTTCCTATCAGACTCATCCACTGTCTGACTGAACATCGGTCCTTCTTCAACCTGTTCTGGATGCATTCTTGGGCTTGACTGATTCTGGGGGCCGACGGAAAAGCCCGAAAAGCTTGACTCTGAATCTCCATTCCTAGGTATACTATAGTTTGGGATGGGACGAGTTGGGACTTTTCCATATTGACCAGGAGACCCAATTCCTTGGTCAGATCCAGAGTCCACTTTAGATTCTCCAGACAGCGACGACTTGACGCAGCTCTTAAAAGCCAGTCGTCCAAATAGAGGGAGGCTCTGATGTCTGCTAAATGCAGGAATTTGGCAATATTCCTCATCAGTTTGGTAAAAACTAGAGGTGCCGTGCTTAGGCCAAAGCACAGAGCTTGGAACTGGTATACAACCTTCCCGAAAACGAAATTTAGAAAAGGTTGGGAATCTGGGTGGATGGGGACGTGAAAGTAAGCGTCCTTTAGGTCTAACGAGACCATCCAGTCTTCCTTCCTGACCGATGCTAGAACCGACTTTGTCGTCTCCATGGTGAACGTCTGCTTTGTGACAAAGACATTCAGAGCACTGACGTCTAGCACCGGTCTCCACCCTCCTGTCTTCTTCGCCACTAAGAAGAGACGGTTGTAGAAGCCCGGGGATTGATGGTCCCGGACTATGACTACCGCTCCCTTTTGTAGTAAGAGAGACACCTCTTGCTGTAAAGCTAGTCTCTTGTCCTCCTCTCTGTACCTGGGAGAGAGGTCGATGGGAGTTGTTGCTAGAGGGGGCTTGCGCAAGAATGGAATCCTGTACCCCTCTCTGAGTAACTTCACAGACTGTGCGTTTACGCCCCTGTTCTCCCAGGCCTGCCAGTAGTTCTTGAGCCTGGCTCCCACTGCTGTCTGAAGAAGGTGGCAGTCAGACTCTGCCTCTAGAGGACTTGGAACCCTTCTTCTTGCTCCCACGTTGACTTTTGGCACGAGCACCTCCTCTGCTGGAGGCTCTGCCACGAAAGGGCGGAATGAACCTTGACGCTGGAGTGTCCATCCTGGGTCTAGGCACGGAGGGCAAAGAGGTGGCTTTGCGTGCGGATGACGCCACCAGGTCATGAGTGTCTTTCTGGATCAAGGAGGCGGCAATCTCCTTGATCAACTCTTCAGGGAAGAGACACTTCGAGAGCGGAGCAAACATAAGTTCCGACTTTTGACATGGGGTGACTCCAGCTGACAAGAAGGAGCAAAGGTGATCCCGCTTCTTGAGGACCCCGGACACGAAAGAAGCCGCAAGCTCACTAGAACCATCCCGTATGGCCTTGTCCATGCAGGACATAATGAGCATGGAAGTTTCCTTATCAGAAGGGGAGGTCTTCCTGCTCAAACACCAGTCCAAGAAGTTAAAGACTTCGAATGCACGGAAAACTCCTTTCATAAGATGGTCCATATCCGAAGGAGTCCAGCAAATCTTGGAGCGTCTCATAGCCAGCCTGCGGGGAGAGTCTACCAGACTTGAGAAGTCGCCCTGGGCAGAGGCAGGAACTCCCAAGCCGAGAACTTCTCCCGTGGCATACCAGACGCTAGATCTGGAAGCAAGCTTGGCCGGGGGAAACATGAAGGTTGTCTTCCCAAGTTGCTTTTTGGACTGCAACCACTCTCCCAGTACCCTTAAAGCTCTCTTGGACGAGCGAGCGAGTACGAGCTTCGTAAAGGCAGGTGCTGCTGACTGCATGCCTAAAGCGAACTCAGAGGGAGGCGAGCGTGGTGCTGCAGACACAAACTGATCCGGATATAAATCCTTGAACAGCGCAAGCACTTTCCTAAAGTCTAAGGAGGGAGGCGTGGTCTTGGGTTCGTCAATGTCCGAGTGTTGGTCGTCAAGATGAGCAGCTTCGTCATCATCAGAGAGTCCATCGTCTGAATGCTGAGGAGGAAGCGGCAAAGGAGTAGGTAGAAGCTGGACGGCTGAGTCCGGCAGCACGGGTGCATGCGTGGCTGCACTGGACCCAACGTCATGCAACTGTTGGTCAGTTTGAGAACTGGCAACAACCATAGCTGAGTGGGGGCGCAAAGCGTCTACTCCTGACTGTGGTCGGATAGTGGAGACCACCGTGGGTTGCGGAGGCTGACGCACTGCGTCAAAACACGGCAACTTAACTCCACCCTCCTGTTGTTGTGGTAGCACACGCACGTCAACGGAGGGTTCCGTGCGTCGGTGAACGTCAACATGCGTCTGGCAGGGTCGACTGCGCATAGGTGGAGGAGCTCTCACAGCTGGAGTGTGGGAGCAGGCAGCCTCAGCGTCTGCTGGGCGCACAACCGTGGTTGGTTGTAGGCTAACGGGTGCAGCGTCAACCTTCTCCGCACGATACTCCTGCATAAAGGAAGCTAGCTGAGTCTGCATAGACTGCAGCAAAGACCACTTAGGGTCTACAGCAGCTGGTGCGGCAACAGACGGAGTTACTGCCTGCTGCGGTACCACTTTGCCTCTCTTAGGAGGTGTGCAGTCGTCGGAGGACTGCAGCGAGTCCGAACTGACCCAGTGGCTAAACCTGGGCCGTTGGACTTGCTCGGAAGGGACCTTGCGTTTAAGAGGCCGTGAGACCTTGGTCCATCGTTTCTGGCGTGAAACCTCTTCCGCAGACGAGGAATGAACGGGCTCACTCGTCTTCTTGTGGGTGGGACGATCTAGGCAAGATAAATCCGAAACCACTGAGGGAACGTCTGTCCGCTGATTAAAGCCTGTCGAACCCTTTGGTCGTACGACATTGCTTCTCCCCTGGGCTTGGGAACTTGCAAGAGGTCCCGGACTGGGAGGACGACAGGCACGAACAGACGCACCCTCATGCGTAACACTGACACTTTTCACTGCACTAACACTCACTTCACTTCCCACTGCACTTTTACCTTTCAACTCCCTGACGTCAGCCATGAGTTGATTGCGGTCATTCGCCAATGACTCGACTCTCTCACCTAGAGCCTGGATGGCACACATCATATCTACCATCGAAGGTTGATGAGAGCTAGCAGGGGGGGTCGGGTGCAACCACTACAGGGGAAGGAATAGGTTGTGGGGCATGGGGAGAGGAAAAATCCACTGAGCGAGACGAACTCCTCCTGATCCTATCCTTCTCTAGCCTACGTGCATATTTCAGGAATTCTTGAAAATCGAATTCCGAAAGCCCAACGCATTCCTCACATCGATCTTCCAATTGACAGGCTTTACCCCTACAATTGGAACAAATGGTGTGCGGATCGATAGAGGCCTTCGGAAGACGCCCTGAACAGTCCCTAGCGCTACACTTCCTGTACTTGGGGACTTGAGAAGGGTCAGACATCTTGAATTAGTCAAAGGGGGGAATTCAAAATCTATCCAAGTCGTCAACAAATAATCCAAAATCCAATAAAAGAATGCAAGGAAGTATTGAAGATAACTTCTGCACAGCGATAGCTAATAACCAGAAATGAATACTTCACCAAATAACGTGAAAATCAATCCAGAAAACAACAGCGTATTTAGTAGGTCTTGCCGGTGGCACGACAGAGAGAAAATTGGTTCTGTGTTGACATGGAGTACTTGAGTACCTACTCGACAGATGGCGCTGTTGATATACACCCCCACCTGTATAGCGATCGCTGGCGTATTTCGTCCTTAGGTTTTTCTGTCGGGCAGCAGAGCTGACAGCTATATGATCACCGGGTAAGTTTAATATTGAAAAATACTAATTTTTTTTTAAAGATCCTTTCCATACTTTCTTCTTTACAAATAGCTGTACATTGTAAGATCCTTTCCATACTTTCTTCTTTACAAATAGCTGTACATTACAAGTTCTTGATAGCGGTTGGGCAAGACTAAAGATATTACTGTACTTAGACAATAACCAGCGGTAACCATCTTTCAAGCAGCCTTGGGTAAAACTTAAAATATAAAAACAAATAATGTATTCCTTTGCTGATAGTTAAATATACAGTATTGTCATTCTAAAGTTTACCTCCAAACAGTTTCAGTACTCCATCATAAATAAAGCATTTAGTTAGGCTTGCTTGCTTAAAAAAACCTATGGGAATGAGCACTCCTACACAGAGGAAGAAGATAATCCCTGATATACACATACACTTAAATACACTGCCTAATGATCGAGTGTGATAAAGCAGTTTGATACCTGATAGTATATTGATCACTTGAGCCCTTGTTACTATTGGTATGTCTTACTTTCCAAAAAACTACTATCCGTAAGAATTCAAAATATCTTTTATTATATTGCTGGTAAATAGTTTTACATTTACTAAAATGTTACTTTCTTAAATATTTAAAGAAAGAAAATTATTGGATGTAAAGTTGTCATAAGGGGCTCTAGAAAGAAAAGTTCCCTGGACGTAAAGTAAGTCATATGGGAATCAAAGGGTTAATATTTAATTAGCTGATGCATAATTCTTCTTTCTCTGGATTCTACAGGATAGTACAGGTATCTGAAAAACCAAACACATGAAAATTTAACCTACTATTTTGGGGCACCATAACCTAGGCTGCTACAGGTATTCTTATGGAGCAAAAACTCTAAAACTCAATGGTACATAATACAATATACAGCATTAAGGATTCATAAATCTACTACAATATACAGCATTAAGGATTCATAAATCTACTACAATATACAGCATTAAGGATTCATAAATCTACTAAAGTTATAAACCAGATACTGTAAAGTGTGAAGGTAGAAATGTTCTCAAATACTCCAGTGTAACATAAAATGGAACAATTTACCTTTAAATTTAAACACCTGGCACCATGTATAAAATGTCCTACAGACAATAGACAATCGGGAGGTGGCTTATGTAAACGAAGTATAGCTGATTGCAGATTCATTGTCTGATATGGCTGCCAATCCTGTCCACTCTGAAACAAAATTTCTTTATAAAAAATATTGCAAAAGGTCTTAATACTTTTTCAAACAAACCCATTGAAAAATACTCAACAACAGACTGTATACTGTAAATAACATTCAATTCCTAAATATCCAAATCACCAGACTTGTCAACTGTCCAAGAGGTTAGCATACAGAGCATGTGCAATCTAGAAACAGGTTTATTTTTCAAATTATTTGAAGTAAGATGCAAGACACTGAGAATTGAAGAATAAGAGGGGACACTCATTATAAGAGCAACCAATCTTTAGGGAGAAACTTTTGATGAAAATACTTATCGTTTCATCACAGAACTAATTAAAATACTCCGGAAGCAGCATTCACATTTGGCTGCTCTAGGGTGAACCTTTAATTCATTTAGGGTGTCAATGATAAGCCAGGGATTAAACCCGAAAACAGGTCATCCAAATACAGCCCTTACCTTCATAAATACCCCAGGCCTTGGCTAAGACCAATACAAGGGCACCAGTACTGATTGACTTTCCCTGATTGCGAAATGCAGGAACTTCTTCAATTCTGGGTGAATAGGATACAGTAATGGAATTAGGAATCTGAAAGGTCAGTTGGAGAAAATCCTATTGCATAATTTGAAGGCATTAAGAACGGATGAGGATATCTCCATAGAAAACTTGATCAAGTAAAAGAAACTTGTTAACTCTTGCTGGTTCTTAAACTGGTCTACAACCTTCCAATGTATTTGGAACAATAATACAGGCAACTATATAAACCAAGAGTTGGAAAATTGAAAATGTACCGTACTTCTTTCATTGTCTATTTTCTGAATTTCCTGTTGCAAGGCCAACAGGAAATGAATCTGAGAACCTGCTCAAAGATTAGTTGGGGGAGAGGGGCACTAACCCTCCCATAAAACCCAAACGGCCAATTGTTCTGGCATCAGCAGACTCCAACTGGATAGATGATGAGTGAATCAGTGGGGCCCTCACACAGGGAATTGATGGCTGTATCTATCATTTCAGAATGTCTGTAATTGATGGCTTGTTAGGAGCAGATCTGCTTGGAGAAGACTATACTCATACCATATAGACTGACCAACAAAAACAAAACAAATCTTGCTCTAGTCTAAGGGGAGGAAAATTTAGCTTTTATAGAGATCTTAAAAGGCTAGAGTGCAAAGGTTAAACCTGCATCTATTCGTGTCCTGTTCAGAAATATGAATCTTAATCACAGGATAAAATGGATTCCCAAAAGAAGAGACAATCCCTCCCCTTTATAAATACAGTACAGTAATGTTAATTAGAAAATGTATTGACCAGGTTGGAATAATCATAACATTGCATATGAAATACAATGTCTTAGATTTTGCTTATTGTACAGTTTCTCTAAAGAAGATAAAGACAGTTATTAACTTCTACTGACAAGACAGAGGGTAAAGTTCCAAACCGACCCCCATAAGTGAAATACTGTACCACAAAATATAAACAGTACTGTACAGTATATCTTTTTTTTTTTTTTTTTTTTTCTAATGTCTATTTTTAATATTTTTATAAATTTAAAGTGAAGGGAGCAGTCAGTCTCCGCCAAAGCTCCTTTTCTTTGATATCTCACAGGAAGTAACTATACAGGAGAGGAGAGGGGATTCCCAGACCCTCGTCCAGTCCCTTTTAGTCGCTTCTTACAACACGCAGGTGCTACTCTCATTGTTATTAAAGGGTGTGTGAGAGAAGGAAGATGAGAATTAATGTGGGTAAGAGTAAGGTTATGAGATGCACGAAAAAGGGGGGTGGTGCTAGGTTTTGTCATGTACAAAGGAGAGTTACTTGAAGTATATTAGTTCAAGTACTTCAGGTTTCTTGTTGCTGCAAATGGTGCAGTGGAAGATGTACTTCAGAGTGAATGAAGGATGAAGTGTTAGGGGCAGTGAAGGGTGTGGTAGAGAATGGAGGGTTGGGAATGAATGTAAAAAATTCTATCTGAAAAATTGATTGTACCAAATGTAATGTATGGATAGGAGTTGTGAGGAATGACAGTGAGGGAGAGACAGAAATTGAACATGTTCGAGATGAAGAGTCTGAGGAGTATGGCTGGTGTATCTTGATTAGATAGGGTTAGGAACAAAGTAGTGAGGGTGAGAAAAGGTGCAAGAAACTAATTAGCAGCTACTGTCAATATAAATGTGTTGAGGTGGTTTGGTTAAGTGATGAGAATGGAAAATGGCTGTCTGCTGATGAAGGTGATGGATGCAAGATTTGATGGGAGAAGTAAAAGAGTTAGCCCACCCTAGGTTTGGGTGAAAAGATGGAGTGAAGAGATTTCCAAGTGATAGGAAGATAGATGTAAGAGAGGCTAAAATGACAAATTTGTAGGTAATTTGTATTTTTCCTAACTATACAAACCTTAGCTATTTACATGGGGTAATTACTTCGGAGTAGCTGAACGACGAGCCATACAAGTTTTAACGAGGGTTTCCTACCCTTCCGCTAGTTAGCGGGGGGGGGGGGGGGGTAGAGAGGGGTAGCTAGCTACCCCTCCCCCTCACACACACCGGAGAATACTCCACTTTACTTAGAGGTAGGACTTATCTTGGGGGACAGGGCTGGCGGGCACGTAACCGTAAATAGCTAAGGTTTGTATAGTTAGGAAAAATACAAATTACCTACGCATTTGTCATTTGTTCCGTAACTGAAATACGCTATTTACATGGGGTGACTTAACCCTTAGGAAGGGTGGTAAGTCCCGGCCATACTGGCTTTGGCTTGCCCGGGGATTCCATATTCGAGCGATCAAGTACTCGGACAATAGGGAATCCCTGCTCCTCGCTGGCGGTTGTGAAACTGCCGCGGCCTACGTAAGGTGTGTGCGAAGGTGAAAAGTGACTTGTCCCAGGCAGTTGCCCTGGAGTCCCTCAGAAGGAAATCCAGGCTAGGACTCTCCCAATACCACCTCGTCAGGGTATGGGGACATGACAGTATTACACCTAATACTAGGAACACAAGGAAGCATGGTCTACCTGCAGTGGTTTAAGGTCAGCTGTGCAGAGAACCCAGGATGCTACTTTCTTCGTGGGAGGAGAGGATGAAGAAAAGAATAAGGGCCAGACAGATCTTTTCATTCATGCAGACTAACACCAGGTAACAATGCCCTCAACCTTCTGCTACTTGTCCATCAAGGAGCCTGAGGTTTAGACCAGCTGTTGTGAAGCCACTACAGGGCCGATAGAAACATATCGAGCATCTGTGGGTCATGCCTTGCAGGTAAGGGGCTGAGAAGGTCTGATGCTTCAACATCCCCGCTTGTAAGACCTGCGTCATTGAAAGATGCTCCATGAAGGGCAGGGACGTATCTAAGCCCCTGACATCATGGGCTCTAGGGCGATGCAACGGAGAAGGGTCAGGATTCAAGACGGAGAAGAGTCAGGATTCAAGACGGAGAAGGGTCAGGATTCAAGGCAGGGAGTAGCACCCTGCGAATCCGGGCCGAGATGGTACTCCTGGAGACCCCTCTCCTCATTACCCAGGATCCACGAACGAGACTTGAGCCTGGAGACGAACTGCAGCTGTTCTCTGAAGACGCCCGCTCGGACCCCTTACCGGCAAGGTAGGAGATGGCCCGAGTCATCTGCTACAGAACGGAGACTCGAACCCTGGAAGGAGTCGAATAGCGGGTCCGGCACTCCCGGATTCTGAGTCTCGGCAACAAACCTCAAGGACGAACCTGATTGATTGATTTAAAGTTTTCAGGCATCCTGACATCTGAGGTCATTGACGGCGGTAAAATTTAATTTGTGTATACAAAAATGAAAAATAAAATAAAATAAAAAATAAAAGAGTATTCAATTAAAATCACAAAAGTTGAATGTCATAAAAGTTAAATATTTTTCAGAAGACCTGCTTCTGAAATAAATCTAAAAATGCCACTTGCATGGTAGGAAACATCATTTCCAAGAATCTTGACAAGGATGAACCTGCCACCCTCACCTCGAGCCTCAAACAAATATCTATTCCGCAAGTTGTTATAATTGGGGCATTCGGTCAACAAATGCCTTACTGTTAGAGGTACTAAACAGTCGTCACAATACGGTTGGTGTTGGCCCTTCAGCAGAAACTCGTGTGTCAACCGAGTGTGACCAATACGGAGACGACAAAAAGACGTCTCCAATTTTTGGGGCATCATATTATACCTCCAAGGAGATATGTGACTCGCTTGGCTGAAGATAGGCTAGCAAGAACACTGTCTACCCAAAAAGGTGGTGATCTGGGGACTTACGTAGTGGTTCGTCAGGGGGTCTCTTTAGAGACTCGAGGACTCGAACCACGTCCCAAGGTGGTGGTCTCACTTTCGACAGGGGGCAGGAGAGGAAAAGGCTTCGCATGCGAAGGAAGAGTTCCAGTGGGAGAGAAATGTTTGTCCCTAGAGCCAGGAGGCAAGACTTGAGGCTGAGGGATAGCCTTTCACAGTCGAAATTGAAAGGCACATTTATCCCGCAATCCCACTAGGGGCTCCGCTATTGCTAGAAGCGGCATCGCGTGGAGGGATGCCCTCTCCCCGACACCGGCCACAGAAACTCGCTCTCTCGCCTGGGAGACTACTGCGGAAGACTTGCGCAGGTGTCCAGGCCTCCTTTTCGCCACTTGTTGCGAAAATCCTCTCTCTTTGAGGAGAAGCTGGATAGACTCCCGGCGGGAAGTGGAGCAAGCTACGGAGGCAACACATCGATGGTGTCCCACCATTGCTGGAAGGCATCCTACCAGAGGGCCTCGGGAACCGAGACCGAACCGGTCCACAGAGGGAGCCCCACCGAGTCAAGACTTGTAGGCTACTTGAGGATCTAAAGACCACTCGGAATGTGGTGTCCGTGACACACTGCTCAGACTGTAGGTGAGCCTGTTCCTTGATTGGAATCAAGCGAGCTTCCAAGGAGACCGAGGGGGACTCGGACCATCCCGGTATCTCTACCGCAAGATGGGAAGGTTGTACTGAAAAGTACCTCCTTGTCTGGGCCAGAAACCCATCACTGTGGTGTTGTTGATCCGCATAACCACAGAGTAGTCCGCCAGGCTAGGTGGAGCTACTGAAGTGCCAGAAACACGGTTTCCGTCTCTAGTAGGACTAGAGGAGGTTCCTCCTGGTTCTGACCACCGGCCTGAGGACCCATGGATCAGAACGTGGGCGCCCCCCCTTTCCTTGACGCGTCCGAAGACAGCCTCAAGCTTGGGGGAAGGACGAGAAGAACCACTCCCTATTGTAGGCCCTCGTCTGCTTCCCAACCCTATGGGTTCGTCTGCACCAGTTGTCCCCTAGGGGTATCGGCGTCTGGGGAGACGTGCCCCCGACTCCCCCGCGCCCCGAGTCGCCAATGGAGAGAACTCATCCTGAGGCGACTGTGGAAACCAGACAGGCCAGGGAGGAGAGACGTAACAACCTTGGGTTGGAGGGTCTTCTCATGTGAGGAAAGGTCTCGCAACCTTCCTCTGCCTTGATACCCTGTTGTCTGAAGGGAAGGCTACGGGAGATAGGAGCCTAAGACCAGGCTCGGTATACCAGACTCTGAGAGGGCTGCGGGGAGGACTCCTCGAGGACCACCATAACCTTTAGAACTTGGTTAAGTCCGAGGAGCTTGTCCCGATGACGAAGAAGGGATGCCTTCGAGTCTGCCCGGATTGGCCAGTCACCCAGGAAACGGAGTGGCCGGATGCCGATGCCGAGAGCCCGTGAAGAGATCCGAGAGGAAGTATCGGAGAACTGTTGAGGTGCCGTGGAGAGGCCGAAGCACAGCCCTTGAACTGGTATATCCGCCTCCCAGGCGGACTCCAAAGTACTTCCTTGAAGATGGGTGAACCGGGACCGGAAGTACGAGTCCTACCGGACCAGTGAACACATGAAGTCTTGTGGTCTCACCGCAAAGATGACCGCGTCTGCTGTCGCTATGCTGAATAGAGACTGTTTGAGAACCTTGTACAGAGTTGAGAAGGGAAGGAGACGATTAAGGAGGCCTCGGAACCGTTGGCCACCTCATGGAGGGAGCGTATCTCCGACATGGACTGGACTTCCGCCCGGAGGGCCCGTCCCCTCACCGATCCCTACCCAGGGAGGAGGGAGGGGCTTGATACCGACTGGGACTGTTGAAGGAGACAAGCTCGGAGAGCTGGCCCTCGGCCTAGTCTCTGGCGCTCTCTATTCCTGAGACCAGGGCAAGCTGCATTGGCATAAGGGAGTCCTTGGGTGAGTAGAACTCGGTCCAGGACCGTATCCTTCCCTTACCGAAAAGGAATCTCTGAATCTGGGATCCCCCTGAGGGCCAGAACCTGCCAGAACGCAAGTCCTAACCCCTGGAGTTCCTCCTCCTGATGGACTGGCAGCAAGGTCTCCCATCCCCGGAGGCTCTTGCTGGGGAGACTTGTAGACATGCCCCACGGGTCCAACTGGATCCTGTCGGATCCTTGCGGAAAACAGGGCCTTAGGATCCGTCCTAGGAGGGAAACAGGACCCCAGCGATTAAGGACGTAGGCTTCGCCCCCTCCGCACGATAGGACCCTCAGGAAGGGGCGGGGATTCTCCCAATGGAGTGAAGGGGGAGAGGACCGGGTCTTCCGACCCTCCTGGGGATGGGTAGTGCTCATCCGCAGGGGAAGGGAGATTAAGCCCGAGGAGGGCTCATCGCCTGCGTAAGGACTCGCGAAGGGACAGGATAGTCTTTGGGGAAAATACCATGCGAGAGATTCCTCTCACCCCCTCAGGGGGAAAGGAAGCTGCTACTGATTAGTGACCCCAGTCAGAAGGCACAGGCTCATCGACTGCTTGAACATTCCGACGACGGCATCCCACCAGGGATGCCGACCAACCCCCGCGCTGACAGGGAGTCCCTCTGGAGGAAAGAGGATCGCTCGATCCCCTGGGGGAGATGACATATGAGGGTTCACCCATAGAGAACCTGCAAAGAAGGGAGAAGAGACCTCTGACCTATCTGGAAACCTCCCCCCTCCGGAGAGGGCGCTGCTCTGCGCTGCGGGGGAGGGAAATGCGGAGGTGGCCTGACCGCCATAAGCCCTGATGTGAACAGGGCGAGGTCGCGTCTGAGAACGGTGCGCCGATCAAGCTGACGATTGCGTGAAGAGCACAGATCTGGGTAGCGCTTGAATAAAGCATGCGTAGCAGAATAACCGAGCCCGCATGCCTGCGTACCCACGTAAGTGTGGGCGTATCGGTGTCCGTGTGAACAATCCCCGCGCATATGCAGATCGCTGGCGCTTGCGCGTGAAAGATCGTGGGCGATAGAGAGGGGAAACCCTCCCACGCGCGAACGATCTCGGCAAAAAAATAACGCGAGTACGAAGATCGTCGGCGCTAGCGCGAGAGAAGACCGTAGGACAGTGAGCGGGAAACCATGGTTCCCGCGTGCATATAATCTCCAACTATGAAAAGACGATCGTCGGCGATTCGCGCGAGCACGGACGATCTTCGACGCTCGCGCGCGAGAGAAGATAGTCGACGATCACGAGGGGGAAAACCTCTGTGCCGTGCGCAGACGATCTACGAATATCGCGAGCGGGAAACCGTGCGCGGACGATCCGTGCGATGGAAGCGTGAGCCTCAATGGTCGTGCGCGGGAAACCATCCCGCGAACAGAACGATCTCCGGCGCTAACGCGAACTGTGAAGATCGTCGGCACTCGCGCGCCTAGCGCCGACTCCGAAGATCGGGGGCTAACGGCCGTCGACGATCGCGTGCGGAGAACCGCGCAGATGGCCTCGTTGCCGTGCGTGGGAAACCATCCCGCGCACAGACCGATTCTCGGCGCTTACGCGCACTAAGAAAATCGTCAGCGCTTGCGTGCCTAGCGCTGGATCCGAAGATCGCCGGCTAACGACCGTTGCCGGATTAACGATCTTTGACGATCGCGCGCGGAAACCGCAAGCGGAAGGGACTTGGAGATCACGCGCGGGCAATCTACAGCACTTACACGTTGGCGCGTAACAGATGATTGTCAGCTAACGATCCTAAACGATCGCGAGATCGCATGCGGGCGATCATCAACGCATACGCGTATCAGAAGATTGTCGGCTAAGAATTCCTCAACGATCGCAGGATCGCGCGCGGGAAATAATCCCGCACGCGAGCGGTCTTCAGCGCTTATGCGCGAGTGAAGAACGTAGGCCCCTGTGTAACAGAAGACCGTCGGAAATGGTTGAGGGATTGGCTAACTCGTAGATCAGGAACTGGGATGTGTCCCTAAAAGGGAGGGCATCCGCTGAAGAGGACCAGGTGGTCTACTTCAGTGCCGATGATCAACCGAGGGACTGCTAAATACTCCGAGTGGTCTCTGTGATGTACCTTTCCCGCGAACGGGAGAGGTGTCCTTCGTAGAAGAGACTTTGAGACACCGTAGGCGGAAACGCTGGTGAGCGCCAGTGCGCTATCTCAGGAACCCCAACGATGTGCGCAAATGCGCAGAGAATGTTGGTAGCAGCCTAACTGAATACTGGAACAGGGGGCTCTGAAGGCAGACTCAGGAACAGCAGGAACAACAGTCGAGCGCTAGCGAGTAGGGAACGTTGGCACGCAGGTGGCACCTGGCACTTAAGGGACTTACTCAAAGTGTGAGAAAGTCTCTCCTGTCCCGAAGGGAGGAGCCTGTTAGATAACGGGGGCGTGGGCGCCAAAGGCGCGTCTGCAGTCAGGAACGGATACAGCAGGCAACAGGTACACTGAGGGACGAGAGACCAAGGGTCTAACGTAGCCTGAGTAGCGAGGCCCCAAGGGGATTAGTTGCAAGACCCCGAAGTGTCAACGCAACGAGAAACCGAAGTTTCTCCGTCACTAATCACCGAAGTGTAGAAGTGACTAAAGTTACGAGAGCCCGAAGGAACTGCATAACTAAAGCTCCGAGACCCCGAAGGGTCAGGGAAAAAAGAGAAACCGAAGTTTCCCTGACACCAAACACCGAAGTGCTAGTGACTGAACAGCAAGCTGTTGACAACAGGAACAAACCTCCGAATTGGAGTCTCTACGAGTGGCCTCTCTCGCGAACGAGAGAGGTGAGCACTTCGTAGAAGAGACTGGTGATGGAGCCCCGAAAGGCCGTGAGATCAGCAGACGTAAACAGGAACAATCCTCCGAAGAGGAGTCTCTGTGAGTATCCTCTCACGCGAACGGGAGGGGACACTTCGTAGAAGAGACAAAAGGAGCAATCCTCCGAGGAGGAGCCCTTAGTGCGGCCTCCCTCGCGAACGAAAGAGAGCCAGACTGATCCTGCAGCTGCTCAGCCCCTTAAGCGTAGCTACAGAAGCGACCGCTCAGCCCCGAGAGCATAGTCGCTAGTACCATGGTCTAGCCTTGCAACCGCTCAGCCCCTTGAGCAAGTCACAAGGGCAGCCGCTCAGCACCAAGAGCATAACTGCCAAGGACCAGGGAAAAGCAAAAGGGAAGTTAACTAACTACCCTGGAGGTGAACCTCCTTATCATTCTAGGATGCAATGAAGAGCTAGCAGTAGTCACGGGGGAACTTCTAAGAGTAGGGAACGCCCCTGACGAACGCCTTGAGAGACGGCGGCGGAGCCGACTCCCCAGGATAAACAGGACAGCTCTGCTTCGAAGGCACACAACAGGCACGAAGAAACAGAATCGCAAACTGGAAAATAAAACAGAATAATTATTTAACAGAAATTCCCCCAGGTGAAACTCCGAAGAGAAACCCCGAGGGAAAGAACATAAGAACGAAAGAAGGTATGCGGGCCCCCCCCCCTCCCTCACTCTCGTAGACGTACACAACACACACACCACAACACCGAAAGCAAAGGAAACTTACTATTTCCTATACACAAAAATTTACATAAACATCAATAATGTTTAAATATATAAAGTATAAGAAAAGGTAAGTTAAAAGACAAAACAATAATGGCCGTCAAGTGAGGATAGGAGCGGAGAAATCCGATCACTATTCGAGCCAAAAGTAAAGTGGAGTATTCTCCGGTGTGTGTGAGGGGGAGGGGTAGCTAGCTACCCCTCCCCCCCCCCCCCCCGCTAACTAGCGGAAGGGTAGGAAATCCTCGTTAAAACTTGTATGGCTCGTCGTTCAGCTACGCCAAAGTAATTACCCCATGTAAATAGCGTGGTTTGTATTTCAGTTACGGAACAAGTGTGTTAGAAATAGGATTGAATGGCAAGCAATTGTGACGCAGATCCAATAGGACCTGCTGCTTCCTCCAGTGACTAGCAGCAGTGGGGAATTCATCATGTGAAGCTTCATTTGTGGTGGATAACAAAGGAGGTGAGCTGCGGCACCTTTGCAGTACCAACCAAACCCAGCTGAATCCCTCGTCAGGATAAGAGCAGCGAAGAGAAAAGTCACCTTTTTTTTTTTTTTTTTTTTGGTCTGCTACCACGAAAATTGGGAGAAGTGCCTCGGTAGATGGAATATATATATGCAAGTTTATATAATTATGTACATATATAATTATATTCATGTACATATGTATAAATATATATAAAATTTAGCAAGTTGGCCATGGCCCAATCACCTGTTGATACTACCGATAGTTATTAAGTCATTTGACTGGCCAGACAGTCCTAGATTGGATCCCTCTCTGTGGTTACAGATAATTTTGTCTTTGTCTACACATACCAAAAAGTCTGGCTTATTCTTTACACCTCAGTCCTCATACACCTGACTACACTGAGATTACCAAACACTTCTTTACTCAAGGGATTAACTACTGCAATTGTTCTGTGGCTAATTTCCTCTTGGTAAGGGTAGAAGAAATTCTTTAGCTATAGTATAGTAAGCAGTTCTTCTAGGACACTCCAAAATCAAACCATCGTTCTCTAGTTTTGGGTAGTGCCATAGCCTCTGTACGATGGTCGTCCACTGTCTTGGATTAGAGTTTTGCTCTCAGTATTCAAATACGCTATTCTGTCTTATTACTCTTCCTTTAAATTTTTTCAAGTTTTTATAGTTTATACTCTATAGGAAATATCTAATTTAATATTAATACTCCTCGGAAAATATTTTATATCAATTGTTCATTACTTGTCTTGTAGTTTATTTCCTTTCCTCACTCAGCTATTTTTCCTTGTTGGAGCCCTTGGGCTTATAGCATCTTGCTTCTCCGACTAGGGTTATAGCATAGCTTATTATTATTATTATTATTAAAGGTAAGGAGGTGTATGTTGCGTTTATGGATCTGGAGGAAGCGTATGATAGAGTTGATAGGGAAGCAATGTGGAATGTGATGAGGTTATATGGAGTTGGTGGAAGGTTGTTGCAAGCAGTGAAAAGTTTCTACACAGGTTGTAAAGCATGTGTTAGGATAGGAAATGAAGTGAGTGATTGGTTTCCGGTGAGAGTGGGGCTGAGACAGGGATGCGTGATATCACTGTGGTTGTTTAACTTGCATGTTCATGGAGAGGTGAGAGAGATAAATGCTTGAGTGCTGGGACGAGGATTGAAACTGGTAGACGAGAATGACCATGAATGGGAGGTAAATCAGTTGTTGTTTGCGGATGATACTGTACTGGTTGCAGACGCAGAAGAAAAGCTTGGCCAATTAGTGACAGAATTTGGAAGGGCGTGTGAGAGAAGGAAGTTGAGAGTTAATGTGGGTAAGAGTAAGGTTATGAGATGTACGAGAAGGGAAGGTGGTGCGAGGTTGAATGTCATGTTGATTGGAGAGTTACTTGAGGAGGTGGATCAGTTTAAGTACTTGGGGTCTGTTGTTGCAGCAAATGGTGGAGTGGAAGCAGATGTACGTCAGGGAGTGAATGAAGGATGCAAAGTGTTGGAGGCAGTTAAGGGAGTAATAAACAATAGAGGGTTGGGCATGAATGTAAAGAGAGTTCTGTATGAGAAAGTGATTGTACCAACTGTGATGTATGGATCGGAGTTGTGGAGAATGAAAGTGACAGGGAGACAGAAATTGAATGTGTTTGAGATGAAGTGTCCAAGGAGTATGGCTGGTGTATCTCGAGTAGATAGGGTTAGGAACGAAGTAGTGAGGGTAAGAACAGGTGTAAGAAATGAGTTAGCAGCTAGAGTGGATATGAATGCGTTGAGGCAAGAGAGCGTGCTAGAAATGGGAATGAATGGCGAGCGATTGTGACGCAGTTCCGGTAGGACGTGCTGCTTCCTCCGGTACCTTGGTTGACCACGGAGGTAGCAGCAGTAGGGATTTTAGCGTTATGAAGCTTCATCTGTAGTGGACAACGAGGGAGGGTGGGCTGTGGCACCCCAGCAGTGCCAGCCAAACTCGATAAAGTCCCTTGTCAGGCTGGAGGAACGTAGAGAAGAGAGGTCCCCTTTTTTGTTTTATTTGCTTGATGTCGGCTATCCCCCAAAATTGGAGGAAATGCCTTGGTATATGTATGTATTATTATTATTATTATCATTTTTATAATAATGGTAAGATATGACAAACTTATAACAGAGTTTGTATTTTTCCCAACATACAAACCCGAATTCTTTACTATAGGAGATATTCTAGCGCGAGCTGCAAAATACGCCAGAAAAACCTTAACAAGGTCGTTAACGATCAGACAGGTAATTACTCACCTGTCAGTGGTGGGGGACCACCGGTCGGTAGCTGCTGTTTACCTTCAATCGAATTCTAGTTAGGACTATCCTATGGGGGCGGTGATGGAGGGAAGATTTGTGCAAAAAATTCGGGTTTGTATGTTAGGAAAAATACAAACTCTGTTATAAGTTTGTCATTTGTTCCTACACTAAATACAAACCCTCATTCTTTACTATAGGAGACTGTGTCTTGAGGCCAGGGTGGCCAAGGAGTTCCCTATCTTTACGGAAGATAGTCCTCAGACTAGACTCTTTTGAAGCAACAATCTTCCGTACCTCCTTTCATTATAGATCCCCAGAATCTCAGTACAACTGAAGGTTTGCAACTTCATGGAAACAAATGTTTCAGGATGAAGTGGGTCAGGAACATACGACTTGGACCCCTTCAAACTTAGGATTCCCCGGACCTTGCCAAGGGGAAACCTCGTGACCACGAGTATAACTTATACTCTGTGAGAGGGATCAGATGAGTATCATACCTTATTTCCATTGGCAAGTCCAGCTGAAATTGGATACAGGCTAGGATCCCCAGATGTGGGAGAGAAGGAGACGAAGAAGATGGATCGATGTCCTTCTTAAAACCTAGTGTAACCCAGAATCCTCAACCAATGGTTACTGTCCCCTGAAAGGGCGTAAGGTAGTAACAGCATCTGTTGACCTGTCGCAATAGGCCCTATAAACAGGGTGTCTAGAGACCTATGCGTCACGTTGCTCAAATAGTGAGCAGTGAATGTAGATTGGCGTTTCCAGACCCCAACACTTAAGACTTGGGAGACTGAGAAAATTCTCTTAAACGCCAGAGGCAGCCACTCCCCTAACTTGATGGGCTCTGGGTTGTGCTGGCTCTGGGTCTCCGTGAAAAGTCCTCGCAATAACTTTAAGTCAGCAAGAGATGGTGTTGCGAGAGATTCTCTTCTTTACCCTGTAGGTACAAGGAAGAGATGACGGAGACGTGGTCTGAAAAAGTCTGGTGCGCCTGATATTTCTTTGACGCCTTGACTGGGCATAGTAACGACTGGACTGCATCCTGTGTTACCTATTGAGTGGAAATTCTCGAAATCTCCCATCGGTAGATGAAGGATTATGACTAACCACCAAGCCCGGTAAGAAGTTGCGAGACACTCGCACCACCCCCCCCTCTTAGAATGGGTGACGTAAGAGACCATGTAGCTCCCTGACCCTTTTAGCGGAAGACAGAGGTACGAGGAAGACAGTCTTAAGGAAGAGAGAGCTAATCATTATAGACTGCCGATCCTCCAGAGTTAAATAAAGTCATACTCCTGTACTTGTTTATTCAGCAAACTCAAGCAAAGATGATAGAGAAATTTGAGGTTCTGGCTGGGTCCCCTTGCCCAGTATAAAAACAAAGGGGTGGGGTCAAGTGCATCCTTTTTTGTCTACTTTTTGCCTAGATCTGTGCATTCCACCATTTTATTGTGTACTGAACGTTGGAGTGTAGTCAGCATTCGGACACTAGGCAGTCTGCGTGCTACAACTGGCCGCAGTCCGCACACCACAACAACAAATGTCTTTCTTGAAGGCCAAGTTAGGGCAGATACACGACCTCTTACTACTGACAGTTCACTTGCATTCTCCAGAAGCAGAATATGCCAAAAAGAATGGTGCTTTTGGATATCTGCTTTTATACCCTACCAATGTTTACAAACAACTTCTGGCTATAGTCAGAGGCAGATGTCTTTTGAGGTTGAAGTGGCCCCATCAGAGGACAGAAGCAGGTTATCCCGATCACTAGTTCCATCTTGGAGGAAAGGAGAAACCTTCATACTGGATAGCGTAGACAGCAGAAATCAATTATAAAGATTAGACTACTGTACAGTTCTTTCATCCCTCTGAAATCCATGTAATTTACCTTCTCTTTTGCCAAGGATATGACAAGAAAAACATGGGATTTTGGTAATTTTGTGCCTCAAGGACTGTATTGCAGCAATAATGAACAAGTACAAAAGCATTTAAGAGTGCTAGAGGTCTCACGGTTATGTAATCAAGAGATTGTTCTCTTGTTCGAGGGAATTTTTTAACTTGGGGTGATCTTCTCTTGAAGCAGGACGACCATGAACATCACAAATTTTGAGTAATTTGTATTTTTCCTAATATACTTACCGAGAAACATTTTCTTAGGAGGTTACTGGTAACTCCTCTCAAACGACCAGTTTTGTGTAGTTTACCCTACTCCCATTCTCTATAGTGACCTGCTAGCGGGAGAGAATGTGACCTGGGGCAATGCCCGAGGTCGGCCGCGTGGTTTCGAGCTTGACCAGGCAGTAAGTTTTATGTAAGGAACAATACTCGAGGTCAGTGGGGCACTGCGGGGATGGTTGGGGGGCCATAACTCGAAAGTGTTTCTCGGTAAGTAAGTTAGGAAAAATACACATTACTCAAAATTTGTGATTTGTTCCGACACAGAGACTTACCTTGAAACACTTTCTTAGGAGACTTACACCTTAGGAGGAGGGAGTGCCCCTAGCCCCAGACCCCGATGGACAGTAGGATAAACTACACAAGAGACTCATTGTGATATAACACTTACCCTTCTGCAATGTCTTCGTTATGCTTGATATTGGCGAATCTTGAGACTTGTGTAATGAGCGATATTCCTGAGGACGACTGATAGTACGAGAAAAGTGAGAAAAAAGGGAAGAGTAGAACTCAGATACTTGTGTCTAGATCCTTATGTTTCGCGATTGAGCCGTCAAACCGTATGAAGGGCTGAGATGACCGACCCGATGGAAAACCCATCTAGGGATTTTCTCGTACAGTCCTTGAGATAATGTGCAGTGAAGGTCGACTGGTTGGACCAAGTTCCCGCTTGAAGCACCTGAGCTACCGACATGTTCTTCTCGAATGCTAGGGAGGTGCTAATGCCCCTAACATTGTGAGCCCTGGGTTTCCCTGGTGTTGGAAGTCTTTCCTTTGAGTAGGCTTGCATGATCACTTTCCTGAGCCAGAACGAAACTGTATTCTTAGATATGTTTTTCTTCGTTTTACCCCATGAGACGAAGAGATTCTTAAAAGACGGGCGGAGATTAGCCGTTCTCTTAAGGTATTTCCTAATTACCCTGACCGGGCACAATTTTAGGTCCTCCGGGTTTCCTTTATTTGGGATTGCCGGAATAGAAAATCTCTCAAACCTCGGATCCCACACCGAGGGGTTCTGAGTCTTGGCGACGAAGGATGGGACAAACTTAAAGGTTACCTCCTTCCATCCCCTAGAGTGCTCCACCTCAAATGACAGTCCGTGTAGCTCGCCCACCCTCTTAGCTGAGGCTAATGCTAGCAAGAACACCGCCTTGAACATGAGATTCTTGTCAACAATGTCCTTTAATGGCTCGAATGGTGGTTTCCGGAGCATATCTAGGACTCGCGCCAAGTCCCAACTCTGGATTCTAGGGGCGGAAGGGGGCACGACTGTTCAAAAGCCCTGATAAGCATGGAGATATGCCTGGAGGAGCCCAGATCTATGCCCTTGAGAAGAAAAACTTAACTAGGGCCGCCCGAACTCCCTTAATCGCTGGGACTGACATGGCAAACTTATCCCTGAGATGTACCATGAAGTCTACTATAATGGGCACAGACGCTTCTAAGGGCTCTATTTTCTTGTCCCTGCACCACTTAACAAACACCGTCCATTTAGACTGGTGGACGATTGTGGATGATTTCCTCAGGTACAGCGACATCCTCCTGGCTGTCTTGCCGGAGTACCCTTGTTTCTTCAGGAGGCACTGGATAACCTCCAGGCGTGAAGACGAAGGGCTTGCGGGTTTCCGTGAAGCCGCTGAAGTGTGGTTGTCTTAATAGGTCTGACCTGTCAGGAAGAGGCCAAGGAGGGAGAACGGTGAGGCTCTTTAGGTCCGCGAACCATTCTCTCTCCGGCCACCAAGGCGCTACCAAAGACATCCTTAGGTTGGTTGCTGCCCTTACCCTGTTGAGGACTTGTCTTATTAGGGAGAAGGGGGGAAAAGCGTACACGTCTAGACCGTCCCACTTGTGCTGAAAGGCGTCTTCCATTGCCGCCTTCGGATCTGGGACTGAACAGAATACGGGGAGTTGAGAGTTCAACCTTGTTGCAAACAGGTCCATTACCGGGGACCCCCACATCTGGATAATGTAGCTTGCCACTTGTGGGTGTAGGGACCATTCAGTCGCTACCACTTGCCCCGCCCTGCTGAGGCCGTCTGCTAGGACATTCTTCTTCCCCGGAATGAACCTTGCCGCCAGGATGATGTCCTTCTGCTCCGCCCATTTCAGGATCTGAAGGGCTAGTTTGCACAACTCCTTTGATCTCAATCCCCCCTCTTTCTTCACGTATGCCACCACAGTTGCATTGTCTGACATCAGGGCCACCGAGTGCCCTCTCATGTCCTCCTCGAAGTGGTTGCAGGCTTCTTGGACCGCTCTCATTTCCAGGACATTTATGTGTAGGGACTTCTCCCTTTCTGACCACGTCCCCTTTGCTGTCTTTTCCCGGAGATGGGCTCCCCACCCTTCCTTCGATGTGTCCGTGAAGAGAAGGACCGGAGGTTGGGAGGATTGTGGCATCCCTCTTAGGGTGTGTGACCGATCCTGCCACCACTCCAAGGCTTTCCTGGTCTCCTGCAGGAGTGACACCACAATGTCTGGGGAACTTTTCTGGTTCTAATGATCCTTTAAGTTCCATTGAACCACCCTTAGGTTCTGTCTCCCGTGAGGTACCAGCTTCTCCAAGGACACCATGTGTCCTATCAACCTCTGCCAAACCTTCGCTCTTCTGGGATGACCAAGAAGGAAGGGAAGGAGCACTCGATCCAGGTTGTCCAGCCTGTCCGTAGATGGGAATGCCTTGACCTGTAACAAATCCAGGACTATTCCCAGGTACGTCATCCTGTTGGATGGGGTTTACTGCGATTTCTCCAAGATGACCACGATGCCCAGGGTTTTACACAATTGTAGATCTTCGCCCTGCTGTTTTAAGTCTTCCTTTGAGGATGAAAGGAGTAGCCAGTCGTCCAGATATCTGATGAGTCAAATGCCCCGTTCGTGGGCCCATACGGAGACCGTCGTAAAGACCCTCGTGAATACCTGGGGGGCTGTTGAAAGACCGAAGCACAGGGCCTTGAATTGTAATACCTGGGGGCCCCACTTCACCCGGAGAAACTTCCTGCTCGATGGATGAATAGGTACTTGGAAGTAGGCGTCCTTGAGGTCTATAGAAATCATAAAGTAGCCCTCCCTCAAGGATGCCATGACCATTTTTGGAGTGTCCATTTTGAAAGTTACTTTCCTGAGAAATTTGTTGAGGGCTGACAGGTCTATTACAGGTCTCCACCATCCTGTCGCTTTTTTCACTAGGAACAGATGGCTGTAGAACCCCAGACCCGGGAATTTCACTGTGTATACATTTGTAATTCTAGCATTTCTACCATATCAATGTTTAAATTCAAAATTTGCACTATTTATTATTCCGCACTTCTTTATTATATGAATATACATTTCCATTTATTTTTAGGCTAAAATCTGATTTATATGTATCTGTGTATGTATATGTACATGTGTGTGTATATGTATGTATATGTATGCATATTTATACTGTATGCTTATGTATATGTACATTTAGTTTACCTATATCAATATTTACTTTTTATAAATTTTTTTTTAATTGATGATATTTTATTTGTATTATTGCCCGAAGAGCTTACCATCTACAGTTTTTCAATGTATATACCATTAGCTTTCATATGCCATCCTTCTTAATCACATAAATATGCATTTCCAGTTATTTTTAGACTAAGAACCTTATTTATATGTATTTGTATACATATGATTATGTATATGTATGCGTACATTTTGTATATCTATATCCATATTTACTTTATTTTTACTTAATTGATGATATTATTTTAGTTTTATTATTGCCCGAAGAGCTCTGCTCCACATGGGCTTGGACCGAGTTTTTTTTTTCTTTTTGTAAACCTTTGTATGTAAATATTTTTTGTCCAATAAACATTATTATTATTATTATCCTTTCTGCAGCATCGTAGTGACCTCCACGTCCAGCGCTGCTCTCTTCGCCAGATCTTTGGGAACCAACCAGTTCGCCTGTGTTGCTGGAACCAGAGGGGGTGGCTCTTCTAAGAAGGGAATCCTGTAGCCCTCTTTTAGTACTGATACTATGCACAGATCTGCTCCGTGGAGCTTCCATGCAAGTCTGAGGCATCCCCCTACCCAAGGCTTGGGCAGGGAAGGGGGGCCTCCCATCTTATCTCCTACGGGAGGAATGGCCTGCTCGGCCTCTTCTGGAGGAGGAGTAGAATAAGCTCCTATACGTTGGAGGTGTAGAGGAGAATCCCCTTCGGGAGGGGGAATCGTAGAGGAAGGCCAATGTTCTGACGAGGGCTTCCGCCTTCCTTGAGTTGGTGCGGAACGCGCGATCATGGGCGCTTACGTCACTGGCCTCCTGGAGACGGGGCGTCGTGCAGTCTGTGGCTTCAGGGTAGGTAGCTCTCTCTTTTTGGCCAACTTCTCCACGACTCCTTCCGCCTTCTTCGTAGGAATAAGCTGCTCCCCCTAAACGGAGCAGTTCTTCAAAGCTTTCGCCTCCCTGTCGGGAATCTTAATGGGAAGGTTCTTGACCAGGGCGTCTCTTCTCCGCAGAATCCAGTTTGCGGAGAGCTAAAGACTGAAAGGTCAGGAATTTAAGGGCGCGGCTACCTGACCCCAGTAACTCGTTCAGAGCCTCCCGTTTTGCAGGCTCCATGGAGTCTGTAGGGATCTGGGTGCCTACTAGGGTGGTGGCCCACCAATCCAGCCAGGATGCCACATTCACCAGGTCCTTAGACATCTCCTCCATCATTGCCGACTCGGACGGGGAGAAGTAGGTGGATGCTGACGATGCCCTCTCGTCGGAGATGCCCTGGCACAGGATGTCTAGGGTTTCCTCGGTCTTGCAAGCACAGTTCGGCCTATTTTCCAAAGTATAGTACTTTGTTTGAGACTTCAATCCCTGTAAGAGCTTTGCCGAGCTGTAGCACCTGCAGGAGTCGCTATTGCAGGCTATGACTCTATCAATATGTGTCCTTCCAATCCCTACGTTACTGGCCTCGGGAAGGGAGAGAGAGGACTTTTTCTGGGCGGGGGTGGCTATGAACCTGTTCAGGCCCGAAGTCCAGGGTTCTTCCTCCTGAGGGGCGGGTTCTATCAGGTTGTTGTAAACCCTTATTAAGGAAAGGACTCTCCTGTACGCGGAGTCCTCCGTCGCCGACGACTCGCCTTCCCCTTCCTCCGAACGATAGGGCAATGCGTGGTCACGGGCGCCTCCATGATGACAGGGCCCTCGGTTCCCTTCACCTTCGTCGTCCGCCGCTTCTCTCCTCTTCGAGGCATTTTTCGACGGAACAGCCTCCTCCGTGAGATAGTTCGACGGAGGTGTCCGTCCCCGTCTAGATTCTCGATGGGGAGACCTGTCGAGGCGGCCCATCCTAGACGACAGCTCCCTCTGCTGGGCGGAATGAGTGTCTCCAGGACGGGACTTAGGCCTGCAAGACGCGCCCCTCCGCTCATCTGGCGACTCCCTGGCGCGGCACGTGGAGGCCCTTCTAGGAGGACTGTCTCCTGCCCGCTCATGTGTCGATCTAGTGGACCTAGTAGTCTTTCAGGTTTTTGCTTGGGACGAAAACCCACGTCCCTTGCGGGGACTCTTCCTATCCCGAGATCCTGTGGGAGACCGCGAAGGGGAGTTCCTCCGCACAGATCGATCTCGCTTCCTCCTCAGGCGTCTCCGTCGTTCACTGCTTGAAGAAGCCGACGAGTCATGTCCCGACGAGTAAGACTTACCCCCGTAACGAGACCCAGGATGTGACAGTGTTTTCTTGGGGCTACGCCGTACCCCTGTCGTAGATGGAATTGGGAGACTCTCCTGCAGCGAAGTCTTCGTCGGTAACCACCCCGACGGGCCAGCCATGCTGGGGAAGGACTCGCTTAGACCTTCCTCCATGTCCAGTGGGGACCTCATCGGAGTCATCGGTACGTCCCAAGCCAATGGATCCTCTTGCGGGGACTCTTCTCTGCCGACGGCGCCCTCCGTCGCTGATGTCCCTGAAACTTCTACCCAGGAATCTGGCGAAGCAAATGGAACATTAGACCACATGGGATCCTCCAACGAGCCGCGTCCCTCAGACCCCCACTACCCTCACTTACAGGCGCCTGAACTGCCTTGGCAAATGAAGATTCCCCCACAAACTCACTCTCTTGGGAAAGAGGGGCCAACAGCTTGTTCTCCCTGGACTTACCTCGTCCCCTACTCTGGGTAGGGGATGAAGGATGGTCTCTACCTGACCCTTCTCCTGCCGAAGTTGCAGGGGAAGATAAGCTAGTGTTCCTAGGCGACCTCTTCGACGTCTTTTTTCTTTTTGGTGCCGAATTTCACCCACTGGAGCTCACTCCAATCGCCACATTCGGAACACACGTCCGACGACGAACAGGCTTTACCCCTACACGAGGTACACAGCGTATGCGGGTCTACATCGGGCTTGGACAGAAAAGCTCCACACGATTTACCGGCTCTAGGCCCAGGACAACGGCGAGCATGCTCCATAGCACAACACAAGACCGTTAGACACAAGAACGTCAAAAGAGAAAGCACTAAAACAATAAGAAAGCACAAGGGAGCGATAGCAAAATAACGTAGGTAAGGCACTAAACACTCACTAAGGAATCCAAACCATGTGGGAAGCACATGGTATCAAACACAAAGGGGGTTGCACAGAGAACTGAGGAGCGTCTTGTACACACGACGCGATCAGAAAACTTACTGCCTGGTCAAGCTCAAAGCCACGCGGCCAACCTCGGGCATTGCCCCCAGGTCACATTCTCTCCCGCTAGCAGGTCACTATAGAGAATGGGAGTAGGGTAAACTACACAAAACTCTGGTCGTTTGAGAGGAGTTACCAGTAACCTCCTAAGAAAGTTTTTCGAGGTAAGTCTCTGTGTCGGAACAAATTATCTTTCATGCGTACACATAAGGAAATGGGCTGCATCAGAATTGGTCGCTGAAGCTTTGACGACAGTACTTGTTAAAAAGTTTTTGCACCGCATCAATATCCCTGAGTAGCACAGGGACTAAGGCACCTACATTCTGAGCAACAATACTTGGGCAAGATCTCTATAGCTTGGCATTGGAGGCAAGGGTGCAGCAGCTATGAAGGGTAGGCAGACAAGCAAGAGAGCGCAAGAACAGGCAAAGAATAGTGCAGGAGCATCTCCATCACCAAAGTTGAGGGTTTCTTGGCTGTAGGTATATTACCCGAAGAGGACAAAAGAGACTAAACCTCCGCAGCACACTAAACTGCTTCTTACCCCAGGTAGAACATTAGAAAAGGCTGGTGAAGGAAGATATCGTCTAGGATCTAGCTGCTACTAGAACCTCACTGCCCTAAAACAAAGGGTACAATCAATACCAAGGGTATGCCACTGCAAACAAAGATTCCAATCCTGTAGTACAAAGTATCCTAGATTGCAGAAATCTAGTAATGCTAGGACAGGAGGGGGACACACTCCCTCTTTCCTCAGATAGACTTAAAAGCCTGAGGAAGAGAACACATCAGGGATTTGACATAAGCTTGGACAGTGTCATGGCCAATGAATCCCCACCCACTTCACAGGCCACCAACATCAGCTTGGGCATTGCCAAGTTCAATGAATTCACTCCCCCAAACGTTCACAGGCGACCACTCCAATCTGAACAAGGGACATCCTGTATACTATCAACCCAGTTGCAGAAGTACACAGGTAATGATGATAAAGGTTTGCTTTATTCAAAGCAAGGACCGTATTCTTCTCCCGGCTTAACAGGTCAAAGACATGTCTACCCACAGAAACATTACCACCAATGGACAAGCAAACAACCAATCTGAAAATTACAAATTACAGCCAGACAACTGTCAGTTTAACATCAGAGTTGAAGTAAATCCCAAGACAGGTTTAAGATTTCCATTACGTATAGGAACAATAATTCTGCAAATTGTGTACGTAACTTCTTTTCCCAGAGCTACGTCTTAATAGCATCACAATCAAGAGGTAAAGGTAAATCACAAATAAACAAAACTACTACTTCCTTCGCTAAACTTACAGCATCCTAAAATAATTATGGATAAAATTACCACTGTACCAACCTTCAACTGCCCATTTTGCTTCCTTTGTTATATTGCAGTATCGAGTTCCTCCATATTACCCATTTCTCCAACAAACACACTTTAGGTAATCTAGCAAAAGTCTGGAGACCTTTAGACCTAAGTAGATCCTATATATTTACAAACACATGGACCTCCACTGGTAAATACAATACACTTCAAATTGCCCTCACCGACCACCTCAGCAGTTTTTATAAATTGTTTGAAGTGAAATTATCAAACTATCCTTTTCAGTGGAGCAAGGAACCACTCCATAGGTGGCAACCTCCAAATAAGCTTTTACAGTCAAGGGCAGATTATTCTCCTGCAACCATTAATTGTAATTCAAAAAAAGACTGGTAAGAATCATAAGCTCCAGTGATTACTTGGCTCATACATCGCCACTCTTCCGGTCTCTCTCGATATTGAAGCTGGAAGACACTTATAAGCTCTCCTTAATGAATATGATGTTCCAAACACTTATTTTGAACAAATTTCCAGATTTAAGACTAAAAATAATTCAGGAACAATCAGTTCATCCATATGGAACAAGAAATTCAAACTTAACTCTTCCTTTCATACGTATTAATAGATGCGAGCAATCGTATCTATACCAAGGTATTAAACTTTGGAATACTCTGCCCGCTTATCTAAAGGCACTGCTTAGCTTTCGGTCTTTCAAGATATCATATACAAATCTCCTGTTATCTGGGTATTAAGCTTTATTAATAAATATTTATACTTGCCTACCTAACCACAACGCAAGTATGTTTCATTGTTTAGAATATTTTTTTATTTGTAAAACTAGTTCTTTTACGGAGTCTTTTGCTTAATATCTACAATTCTTCAATGTAAATATCATTAGCTTTCATATACCATCTTTCTTTATCATATAAATATGCTTTTCCATTTGTTTTTAGGCTAAGATTCTCATTTATATGTATCTATTTGTATACTTATGATTATGTATATGTATGCGTACATTTTGTATATCTATATCCATATTTACTTTATTTTTTATTTTTACTTAATTGATATTTTGTTGTATTACTGCCCGAAGAGCTCTGCTCCACATGGGCTTGGACGGAGTCTTTTTTTTTCTTTTTGTAAATCTTTGATAAATATTTTTTGTCCAATATTAACATTATTATTATTATTATTAACTCAGACAAAACCAAGACCCTCGTCCAACATCCACCAGGACTGATGCTCCCCAACTTCAATACCACAGTGAATGACCAACCGTTAGAACAGGTGGACCAGTTCTCCTACCTAGGGAGCATCCTAACATCAGCTCCCACAAGCAAAAAGGATGTGGAGAACAGGATCAGGGCAGCCCACTCCGCCTTTGGCCGACTCAACTGCCGCGTATTTAACAACCACGCACTGACAATGACCACCAAAATAATGGTGTTCAGGGCAGTAGTCCTCTCCACGCTCCTGTATGCATGTGAAACATGGACGCTATATAAAAACGCAGTAGTCCTCTCCACGCTCCTGTATGCATGTGAAACATGGACGCTATATAAAAACGATCTTAAAAACCTAGAACGCTTCCAACAAATGAAACTGAGGCAGATCTTGAAAATCCCCTGGGAGAGCCAACATTGAAGTCTTTGAACGTGCCTCGCTGACCAGCGTGGAGGCCACCATCATCCACCACCGCCTCCGCTGGATAGGACACGTGCATAGGATGGATCCATCTAGGCTCCCAAAGAAAATATTCTACGGAGAACTGACCCAGGGCACCAGACCACGAGGAGCCCCGAAAATGCGCTATAACGATCAACTAAAGCGCACCCTGGCTCTGACATCGATCCTTCCTCATGGGAAGAAACAGATAGGGACAGGAAAACCTGGAGGAGTACAGTACACCATGGCACCGTGGACTTCGAGGAGAGGAGGAGACAAAATGAGGAGGCTAGGAGGAGAAGAATGAGAGAGCGATTAGAACAGCCCCGCCCACCACCTACCCTCCCTTGTGAACAATGTCCGCATCTCTTCCACCACAGACTAGGACTTAACAGCCACATCAGGCATAAGCACCCACCCCACAGATAGGAGGCTGATGGCTAACGACAGAACCCAATACTCGGACACGAGTGGGCGCCGACGACAGTCATGGTGACAAGCTGGAAAGGTTTATTTTAGCAATGAAAGTTAATCACAATGCTGGGGAGATTTTATCCTTGGTAGCAAGTTGGCCAGGGCACCAGCCATCCTTAAGATACTGACACTGGTTATTGGGCCCTTGGACTGGCCATAGAGCTACATAGGATCCTTCTCCCTGTGGTTATTAATTTGTGGGGCCCATTCCATAGTCTCCAATGTCCTCAAACTTGACAATGAGATTACCAAACAATTCCTCTCTCAAGGGATTAACTTCTGCAACATAATTATTCAGGATACTTTCCTCCTAGAAAGTGTAGCTGTGGCAAGATCTTCCAGGACAATCAAAAATCAAACCAGTGTTAGGTGCTGGGTCATGCCACTGCCTCTATACTATGGCCTTTCACCATCTTGAGGGTACACTTGGGCACACTATTTCTCTTCCTCACTTAATTGAGCTTTAATTCTATATGCACTATTTATTTTAAATGTTACTGGTCTTTAATATTTTATTTCAATTGTCAATTTTTATTTCTTTTCATCAACAAGCAGTTATGCGGGAGCCTCTGACCTTATAGAATCTGGCTTTTCCAACTAGGGTTGTAGCTTGGCAACTAATACAAAATAATGATAAATCCTGGACAGAAGGAACTAAGGCTAGACACAGCTCACAACAAAAGCTGTGAACAAACTTGTTTGATCATGGACCGGAGACTAAATGGATAAAAGATTGGTCGTAAAACCCTATGAAAGTAATTCTAGAGTGGTCTCAAAGTGAAAATATCACAATACTAACTTGTCATACAAAGGCTAGTGCTTGAAGATTGGGTTAAATACATTTACAACTTAATTTACTGGTGATTATCACATTTCAAGTGTATACAGTATAGTGATAAGGATCACTTTGAAGGCAGAACCCTTTCTGAAAACTTGTGCAACAGTTTTAATTCTCCAGGAACATAACTGAATAGCTTCAACATGGTCTCCTGAGGATCTGGTATAATATCATTGATATTACAAAAAGTAAACCCAAGCACCAAATGAAATTTGACAATATATGGTTGTGAGCCTACCAATGATCATTTGGTAAATTGCATTTGATGAAAAGCTCTACTAGCAATAACAGATCAAGACTTGAAAAGATAAGTATCAAGAGTATCTCAAACACAATAATAGAATTTACAGTTATTCAAAATGTGTTAAATATCTGCATGAAATAAATAAGGTTTGGAAATTCAGGATCAAGTGCTTTACTAATTTGTGTATTCTTCCAGATTATACGTGCTTGTCATACAGAATCATTGGTCAGGAACTTGTGTACTACTGCTGCAGTAGTTTTCTTGCCCCACATTTAAAGGATCAATGTCACAATTGTATTACACATTCAGGCATAAATGTGACTGTACAGTGCATACCAGGTATACTGGATGACATTCTATAAATTTTGTTCACCAAAAGCTGTTTCTTACATTATGTAGGAAAATAAATCTAGGATATATTAAATAATAAATTTTATTGAATCAAATACTGTATATATATAAATATAATCATGCATGATACAGTTTCATGCCAAATTTGACAAAGTAGAAACACTAGTAAAGTCTCAGTAAGGTACTATCACTGTGATGGGAACCAAGTCAACCCTACCACAGTGGTAGTTCCTACCTGGGAAATTACACCACTGGTATACACTGACAAAACCACTTTGACAGGCTCCTAATGTGGCGTTCAAATAAACATTCCACTTCAAAAAATTTAATGTTGGCATGAAATGTGAAGTCTTAACTGGCACTCTCTTACCTGATAACGTGAGAATTCTAACGCCGATGAATGTACTTAAGCCCCTTGGATGAGTGTGAAATCTCTAGTCATGAAAACTAACCACATGCACCAGAGATACTCACTCAACAAATGAGCTTAGTTATTCCCCTGCCGCAGATCCAAGATGCCATTTGCACCAATAGGTACTATATACCATATAATTAAATCTTTTAACCAAGAATTATCTACTTACCATACTATTACAAAATCTGCAATACTTCACTTGCTCTACTTTTATATCAAATACCAATTGCAAACCACATATACCTACCCTGCATAGTAGTGATAAAGTCTCCACTTCGGCACTTGGGAGGTCCTTCTTGCGAAATACCTGAGAAATATTGAAGATGGCGGGAACTGCAGTGTCACATTTCTCAACTGCATCTTGAAGCTTAACCAGTGCCGTATGTGGTTTTCCCAACTTAAACAAGCTCAAGCCTATCAACCATGACACCCAGGCCTGTAATGACTTTCCACTTTTTTCCAAGTCTACTTCATTCAACAAAACTAAGGCTCCATTGTAGTCAGACTCTTTGTAAAGTTTGCAAGCAGATAAGTACTGAACAACAACACCCACATAACCATTTTGTACTTGCAAACTAAATGGAAGTCCTTCAAGCATCATGTACGAAGCAAACAACATTCTTTTGAGAGAGCTCATGTTCTCTGTAGGCCCAAGGACATCTATGAGCCACTGAGGTACCCCAAAATCTGAAGACCACTCATCACTCCCAGACAGGCATCCCTCTATTTGGGATTTTTCAACCTTCTCTGGAAGATGATTGGCTGTACAGAGGAGCAGTAGAGTGAAGCTGGCATTCTTCTTTTTCTCAGTAATAAGAATATCCAGGTCTCTCAGACTGCCAGTTCCAGTGTCAGCTATCCCTGGTAAAAAAGAAGAAAAAATTGATAGGATATATAAAATGAAGTCCGTAAATCCAGTATTAATAGTTTTCACTACTTGCATATATTTAGTCAGCTATATTATGGTAAAAATTAAGCTTCAATCATTAGGATCATGGAAAAAAACAAATTTCAATCTTTACTTAAAAACTTTAAAGATTAAATATTTGGTTTCCAAGTTTGGAAGAGCAAGTAACAGGCCTCAAAAGAGGGGCTGGACTTACAGTGGCGTATTCATTTAGGGGATACCAATGAATGGGTTTATTTGATTGTCTAAGATACTAAAACATCAAAATTATAAAGAAATAAAAGTCTGTATTCCAGCAACACTAACTTGAAAATTAAGATAGGGATTAACAAAGTTGACTTACAACGACCCATGAACTCTGTAGCAACTTCTTCCGCAAACTGTGCTGTAATGGATGATGGATAGTGCAGAGTAACGTAAAGAAGTGTAAATACTGCCTCGCACTCTTCTCCCCATGACTCGCTGGTTGGAGTAAGCAAAAACTTCCTTGTGACACAATCTAACAGCTTTGGTATAACAGCACTGTCAATCTGCAACACAAAGAAGTTATTAATTCTTGTGGAATGTTACCAACTGTTTAAAAATGTCAAATATTAAACAAGGCAGTGTACTACACGCAAACACCAGAGACCAGTTATTACGTAGTGGGCTCCAACGATGCATTGGTCTAGACTTTATTCTTGCGTCTTCTTTGCGACCGTGAAACAATCAGTGCAGCACGGAGATACCAGACGCATAAATACACACACCTTTGCAGCCATTCAAATAACAACAACTTTGGTTATAGGTTAGCTAGCAAAAATATTCTTCTCCAGGACAAATACATTATGAGCATCACGACATTTCCAAGAGGTAATTTGGACACCAAAATCATGACAAACCTCGTGCAATTGCAGCTTTTAAGCCACCTAAGGTTAAAGACTCAATCTTCTATAAAACATTTCCCAAATTTTTGACCAGTATAATGTTAATATTTCCATTGGCAAAAGCTCCACATTAACAATTAAAAGTTTCAAATGAAAATCAAAATTTCAGTTTGGAGGGAAGTAACATCTAAGAAAGTAAGACCGTAAATTGCTCCCAGCATTTCTAATTTTTAAACACTAACAAACAACTAAAACCTTAAATTAAAGTCAGTTTTATTTGAAGTATTTTTTCTAAAAACACTTTAATGACCAGGTATCATTCTAAAACTGCCTTTTAAATATTACCGAAATCTAAGTATAAAACCATCCAATAAATTGAAATAAATAATATTGTTGAGAACATCAATTCGTCCAAATAAGAACATGTGAACTCATCTGCATTCTAAATAGTTGAACCATTGTGACTAAAATTATCAACAGGATAAAAAAAAAAAAAAAAAATTAATCTTGCACATTATTTGCTATAGGTGAAGTACTGCATTGGGAAAAGAACATTGCAAGAACCATCAAGCATAGTCATTGATAGAAAATTTTTTTACATAAAAATTAAAAAAAAAAAAAAAAAAAAGTTTAAAATTAACATTTCAAACCACACTGAAGAGGTTATTCCAATATTGTAATATAAACAAGACCTCCATAGCTACAATGAGGGAAACCCAAGTAGTGAAAAGCCTGCAGCTCGCCCTTAAGAATTTAGCAAAAAGGAATCACAAACCAGATAAAATGTGGGTACACTTCTAGAACAGAACATTCATTAGCATCTTGAGAGAACAGCACTATCCACCCACAGTGATAATTAGCAATTAGTTCACTTTCAACCGATTATCAAAATCCAAAGATAAAAATAAACTACCTTACTGGTCCACTGCATCGCCTAAAATACAATACAGCAGTAACCCCTGCATGAGAATAACAATAACTTTTCCCGCCATTAGTTTGAAATATGGTCCTAAAATAATAAATGATATATCCAAGCCTCGGCAGCGTGAATTAAAGTAGCCCCTGATTACAGATAACAAAAATATAGGTATATCAAAAATTTAACAAGGCCTAATTCATAATATTCTTTTAAAAAAGGGTCTAACCAAAGTTCATACTTTATAGATTTTTGTAACATAAATTGATCAACCAAGGGATTTAAATTTCCAAAAAAAGATTCTATAAAATATTGTTAAATGATCAATACAACATCCACGTGGTTGGGACAGGGAATGGTTATCAAACTTTCTACATTATTATGTAAATTAGTAGAAGTTGGATTAAAAATGTCAAAACTTGTACTACACGCAAACACCAGAGACCAGTTATTACGTAGTGGGCTCCAACGATGCATTGGTCTAGACTTTATTCTTGCGTCTTCTTTGCGACCGTGAAACAATAATTGCAGCACGGAGATACCAGACGCATAAAAAGTCAAATAAAATGAACTTTAGTTTTGTAACCTTGAGAATTACTAAAAACAGCAATTATTCCTAGAATATAAATAAAATTTCAGCTTACCTATACAACTTTATTATGATGAATGATCCTTTGACTAATAAACTTTAAAAATAAAAGAACTATTTAAACAAATCACGCCAGTTAATGTTGAGAGCTTGTCAACTGGCAAGTATTTTTATCCCCCCCCCCATTTGGTTACTCTTACTACTGTAGAAAATACCACTGCAATATACTTGAAACTAATTAAGAGAATAAATTTCCTTGTGTTTTTTTCCCTCCTTAGTAGGCATGCACCGACCTGGTCAATCAATCAACAGTTTCAAGATGCATGATAGAATGAAGCAAGTTTTGAATTGGCAAGGTTACAAACATTCGGAACTGCATCACAATCGCTCGCCATTCATTCCTTTTAAAAATATTAGGATGAATTTATTTAGTCATATTTATACATATCGCATATTGAGAGGGCCAAGAAAAAAAACTAAATTCATAAAGCTATACTTAGTAATAATAAAAAAGAACATTCAATTCGCCAATCTAATGATTAGAGCGGTCTCTTGGGAGTAACGCGCTGTGACTTGGTAAACTGCCTAGTCTTTGAGTAAAGGGTCAAAACTCACTAACTACCCTTAATACGATATAAGGCAGGCTTATACTTAAAAAATGTTACAAAAGGAAACTTTCACGGAAACAATGAACAATGAACTTTATATATATATATATATATATAACAGGTTACAGGTCATTATCCTTCTAAGATTTTTTTCAGGAAATGTGCTTTTCATGAAATTATGTAGCTAAGATATACCCTTAATCATAAAATTGCAATACTTATCACAAAGAATAATGAAAATAAAAGAAAAGCAGCATACTTTCGAATACCATGAAAAATATCTACATTATGTCACATTTTAAATATACCTGGGGGTTGAAGCTGCAGTATATGCCCCACAAAATTCCGTCGCCGCTATAGAGTCCTTTCAATACACGTCATCGAACTTCCGGTCCGCCATCTTGGAGGGCATACAAAGACGCGTTCAGTGAATAGCTATGGTTGAACTGTTGAATATTTAGCCATTTCATCACATTCACATTCACACAATGCCCAGTTTTTGCGCTATTGTTGGCTGTGGGAATCGAGGACGAAGAGAAGACAAGAGTTTCTACCGCATACCGGCAGTTATTCAGAATCAGGACAAAGATACAGAAGAATTATCCAAGTGCAGACGTGACTTGTGGTTGACCAGAATATCACGGGCTGATCTACGTGAATCCTCACTACCCTACGCACGTATCTGTTCTGATCATTTCATATCAGGTCAGTCTCGGCTAGGCCCTAAAAGTATCATTATTCCTGTGTAAACATGCTATATCCGATCGCATGGGTGACTTCAAAAGTATCATCATTAGTTCAATGTGTAGTGTGTGTGGGGGAGGGGGCATCTCAATTTTTAAACATCAAAGGGGCATCTCAGATTTACAAAACAAAATTAAAAGCACCCATATTGGCTATATTAACAAAGGCTACTTACCTAGGTCTCTCTTTCGCCAAGGTGCTCATGCCTATATATAATTAAGTGTATATTTATATTTATTTTAATGTGTATTAAATTGTGCAGACATACAGGCCTATGTGATGAATAAACATTGATTATAAATAATAATAATATCTGAAAGCTGGTTTAACCCGAAGGGGTCTTCAGCTATATATGAAACATTGAAAAAATAATTAAACTTGCGCATTTAATTGCAAGGAGGCAAAACGATCATCCAAGAGCATTACAATAGAGTTTGTCCATCATATGTTTATATGTATATAAGAAATTATAGCATTTGTAACCAAACACAAACACAATGGTTAGGCATGAACTGATAAAGATTTGACATAATAATGCAAAACTTTTACATACATTTTGACAATAAAGAATTATAATACACAAGGTTAGGCTAAATGATCAATATTAGCATTATAATTATAAACACTCTCTTCATCGGCCCAGCGTTTATCTAATTTTGGGCTTGAAAGCATTAAAGGGAAAAACAACAAATTTTGGAAGCAGATTATTCAATGGAAATGTATGCCCACTCATGTTCTGGGTTGGCCGACAGTACCAAGTAGTTCACCATATCAATGTATGAAATACTGAGAAAATCCTCAATATTTTGACTGAATGAATTCTGCATCTGGTATGGATCTAGGCCATCAATTAGATCGAGTTTCTGCTTGTAAAAACGCTTATCATCCCCTGACAATTGTTTGACAAAGTCGCTCTCATTGTCCATATTCGCTGTAGCAGCCGCCATGTTTTCGCTTTGTATGCCCTCCAGCATGGCCGCCGGCGATTTCCAGTGACGTCATTGAAAGCACTCTATAGTATGTGGCCTACCTTAAAAGGCACGCTACAAGTTAGTGTACCAACTGTGGTACTACTGATTTAGTGTTCTACCCTAAGGCAAGTTATTTCATAGTTTAGTTGCCCTCCATATTTGTTATTCACATCCATCTCTTTAAGCTCTTGGTACCTTGGCCCTCCCTTCAGGTCATCTAACATGGACTTCCTGTTAACTCATAGTTAAAAAAAAAAAAAATTACTCATTCTTTAATGAAAGAATGAAGTTATTTTGAAAAACCACTTCGTTTCGTTACCCAAACCCTAAAAGTTTTTACCAAGAGAATTTAAGTTTCCGCCAATGATGAAAGCGCAATGTTATTTTCATGAGGTCTCCTACAAGACCAGGGTTCACATGAGAAAATGTGATGGTCTAGCAAACAAGAAGATGCCAGATAAACTAATCGAACTGGGAACAAAGCTTTCCACATATACAGACCTAAATTATTACGACAAGGGCTCCAATGACAATGGTTGATCAGTCATTGATGTGAAGTATGATCTACAAGTATTGGGGAATAAGGACTTAAACAAAGCGCACCGAACCCTCACCAGTACAAATAGAAAGGTGCGCTTTGCTGGTCGCAGAAAGTACTACTTTCATATTAGACAGATAATGCACCAAAAATATCATGAGTATTGAGAATAATCACAATCATAGATGGAGAATTAATGGGCCATGGGTCGATTTAATCATGACGAGAGGTACCTCAAAGTGGAGAACCAAATCAAATTTAGTAACAAGCATACATTGGGGTGGAAGTTGGTTCAGTGAACCACTGCCGTGCCAAATTCAGCATCTACAATTTCAAAATGAAAATTTACCATCAGCAACAGTATATCCTGACTACTACCCGTATTCAAAGTCGAGATCTTAGCTGGAAAGCAAAATCTGCATTGAGAATATGGTATGGAGTTTAAATTAGTCACTTAAAATAGAGCATCTATTAAATTGAACAGCTTTAGCATCTATTTATAATTATAGAATCCCATACATATTGAATTGGATGTGTTTAAATTGAGAAAGAGAAAGGGAAATAAAAAAAAATTCAACGAAATGCCTACTACTACCGTCTATTCTTACCAAGATAAGACGCATTCAAACCAGGTAGGCCGCATACTATACCTAAATAAAATAAAAAGGTAGGCTACATACTATACCTAAATAAAAAACTAGGTAGGCCACATACTATAACCTGTATCTAAGAAATTCTTTGAATATTACAGTCAGGAAGCAAACACATGGTCGACTCGTCAATAGCCTAGGTTAGGTTATACAAGAAGTATAAGGAGGGTTTTTTTTTTTTCAAGTGATATAATTTTAATTATATTATTGCCAGAAGAGCTCTGCTCCACATGAGCTTGGACAGTCTTTATTGTAAATATTTTGTATTTAAATGTTTTTTGACCAATAAACATTATTATTATTATTATAAATGTGGCTTTTGTCATACCTTTCAGAAATTTAGATTTAAAAGTGAAAACATGAGGTTCCCACCAAACACATTTGGGGTAGTTTGTAGCGCTACGGCCAAGCGTCCTAATTTGCTTATTATCGCTCAGATTGTTATCTTGTATAGAATAAAAAAGTTTGGAAATGGTCTACGGATCTTAAATATGCTGTGTAAGGGGGGGGGGGTTTCCGAGGGGTGCAGTCCCCCTGGGTAAGGATACGGCTTCTAGCATAGGTTAGGTGGCTTTTTTAAGTTAGCTTCTCCCGTCGTACTCTTAGGTAAGGAAACTGTTGTGTAAGGGGGGGGGGGGACGAAGCCCCTTGGGTAAGGATACGGCTTTTAGCATAGGTTAGGTGAATTTTCTAAGTTAGCTTCTCCCGCCAAAATAGTTTTTAGAACGACGGCCACAGTTCAGTATATTCCTGTTTTCTACGGGATCTGGCCGTCACCCTACAAACGCTCCCACATTTGCATCAATACAAATAAATCTCCAACCCTTATTTGCGGCATAAATTGTCAAAATACTTGAAAATACTAAGGTACAAAGAAATAATTTTTAAACTATCTTTTGTTGAAACTAATCTTACACAAATTACATATACAAACTCGAAAGTTTATTGCATTAATATGGTGCTCTAGTAAATATATACCAAATTTGAATTAGTATAACAGTATATCCCACCCAACCAAGACACTTTTTCTCTACTTTCCCTAGCTGCAAGTTACCCATACGATTACTACACAGTTAGAAGTTCTTTATTCCAATCCCCGCTACATAAACATTCAACTACCATTACTTCCCATTCTTCTACAAACAGGAACGATTTGATACCTTGCAAAGGAAAGAGTTCACTCAACAGCTTTGTTGGTATGGTTTGTTCCATGTGAAACTCGCGTTACACGTAAAAACTATATTCAGAAACAATAATTTACTCTAAAGGCTTTGCGAACTCGTATCCGAGCATTTTCTACAACTAAAGAAATACATTTAAATGTGCAAAGCCTAGCCAAGTCAATATAATCCTGGTAGACCTAACTAAACATCCCACATGGATAACAAATGATTATTAAAACGTGGAAGAACCCAAGGCCCTTAGCCCACACAAAAATTCAATTAAGTTCAGTTTAATGGAATAGGCCGTAGCTATGCAGCGAGGTTAAGGCCACTCAACCCTAACAGATCATGCGAGCTTTAGGGTAATGGCCTACGCCTAAATATCTTGGTGGTCAAGTGGGTGGTTTAGTAGGAATTGGTGGACTGTATTCCCAGAATTTACTGTAATCGACAAGATTTTGCAAAAAAGGATCAATATTTTAGCATGTTTACAATAAAGGTCATGAGATGTAGCGAAGGAGCAATTTCACACTATAAACACCCCACTACACGCTATCTTGCGTGGCCTCCCAACGAACTTCACACGAAGTCAAGCGTACCATTCGATAATGGCACGAAATTGGATACTCACCAAAGCTTTGAAGGCGAATCTCCTCAAATCTACGAGAAAATCCGAAGGTCGATCTCGAAGTAGAGGAGGAGGAGGTGGTAAAAGAGTAGACGACGTAAGTGCTGGTGGTGAAGGAGGAGGAGGTAGTCGAGGGGTAGGAGTAGCGTGAGGAGGTGGAGCAGGCGACGGCGTGGTTGTATCCCTCCGTTTGAACGCCGCCGATGACGATGACGCCGATGATGACGACGCCGCCTCGACCGTTACAACGCCGCCACTCCTTTGTTTCTTAGGCGTCCATCTTGTGGCACATTTCTTCTTTTTGGAGGGGCTAGGGGCGTTGCTGGGGCTTTCTTGTTTCCTCTTCATAGCCTGTCTGTTAACACACACACTAGTGCAACTTGTTGGCCACTACACGCCACATGCAGGCGTGGAAATGCAATAATGCAAGAGCGAGCGGTTGCTTGCTCATAAACGACGCATGCTTCCCGCGTCAGAGGGACTCGGGAGGGAGGGACATCTACCGGCAAAACCACATTTCAACTTTCTGACGTCATCGGTTTTGGGTGTTTCGAAGCGTTCGAGATGGTTTAAAATAAGCGTAGATGTACTTTATATAATTAGGTTCATACATTTCTTATACATTATCTAGGTAATTTTGCGGTAAACATCTTTTTTTTTTACAAGGATATAGTTCTCTTGGGAGGAAAACAATAATGGGCTTAGGAAGTTATAGTCTCAATATTTTTCGTAGGCTCGAGACAGTGTTAGAGTTCTTCAAAACAAAATTGGCTTGTTACTGACGTCATTATAATACATATATAAACCCTAAAAGATTGTGGCCTAATTCAAGACCCCTGTACAGTCTTTTATATTAACCAATAGGGATTCCATATTACGTCATAACCTACAAATTTCAATTAACTACAGAATGTGAAAGCACTGTAAACAGAAATTTAAAGATAAAATGGCTGATAATTGACCTATTTCTTTGTTTATACATTTCTTATTTTTCAATTATCTTCCTTTGCATACCTTTCCTTTCATTACGGGGTACTGATACATTACTACATTTACTTAAATTTAAGTTTTATTTTCTATCTTTTTATTGCATTTTTTTTTGTGTGTGTGTTTGGTAATTTTTTTTTTTCGTATTCTTTAATGCGCAATAGAGTTGGAAAGCTTATTTAATTCTTAAATTTATAAAATCAACAGTCATTTTCCTTCTATTGTACATTCAGGTAATTTACATTTTACTGTATTTTCTTCCAATGACAAAGCTACAAAATCCCAAAACTTACTTTACTCTGGTACAAAAGAAAAAAAAATAACGGAGACATAAAAAAAAATAACAATAATTATTACAACTTTTGAGGCTTTCGAACACTTGAAAAGCAGAACCTATATATAGGCCTACACAATATTTCCTTAATTACAAATTAAAAAAAAAACGGGTTTCTTTTAATAGAATACATAAGGTTTATTTAAAATTAGTGCTACTGTAGATTTTCTCACTTATAAAATCAATCAAAGGTCAATATAGGAATATAAAATTACAGTAAACCTGTTAACAATGAATTATTGGTTATTATCTGGCATTATAACATCAATTGACATTGATGCTGATTGGAGTATAATTAATTCAGAATTAGTAACTTAAATAAAAGAATAAAAATATATATAAATAACTTACTGATAAAGCCAATGAAGCAATATCCAACAGATTTTGTAGATTTGAGAACAAAACTCTCAATATTGGGAGTTAAATGGTAGGACAAGATTAGAAATAAAACTATAAAAAGGGAGATTACTCGAGTGCTTTATGTGGATAAGCTTATGGTGAAAGGTAGATGGAGATGGTTTGGGCCTGCTCTTTGCACTCCCCGAGAGAGATTAGTTCACCAAAGTTTTATCTGGCCTCTAAAAGGCACAGGAAGAGTTGAAACGCCCAGGCCTACATGACTGAGGACTATGAAGCGTTAAGTAGGGCCTGGGGATGATAAATGGAGACATTGATTCTAAAACTCAATATAAAAACAACTGGCGAAACCTACCGAGGCCCTTTACCTCAGTAGGCGTAGGAGGAAATGATGATGATAAAAAAAAATGAACTTCAAATTATTATTATTATTATTATTATTATTATTATTATTATTATTATTATTATTAGCCAAGCTACAACGCTAGTTGGAAAAGCAAAATGCTATAAGCCCAAGGGCACCAACAAGAAAAAATAGCCCAGTGAGGAAAGGAATTGAGGAAATATATAAATGAGACCAAATTAACAATAAATCATTCTAAAAACAGCAACAACGTCAAAACAGATATGTAATGTATAAACTATAAAAAGACTCATGTCAGCCTGGTCAATATAAAAAAAAATTGCTATAACTTTGAACTTTTGAAGTTCTACTGATTCAACTACCCGATTAGGAAGATCATTCCACAACTTGGTCACAGCTGGAATAAAACTTCTAGAATACTGTGTAGTATTCAGCCTCATGGTGGAGAAGGTCTGGGTATTAGAATTAACTGCCTGCCTTGTATTACGAAGAGGATAGAATTGTCCAGGGAGATCTGAATGCAAAGGATGGTCAGAATTATGAAAAATCTTATGCAACATGCATAATGAACTAATTGAACGACGGTGCCAAAGATTAATATCTAGATCAGGAATAAGAAATTTAATAAACCGTCCAATAAATTAAGATGAGAATCAGCAGCTGAAGACCAGACAGGAGAACAATACTCAAATAAGGTAAAATGAAAGAATTAAAACACTTCGGAATAGATTGATCACCGAAAATCTTGAAACACTTTCTCAATAAGCCATATTTTTTTTGTGCAATTGAAGAAGACACAGACCTAATGCGTTTCTCAAAAGTAAATTTGCTATCGAGAATCACGCCTAAAATTTTAAAAGTCATACAAAGTTAAAGAAACATTATCAATAATGAGATCTGGATGTTGAAGGGCCACTGTCCTTGACCTACTTACAGTCATACTTTGAGTTTTGTTAGGATTCAACTTCATACCCCATAACTTGCACCATGCACTAATTTTAGCAACCCCAGATCTACATTCATGTGATGGAATTGATGCAAAGAGAGTAGTAACATCTGCATATGCAACAAGCTTGTTTTCTAGGCCAAACCACGTATCGTGTGTATATAATATGAAAAATAATGGGCCAAGAACACTACCCTGTGGAACATCAGATATGACATTCCTATACTCACTATGGTGCCCATCAACAATAACTCTTTGAGATCTATTACTTAAAAAATAAATAATATTGCTAAGAAATAACCCACCCACTCCCAGCTGTTTGAGTTTGAAAACAAGGGCCTCGTGATTAACACGGAAAAGGCAGCACTAAAATCAAGGCCAATCATACGAACTTCCTGACCACAATCAAGGGATTTCTGTACAACATTAAAAAAGGCATCACATGCTCCAAGGCCTTTACGAAAACCAAATTTCAAACCAGGGAATAGATGATTACCTTCAGCAAACCTATTAAGACGTTCAAAAACTTTAGATAATATGGGAGTTATGGAAATTGGGCGGTAATAAAAAACGAGAGGGAAGGACAGCTTCCAACCTGAACACTAGCATCACACACAACATCAAGAATCATCGCGTACAGAAGAGTTGACACTCACAGTCATCAAGAACTCGTGTGTTAAGTGGGTGTGCAAAAATTATTAGGCGGCAGAGGGCAGTTATTATTATTATTATTATTATTATTATTATTATTATTATTATTATTATTATTATTATTATTATTATTATTTGCTATGCTACAACCCTAGTTGGAAAAGCAGGATGCTATAAGCCCAGGGGGTCCAACAGGGAAAATAGCCTAGTAAGGAAAGGAAAAAAGGAAAATAAAATATCTTAAGAAGAGTAACAACATTAAAGTAAATATAGCCTATATCTACTATAAATACTATAACAAAACAAGAGGAAGAGAAATAAGATAAAATAGTGTGCTCGAGTGTACCCTCAAGCAAGAGAACTCTAACCCAAGACTGTTGAAGACCATGGTACAGAGGTTATGGCACTACCCAAGACTAGAGAACAATGGTTTGATTTTGGAGTGTCCTCCTAGAAGAGCTACTTACCATAGCTAGAGAGTCTCTTCTACCTCTAGCAAGAGAAAAGTGGCCACTGAACAATTAGAATACAGTAACCCCTTGGGTGAAGAAGAATTGTTTAGTAATCTGTGTTATCAGGTGTATGAGGACAGAGAAGGATCTGTAAAGAATAGGCCAGACAATTCAGTGTGTGTGTGTAGGCAAAGGGAAAATGAACCGTAACCAGAGAGAACAATCCAATAAAGTACTGTCTGGCCAGTTAAAAGACTCCAAAACTCTCTAGCAGTAGTTTCCCCCTTTCTAGGCATATTATCATATTTCTATGGATGTATAACACTTGTGATTTCATTTATCATTTTCTGATTCGCAGGATTCCAATAATGTTGCCAAATATCACCAAGAGATCATTTGATATAAGGCAAAAAGTCATCACACAGGAGTGGATATCTTCCAAGACGTACAGTAATTAGTCTTCTGTCTCTTTTGCAATTCTGTCTACCTCTTTATATCCTTGCACAGTCACATGTGCTGGAACCCAACAAAACTTGCCTGTGGTGCTACAAATAAATAACAATTGTGAAATATTAAAACCAGAGGGTTGGTTAGATTAAAAACTGCCAATGTCTGCAACATACGTTTTGCATCACTATAGTAAAATTACCTTCATAAAGGCTTTTATCCAATACTGCAACAGCAGTCAGGATAACATACAGCTCTGCTATAAAGACAGACACTGTTAAAAGGAGCGCACGTTCACTGTGCATCTCAAATCCAATACCAGAAATGGATTTGGCACCATTCATAAATATAAATCCAGTATATTCCTGTGGTGTTCTGTATGTTCAAAAGGTGTGGATTAAATTTCTTCATTTACATGTTGCCTTTAGAGCTAGTAGAATGTGTGTGTGTGTCAGATTGCCTTACCTTTGTGTAAGACACGGGCTCTTGTCGTAGGCAGCCCGTAAAGCTAGTAGAATACAGGTAACCCGCCCCTAAATAAAGAAAAACTTTATACAATGTTATGTAGGCAGTTATTCTAATAGGCTTACATTTTCTTTTATTGGGTTCAATCCTACACAGTTCTCATTTTTTTTCCGGGACGAAATTGTGGAATGATAACCAAACAAAATGACGTATTTCAATCGGGTAAAATGTTAAATATTTTTGCTATCGATTTTTGTTAAGCAGGATGACATATCTCGTTTCGTAGATCAAATGATGCTCATCTATATAAACATTTCTGCTTATTTTAACATATTTTCTTTTTCTTATTCTCTACTCAGTTTCTTTTGTGTACTATACTTTCTCCAATGGCGAGATTTCGATTGCAGCATTCTGCTTTTCTGGAATGTAATGATAACAATATACATTTTCACTCTGAAATAACTGTTTGGTCTCCCAAAAACTATTTCATTTGGTATTATTCATTTCAGCTCGCCTTGAAATTTAAAGTTATACAGTTTCAGAATAAAAAAAAATAACCTTGTGATCTCCACATTATGTTTAGAAGGCCCATTTCTATTTGTTTTGATACGAATGTGTTTTATTTACATGCAGAGAAACCACCATTATGAAGATCTCTCTCTCTCTCTCTCTCTCTCTCTCTCTCTCTCTCTCTCTCTCTCTCTCTCTCTCTCTCTCTCTCTCTCTCTCTCAGACCAAATAACGATTACATCATATTTATGTTTCATTCTTATTTATATGCTTTTAATAGAACGCCAAATATCACATTTCTCTTTTAAATCATAAGCCCAAGTGATTGGGATAAGAACTGCAAAGTATTTTTTTTTTTAATTTTGCTTTCATGAACGTTGGAAAGATATTATTATTATTATTATTATTATTATTATTATTATTATTATTATTATTATTATTATTATTATTATTATTATTATTATTACTACTTAGAGTAATCCCCAATAACAGTATTTAAATTACAAAAGAAAAAATGGCCACAAAGCATTAGAATGATGAAAATGGGAAGGGTATTGTGAAAAAATATCTTATTTTGTATTTGCAACATTTGTAAGCAAGCGAGAAACTTCTACCAAACAGTTAAGACATTTCCAACTTGGGCAGAGAAATGGGTCACGTTGTTTTTGTATTATTGCGACGAAACTTGCACGGAAAAGTCGTAATAAAATCGACATGCATTGAATATAGAACAAGTGATAATTTCGTTTTTTTCCGGCAATAATTCATTATATCAATACATTTTACCTGATGTTAATTTCCATTTATTAAAAAGTGGGATTTTATAAATGCAAGTGGTGATATTATACTTATGCCTTATATCAACAGCATGAGACCTAAGTTATTGTTTGATACTCATAATGGAATACTATCAAAATTTATGCTGTGGAATGTCTGCTGCGAGCATCCTGCTGGTCCTGCGTTCAAGCCAGTCTCTCAGCGTGATAGATTTCACCAGTCACCCGTTGAGATACTACCGACTTATGTGACTTACCATACAGTACTATATTGGGTCCCTTTCTTACACCGAATAGTCTGGCCTATTATTTCCACATTCTCCTCTGTCCTCATACACCTGACAACATTGAGATTACCAAACATTTCTTCTTCATTCAAGGGGTTATCTATTGCACTGCAATTGTTCAATGGCTACTTTCCTTTTTTTAAGGGTAGGAGACTCTTTGGCTATGATAAGCAGCTCTTGGGAGGTTACTAAAAAATCAAACCATTGTTCTCTAGTGATGGGTAGTGTCATAGTCTCTGTACCATGGTCTTCCACTGCCTTGGATTTTTTTCATAATTTCTTAGAGTTTATATATGGAAAATATATCCTAATGTTTTTACTGTTCTTAAAGTATTCTATATTAATCATTTATTGCTTTTCTAGTAGTTTATTAATTTCCCTTTTTCATTTTCTCACTGGGATATTTTTCCCTGTTGGAGTTCTTGGGTTTCTTGGGCCTATAGCATTCTGCTTTTCCAACTAAAGTTGTAGCATAGATATCAACGGAGTTGTAGCTTAGCTATTAATAATAATAATAATAATAAATATAATAATAACAACAACAACAACAATAATAATAATAATAATAATAATAATAATAATAATAATAATAATAATAATAATAATAATAATAATAATAATAAAATCTACAACAACAATAATAATAATAATAAATATAATAAAAACAACAACAACAATAAACTAATAATAATAATAATAATAATAATAATAATAATAATAATAATATTAATAATAATAATAATAATGATAATAATAATACAACCTTACTTGTTGAGTGCAACCATTGCTTTCTCTTCTTCTTTTGCAAACCTGTATGCAGTTCACACCTATTATTATCCCCTTATATATCAACCATTTCATTCTTCCACCATTCACATTAATATTTATTTCTAAATTTTCCTGAGTTATTTATTATTATTATTATTATTATTATTATTATTATTATTATTATTATTATTATTATTATTATTATTATTATTATTATTATTATTATTATTATTATTACCTGCTAAGCTACAAGCCCATACAGTAGTTGGAAAAGGAGGATACTATAAGCCCAAGGGCTCCAACAGGGAAATAGCCCAGTGAGGAAAGGAAATAAGGAAATAAACTAAAAGAGGAGTTTAAGAACAATAACAATATTATTATAAACCTTTCATATGTTATCTATAAGAACTTAAAAATAACAAGAGGGAGAGAAATAAGATGGAATAGTGTGTCTGAGTGTACCCTCAATCAAGACAACTTTACCCCAAGATAGTGGAAGACCATGGTACAGAGGCTATGGCACTACCCAAGACTAGAGAACGAAGGTTTGATTTTGGAGTGTCCTTCTCATAGAAGAATGCTTACCATAGCTAAAGAGTCTATTCTACCCTTACCAAGAGGAAAGTAGCCACTGAACAACTACGGTGCAGTAGTTAACCCTTTGAACAAAAAAGAATTATTTGGCATTCTCAGTGTTGTTAGGTGTATGAGGGTAGAGGAGAATGTAGAAAGAATGTGCCAGACTATTCGACGTATGTGTGGACAGAGGAAAAATGAACCGTAACCAGAGAGATGGATCCAATGTAATACTGTCTACTGTCTGGCCAGTCAGAGGAGCCAATAACTCTCTTACAGTAGTATCTCAACGGGTGGCTGGAGACCTAACTAACGCACTACTTACCTACTTCATAACTTTATTTCTGTTAATCCATTTCCAAATTTCCTCTCCAACATGTTATATGAAATATTCTGCAGTTTTATATGATGTGTATTTTTTCATACTATTCGCAATCAACTTTCTAATAAAAACAATGTTGCACTTACATTTGATCAAACCCAGTAGGCCTACTCTAAATTCTTCCTGTTGTGTAAACTAGTGAAGTATATAACAAGGCATTTTTATAATCATGACATTTCTCTGCAATATTGCATTGCGTTTTTTACATTTATAAATATGACCCCTTTGTACAAGTCAATTATACATACATAATTTAAATCGACTTTTCGTTATCCTTTTCTCTTTCTCGCACGATTTTTTTCTTTACATTTATTGTGATTGAAATTTATCATAAAGCTCAAGATAGAAAAGACTGACGAAAGCTAACCGAGGCCCTTTCGCGTCAATAGGCTTAGGAGGAGATGGTGATAATCAGAAACAATTAATAATCCCTATTCACTAAAATGTTGAATTTTATCCGATTTGGAAATATATCGTATTTGACTTCGATAAATTGTAATGCATTGCACTGAAAAAAAATTATATTTAGGTAACAAGCATTTGGTAGATTATTGGTAATTAGAGACAGTGTTTACGTTAAGTGAGGTCATCCGGTGTGAACCCGATCCCAAAGGAAGAAGCCGGAGACCCAAACAGCTCGTTTGTTCCTTGAACTGACCTGTAGTCGTTCAAGGTCTAAAGAACCTCGTGTTGGATGACCTTTCTATAATAATTCAACTTTGTTGTTTAATCTTCAAGCATCGAATTCATTTAATTAATTTCTCTTGATATCCGACCTCTGTATCAATCATTTTGTTTCGATAGTATTGCATTTAAAGAATTTGAGAGGTTTTGCTTATTTTAAAATATAGTTTTTAGGTTGATTATTTTTCATCTGCTCCCGTCAATGATACTAAAGGATTTCCTTTTTCGTTGTCAAAGGGCATAGGAACCCATATTGTTATTTATATTCATAGTCAGTCCTTAGAGATAAAATCACTTTACATATGAATATATTAAATGGGCAATGACTCTTAGACTCCATTTTGTACCTACCTTTCACGCTTCCGTCTTTATATTTCAACACGCGTTTTATATAGGCCTACTGTGCATAAAACAAACTCTCAATCTTTGCTTTCTTCTCCAGAATATGTACTTAAAGTATTTCTTGGTAAAATATATTTGTAGTAATGGTATAATTTTCACAGTTTTCTTTTATATTAGTTTGGGCTTTTGCGAAACTCCTATTCTTAATGGCTTCCTCGTCTGCCAGAAAACGCCAAATCAATCAGTCAATCCCCTTCTGGACCGAAACACCAATAGATATAAGACAGCATTTATTATTATTATTATTATTATTATTATTATTATTATTATTATTATTATTATTACTAATACTACTACTACTACTACTACTATTATTATTATCATCATTATTGTTGATGTTGTTGTTGTTGTTGTTAGCCAAGCTTCTAGCTTCTACACAAGTATTTTGAGTGTTAAAAGCTCTCGAAAAGTTTCCCTGTATAATAAAGAATAAGAATTGAACCTTACAAGAAAAATGCTGCCCATTCATAAGTAAGTAAATTCTTTTCAAGGAGTTTCGTACCATCAGATTATCAATTTCAGCTGTCATATTTGTAAAATCTCAAATAGTTTGTTAACAGTTTCATTGTTAAAGTTCATCGTGTCTGAATTCACTTTAAATTTGTCTGGCGTTGTGTCTTTGTTTGGATACGCTGTCCGTTACTGGGTCGATTTGATTGACCATCGCGTCACGGATAATGTTTGACATCTTTGGCAAGCTAAACTGTTGCTGAGGTTACTTTTCTAAACATACCTTCCCTTCATCCTGCCCTTGATAGTCAGCCTCAATGGAAATTCAGACAATCAAAAATTCTGTAGCCTACATTCTTTTCTGTTGATCTATATTTTATAAATGGATGATCTACTTTAAAACTGTTACTAATCTTAAGATATTTTCTATTTTCTATACATTAGTTAAATAAAGTTTATTTGCTATTCCCTTATTTCGTTTCCTCATTGGGCTGCTTTCTCTGTTGGATCCCATAAGCTCGTAGCATTCTACTTTTCCAGCTTGGTTGATAATAATAATAATAATAATAATAATAATAATAATAATAATAATAATAATAATAATAATAATAATAATAATAATAATACAACGGGGTTTCATGGCAATCAGAATTTAGTGATAATACACTCATTGAAATTAATGCCAGTCACTTCATTCCTGACTTGCTCCGATCTCTCATATGGAACAAAGGAAAACTTATCATATTTAATGAGATTTACCTCTGAAGAAGATCACAGAGGTAATGTTGTTCATTCAACAACCTTCCTTTTAATTATTGGTCTCTTCCTGAAATCATCCATGCTGCCATTTCTAGAAGTAATGTCACCCCAGGTGCCAAATCCTGAAAACAAAACCAAGGTTATGCCCGATGAACTGAGCCAATGAATTTTTTACGGTTCATTACATGGTCTTGGTTAAGGGCATACTAACGCACAACCGTAATTTTATTTTTCAATAACTCTACTTTTATTATAATTTACTAGATACTTGTATTCTTTTCATGTAATTCATAAGTGAAACAAACTACCGAAAGATTTTAACTCCGTAGAACATAGGAGTAATCTATCATTCGACATCAAATACTCATCTATGTTCGGTTGTTTACTAATCTGTTTATATAAGCTACAAGACCAGTTAGAAAAAATGTGAAGGCATAAAGAGATCAAATCATCCTACTGCTTAAGGAATAACAACAATTGGCAATTTTATTTCATCAGGATATCCATCTTTTTTTAATTTGGAGATGCTTCTAAATTTCCCGAGAAAGTGAAATTGCCAACATGTGAAGGAGACTCTCAGCCAACCTGCTCAGCTGATTATGTTATAAACAATAAGGAAATTAAAATGCATAATCTTTATTTCATTGCTTCCTTTGTACATCAGCATCCTATATAAATCATTCAGAACAAAACTCATCTTTATTTTATTTTATTTTTTCTACAGTTAGTTTTATCAAAAAGAAAAAAAAATATATACTTAGATTGACTATTAGGTAGTAGTAGTGATAGGTTGGCCAGGGCACCAACCACTCGAGATACTACCGCTTGAAAGTTATTAGGTCCATTGACTGGCCAGACATTACTATATTGGATTCATATATCTGGTTACGGCTCAATTTCTCTTTAACTACACACACCAAATAGGCTGGCCTATTCTTTACATATTTTCTTCTGTCGCCATACATCTGACAACACTGAGAATACCAAGCATTTTTTCTTAGTTCAAGGGGTTAACTACTGTATTGCAATTGTTCAGTGTCTACTTTCCTCTTGGTAATGGTAGAAGAGACTAGCTATGTTAAGCAGCTCTTCTAGGAGAAAGACACTCCAAAATCAAACCATTGTTCTCTAGTCTTGGGTAGACCTAGAGCCTCTGTACCATGGTCTTCCACTATCATGGGTTAGAGTGATCTTGCTTAAGGGTACACTCGGCCACACTATTCTATCTTGTTTCTCTTACTCCTGTTTATTTATTTCTTTTTGAAGATTTTGTAGTTTTTATATGATAAATGTATTTCAACGATGTTACTATTCTTAAGATATTCTATTTTGATTGTAATTTTTTTTTTTGCAGTTTATTTATTTCCTTATTTCCTTTCCTCACTGGGCTATTTCCCTGTTGGAGCCCTTGGGCTTATAGTATCCTGCTTTTCCAACTATAGGTTTGCAGCTTAGCAGGTAATAATAATAATAATAATAATAATAATAATAATAATAATAATAATAATAATAATAATAATAATAATAATAATAATAATAGGAATGGTTCCACTCCACTTATTTCTCTCTCTCTCTCTCTCTCTCTCTCTCTCTCTCTCTCTCTCTCTCTCTCTCTCTCTCTCTCTCTCTCTCTGTTTTGAATGACTTTATTCTAATCTAAATTTAAGCTCAAGAGTGTCTGTTTTATACACACACACACACACACACACACACACACACACACACACATATATATATATATATATATATATATATATATATATATATATATATATATATATATATATATATATATATATATTAACTTGTCTCTCAAGCATCAAGAATAATAATGATACTTATTTTAAGCCTTTGTATGTGATGCTAGTTAATAATATAAAAAGAAAATATGAAATTATTTCTGTAAACGCTTCCAATTCCGCAAAGACCAACATGTTTATCTTTTATCATGGTAAATACCCCAAAAGGCTTGAACCAAATACAAAAGTATCTTATCTATAACTAGACACACGAAGATAAGTTATCATCGGTAGTAATGGAACGTCTTGAGTAATGCAATTTATCAGTGAATGATCGTATCTCAGATGTAGAGTACAAGATGATGTTATACATCTGGATAGAAGTGGGCATGCGTTATCCTCATCTATGATTACTCAGGCCAAAATGGATGCAGGGGAACTCCGTAAACTCGTAGATGATGTCGTTGATTCCATAATAGATTTAATGTATTTTTGGCAAGTCCCTTCTCAAAGAATCTCTCTCTCTCTCTCTCTCTCTCTCTCTCTCTCTCTCTCTCTCTCTCTCTCTCTCTCTCTCTCTCTCTCTCTCTCCCCACGCACACAACATGTCGTTCTTAAAGTTTGATAACAATTGTAACCAGTATACTGCCAGTCAATGGTATGGCAACATATTAGCTTTTCAGCTCATTAATGTTTTGTAAACATAAATGCTGAACTCAGAATTTCATTTGTTTCCTGTTTTGTCAACGCAATCTACATTTTTTTTGCTACTCTGTAGATATCAGAACAAGTCCCCGTTGTTAAAAATTAAAAATCGTTGTTTTAATATTCAATCTTACCTGATTCGTAAATTTATACAACGTTTTTATTATTATTATTATTATTATTATTATTATTATTATTATTATTATTATTATTATTATTATTAGCTAAGCTGGAACAGCAGGATGTTATAAGCCCAAGGGCTCCAACAGAGAAAACATTAGATTTGCTGAGAATATTCCCCAGATTTATCACCTTGTATATCTGAAATAAATTTAATCTGAATTATAGGTAGTAGGTTGGCCAGGGCACCAGACACTCGTTGAGATACTGCCGCTAGAGATTTATTATTATCATTACTATTATTATTATTACTATCCAAGCTACAACCCTAATTGGAAAAGCAAGATGCTATAAGCCCAGGGGCTCCAATAGGGAAAAATAGCCCAGTGAGGAAAGGAAATAAGGAAATAAATAACTGAAGAGAACAAATTAACAATAAATCATTCTAAAAAAAGTAATGTCAAAAGAGATATGTCACATAAACTATTAACAATGTCAAAAACAAATATGTCATATATAAACTATAAAAAGACTCATGTCTGCCTGGTCAACAAAAAAGCATTTGCTCCAACTTTGAACTTTTGAAGTTCTACTGATTCAACAACCCGATTAGGAAGATCATTCCACAACTTGGGGTCCTTTGACTGGCCAGACAGTACTATATTGGATACTTCGCTCTGGCTACGGTTCATTTTCCCTTTGCGTACATATACACCGAATAGTCTGGCATATTCTTACATATTCTCCTCTGTTCTCATACACCTGACAAATTACCAAACAATTCTTCTTCACCCAATGGGTTAACCACTGCACTGTAATTGATCAGTGGCCAATTTTCTCTTGGTAAGGGTAGAAGAGACTCTTAAGCTATGGCAAGGACACTCCAAAATCAAACCATTGTTCTCTAGTCTTTGGTGGTGCCATAGCCTCTGTACCATGGTCTTCCACTGTCTTGGGTTAGAGTTCTCTTGCTTGAGGGTACACTCGGGCACACTATTCTATATTCTTTCTCTTCCTCTTGTTTTGTTAAAGTTTTCATAGTTTCTATAGGAGATATTTATTTCGATGTTACTATTCTTATAATATTTTATTAATTTTCCTTGTTTCCTTTCCTCACTGGGCTATGTTTTCCCTGTTGGAGCCCCTGGGCTTATACCATCCTGCTTTTCCATCTATGGTTGTAGCTTAGCAAACGACAACAACAACAACAACAACAATAATAATAATAATAATAATAATTAGCTTTTTACTTATTTGTCCTTGATTTTCAAACAGATAAAGGTATATATACCTGATAGTTCTACCATTTTTTTTCTATACCCGTACACTCGTCTATTTATATATTTTGTAATTTGAATACGTGATGACGTCATTCTACACCTTTTAACACTTGTGGAATGATCTTCCTAATCGGATAGTTGAATCGATAGAACTTCAAAAGTTCAAGCTTGGAACAAATATTTTTATGTTGAACAGGCTGCAGTCTATTTATGGAATATCTCTTTTGATGTTACTGTTTTTTTTTTTGTAATATTTTCTTTTAATTGTTCATTATTTCTCAGATCATTTATTTATTTCCTTATTTCCTTTCCTCACTGGGGTATTTTTCTCTATTGGAGCCCTTGAGCTTATAGCATCTTGCTTTTCCAACTAGGGTTGTAGCTTAGCTGATAATAATAATAATAATAATAATAATAATAATAATAATAATAATAATAATAATAATAATAATAATAATAATAATAATAATAGGGCAGCTCGACTCAACTTTTCCTATGATATTAGTTTATCACACTTGACCACATTCTTCATATCTAAAAATAGCAATTAAATTTGGCCGATTTTAAAAGGCAGGCAATGGAATTCTGAGACAATATGGGAAACGGCTATCGGCGTAGGTAGTAACCATGAAGATGAACGCATGAATTAAAAAGCTTTTTAGTAGTGTCATGTTTTCGGAGTGAACGAAGAAGAACCAGAAACCAATTTGAAATCCATAAAAATATGATGCATCATTGTATTGAAATTAGGAAGAGATTAAATGAAAAAAAAGGCAAAGGTAAAATGAGTCAAATAATGGAAAACACGTATACCAAACATGAAAATAAAACTGGTACCGTATAAAAATACGATACAATTTAGAATCTGAAAACAAGATAGACTAACTTATCAATAACATAGGAAAATATAACATTTAGTTATCTAAGCAAAGTAATCATTAAAGCCAATGTAGAAGATTGTAATCCACATAGCTATAGAATTAGGAACTGGTTAAACAAAATTAAAACCAGAAACATCTGATGCCATAACCTCTGTACCATGGTCTCCCACTGTCTTGGGTTGGATTTCTCTTGTTTGAGGGTACACCCGGGCACACTTTTCTATCTTATTTCTATTCCATTTGTTTTGTTAAAGTTTTCATAGTTTATTTAGAAGATATTTATTTTAAATCTTTTTACTCTTCTCAAAATATTTTATTGTTCCTTGCTTCCTTTCATCACTGGGCTATTTTCCCTGTAGGAGCCCCTGGGCTTATAGCATCCTACTTTTCCAACTAGGATCGTAGCTTAGCAAGTAATAATAATAATAATAATAATAATAATAATAATAATAATAATAATAATAATAATAATAATAATAATAATGGCTTTTTCAAGGTTCTCGTGAAGAGTAAAATATGTGTACAAACTGTTAAAAGGTAGCAAAAATTAATTGTATGCAGAAAAAAAAACATATAATTGAATGAGATAAAGTGATTTAAAAATAAAGGAAGAGCATGAAATCTCAGAACAATTTTTTCATCAGACATATCATGGAATGCTCATGGGGAATGTAAAAGAAGGAATGACAAAAATTTCTAAGAGTATATGAGGAAGATAAAGAGAAGGCAAAATAGAGGATGTTTTTTTTTTTTTTTACCTTATAGTATTGTCTACAAGAAAGATATAGAAATAAGATAAAATCATAACTGTCATAGAATTTAGTGAAGATTTCGAATAAATAAAATCGTCTGTATTGATAGAAATTTTGAAGAAAACAAAATACAAAATAGGCCTATACACAAAATTATTTGATTCACTTACAAACATATAGCAGAGAACAGTAACTAATACTACTTTACGGGATATAATAGAGCAAGCGATGGAGGTCGCTGTTCAAGTTGGTAAAACTCTTGATAATAAAAACAATAGAAGAGGAAGGGACGAGTCTTAAAAAGATAGTGTCAAGATTCTTTGTTGACGATGCTTTGGCGATAACAGAAGCTACCGTTAACGGCAGTGCCCCCACAATCACAGTGTCGTGGAGAGAGCAACGAGGAAGCTGGAACGCAAAAAAAAAAAACAGCCTTCAACATTTAGTTGAAACAATAGAAACGTGTAGTTTACAAATACAGTGAACAGAGACAATTGAGATTATACTATACAATATGAAGGATGAGACAGCCTAGACAGGTCACATGGAGGAAACAAAGTAATGGAAAATACAACTTATATTCAGTTAGTCAGTAAGGAGAGTATCCTACTGTATACTCAAACCTAAGAACTAGCAAATATAACGTACATTTATGAAGGAAAGGTGTAATAAAGTATCTATTGTAAAAATGCCTTTGAAGTGGTATTGCAATATTATTCAATTTGTATGCGACAAATAGGATACATCTAAAAGAAACAGAAATAGGGAAATATTAAATACAACTAAAGCATTTAAATGTATATATGAAATCATCTTCTGAATAAACAATATTGATATATATTGGATATATTGGAAGCTACAGTATATAAATAGTACACTGGAAGAGCAAAAACGAGATGTTTAGAAAAATATAATCCGAGATATACAAGAAGTACAAGTGGAATAGTGGAAATGAACAAAGTATTTACAAAGAAGAGTTAAACACAGATATAAGCAAACGAGAAACATGGCAAATATAGAAATAAAAATCAAAACCGCCCTGACAAATGTCAAGTATAAAGTATAAAGTAAAGTGAGCTCAGAAATATATAAACAATGGAAAGTAGAAATAAAAGAAAACCAATACTTTTGAATTAACGGCATTTTATCAGATTAAGAACCAATATATTGAAATGGGGCACTTTGAAGAAGTACACCGAAGGAAGCATAAGTTATTCGAAAATTTAAGCAAGATTTGATACTATATTTGTTATTTTTCCAAGGATATTAAGAAAGGTAACAATAGAATTCAATCGGCCATACGAAAAGGATATAAATTGAAAGTAGGCGTATTTTTATTAAGGAGAAAAAGACAAATAAAATAAAATAAAAAATATGAATTCTGTGTGTGAAACTGATATACACCACCCAAGCAATTAACGAGCCGTAACATAGACTAAACGACAACTTTGAAATTGACCATTAGAAGGCTAAAATTCAACTGTCCAAAGATTAGGACATATTGGGACATCTTTGCAGAAACAGGGATATGGCTGGTGTCCTGCAGAATAGAATATAAGAAATTAACGCTCTTACATAACATCATAAACTCTGATAAAAAAAAACTAGTATGAGAGATAATTGAGGATCAGTTGAAGAACTCCTATGGAAAATGCTGGAGTAAGAACATGGAAGAAATCTGTAGTAATATGGGATGGAAGTTGAAGAAATAAGAAGCTGGGGGAAATGAACCCTAAAAAAAGAAATACAGAAAAGAATTGAGGAAAAAATAGAAGAAACCATTGAAGAAAAAAAGAAAGTGATGAAAAATTAAGATTCTATAAAAGGAAATGGCCCACAGCCTTATGATCAGAGAAATGGATCTGGATAAGGCGTCTCTTGTAATGAAGACAGGATTAAATATGCTCACTTTAAAAGCAAACTTCAGGGGAAAATATGAAGATAATTTGTGTGACCTGTGCAAAAATGAAGAAGATACTAATGAACATTTATTTTTATGCCCAAAATTAGGACAGCTAATGAAAGTAGACATAAGTATGGGTACGCTAAAAAATCCTTGCCGGGATCTGGCTGCATTTATAGGTAGGGCAATGCGTATGGAAGAAGAATTTAAAAAGTCCAAACTGACCACAATAGGTTGCCAAAACTAATGATAGCAGGGTGTTATCCTAAATAATTTCAAAGTAGAATGGGATAAAAGTAAAGATTGTGAATCTAATTATTAATTTATTTAAGGACAGGTAATATAAGCTTAATTACAATAATATAGAATAAACCTAGAAGCTTTGCACCTATCCATAAAGTGACAGAGTGCAATAAAGAATCAGGAACCAGAAACCAGGTAATGAAACTAGACATAAGTGTAGGTATGTTGCAAAATCCTAGCAGGGATCAGGTTGCATACATAAGTAGGGCAATGCGGACGAAAGAAGAATTTAAAAAGTCCAAACTGACAACAATAGGTTGCCAAAACTGATGATAGGAAGGTATCATCCCAAATTATTTCAAGGTAGAATGGGATAAAAGTTAAGATTGAGAATCTCTTTATCAATTTATTTATGGTACAGGCAAATTAGGCTTAATTATAATAATAAGAATAAGCTTAGGGGCTTTTCACTTAGCTATAAGGCGATAGAGTGCCCACAATCTTATTTCGCGGAGTGAGCAGTTATGAATCAACCAGGAACCAGGAAACAGGACCCTGGTAAAATTCACAGTCCCTCCTGACCTTTAAATAAAGTGATTAAAACATTGGAATAAACATATGGGAAGAAGATATACTTACTTGTGAAGTTTTAGGTCCGCATTCCACCCATGAGGAGGTGCTCCAACAGACCATCCTTTACTGATCTTGTCGTTTCAACATCCAGGTGTAGAAACGACTAGAGTGAATAGTCATCTAGATGAAGAGATCTTGAAAGTCATATGCTAAGGGGAAAAGATGAGTCTTTAACTTTTTTTTTTCTTTTCTTTTTGAAGGCAGCTAGACTGATGCATGATCTCAGTTCATGTGGTCGTTTATTATAAAGTCTTGGTGCTGCAATTCTAAAAGCTCTAGAACTATAAGTTGTCGAACAACGTGGTCCTTGTAACTTATAGCCTTAGATCTCCGATCTGGTTGATATAATAGGGCCAGGTTACTGTAGGTGGAGCAGATTTCTTAAGTAGGCCGGTTCTCCCGTCTTTAGGACTACAGATGTTAGGACACAGATTTTAAAAACTATTCTAGCTTTGATAGGTAAACAGTTTGAATTCCCGAGGACAGGAGTGATTCGTTCGCAACGAGCGACACCTATGATTAATCTTGCCGGGCTATTGAATTTTTTTTTGCAGTTTGTTAAGTTGGTAATTTGATAAGTCATAATATAAGGAGTTATAATAGTCCAATCTACTAATGACGCAGTTATGAAGTAACTTCTTAGTAGTCTTCATCCAGATATTTTCTAATGAAAGCATGTTTCTTAAGTGGTATGCCGATGTTTTGGCCACATTAATAATTTGCGGAGCTAATGACAAACTATTATCAAGATGGACACCCAAATCCTTGACGTTATCAACGAGTCTCACAGGAACACCATCAACACTCAACCCCATAACATTTGCATTTCTCAGATTATGTCTTCTTCCAATCAGCATATACTGGCTTTCATGAACATTTAGCTTTAGCTGTTTATAGTTTATCCAGTCTTTTATGGAATTTAAGGTGGCTACAAGTCTGTCACACGTGGCGTCAATGTCAGTTACTTTAAGATAAAACTGAGTGTCATCAGCAAACATTTTAAACTTAATGCCCTGACCATTTAAAACTTGTGTGAGTCCAACAGTGTAGACATTGAATAAAATTGGGCCTAGAACACTGCCCTGAGGGACACCCATATCTAATGATTCAAACCCTGATGGGCATTTGCCAACACGAACACAATATTTCCTGTTTGCTAAAGTTTGAGATATTTCAGGGCATCATCAACCACTCCAATAGATTTGAAGTCTTAAATGAGTAGATCATGGACCACTGTATCAAAAGCTGCACTTAAATCAAGGAGGACTAAGATGGCACATTTTCCATCATCAGAAGATCATATACTGCTGAACAAATGGTAGTTTCTGTAGAATATAATTCATTGTAAGCCAATTGTTCATCAGGGTCAAGTGCCCTAGCTAACAAAATAAAAGAGCATTTGCTTTAATATCGTATTTTATATGATCTTGGATAATTACGATAGGTTGGATACTGGTCTATATGAAAGGAAGTCCTGATAGTTAAATAAAACCTTGAGAATAGGTGTGATGATAGGAATTTTTTTTCAGATACTGGAAATTTGCAAGAGGAGATACTTGCATTGATTATCTTCAGAATTACAGATATGATGAGAGGAAAATTTTCTGCATGGAGAATTTGCGAGAATGGCACCGGATCAAGTGTGCAACTTAACTTTAATAATTTTATTTTTAATTTCTAATTCGTTGATAATTTCAAAACGCGTGAGCCTACTGTTAATTTGGTATTGGTCCCTGGAATGGTAAGTTACGCTCAGATCAAAAGAATTAGCAATATTGTCCACTTTTGCTTTGAATACACAAGAAATTTATCAGCCATTTTCTGGTCAGAATATCCATCGGAAAATTTTTTATTCGCTGATTTAGTCAAGCTATTTAGTAATTGATATAGCTTAGATTGGTCCTTTCCTGCATCTAATATTTTGTTTTTTTTTTAATAATCTACCTTTGGTCGTCTAATTAAGTTGTAGCGATTATTTTTGTTACTCCATTCTCTATTTGTAGTGTCTGCCTGTGTTCTTCGTCACTTTCTTTCTTTTTTTCCTCCTTTCTTTTTTCATTCTTGGTATAACACCGTTGAACCACGAAGATTTATTATTATTATTATTATTATTATTATTATTATTATTATTATTATTATTATTATTATTATTATTATTATTATTACTTGCTAAGCTACAACCCTAATTGGAAAAGTATGATGCCATAATCCCAGGGGCTCCAACAGGGAAGGAAACAAGGAAAAATGAAATATTTTATGAACAGTAACATTGAAATAAGTATTTCCTGTATAAACTAAGAAAAAATTAACAAAATAAGAGGAAGGGGAATAAGATAAAGATAGAATAGTGTTCCCAAGTGTACCCACAAGCAAGAGAACTCTTACCCAAGACAGTGGAAGACCATAGTACAAAGGCTATGACACTGTCCAAGACTAGAGAATAATGGTTTGATTTTGGAGAGGCCTTCTCGTAGAAAAGCTACTTACCATAGCTAGAGTGTTTCTTTTACCCATACCAAGAGGAAAGTTGCCACTGAACAATTACAGTGCAATAGTTAACCTCTTGGGTGAATAATTGTTTGATAATCTCAGTGTTGTCAGGTGTATGAGGACAGGAGAATATGTAAAGAGTAGGCCAGACTATTCGGTATATGCGTAGGCAATGGGAAAATGAACCGTAACCAGGAAGTACTGTCAGGCCAGTCAAAGGACCCCAGTACTCTCTAGCGGTAGTATATAAACGGATAGATGGTGCCCTGCCCAACTTACTACCTCCTAAAACGGTTTTGATTATTTTATTAACTTCTGAACAGTTTAGGTCATACTGGGATCTACACACACTGTGATTTTGATATCGACGAAAAACCTCGTAAGAAATGAAAAAGAACTAATCCACGAAAATTAACAAGTTTTGGTACTAGATCCCTTGCTAACATTACATTTGCACTGGAAGAAAAGGCTTGAAATGCAGATACAAATTCCCAATTAAGCTAAGAAAAGAAGAAACGGATATGGTTTTCCATCAGACTAAGCCAAAGTAAGAATAAGAAATGAGTGGATTTTGTGAAACCACACAAAAAGGAAATAAAACTTTCATACTTCGTTCGCTTATGAAAATGAAAAGCCTGTTTGCGATAGATATTGGGGGAACCGTCTATAAATAATAGGAATATTAAAAGACTGTGGAAAGACACAAAGAAAAATGTAAACGAACTATTAAAAATTGAAAACCTGTCAAGTCCTGGTCCCTAATTGATTGCGCCGCAAAATAAGTTTGCGGGCACTCTATCTATCTATCTATCTATCTATCTATATATATATATATATATATATATATATATATATATATATATATATATATATATATATATATATATATATATATATATATATATATATATATATATATATATATATATATATATATATATATATATGTATATATATATATATATATATATATATATATATATATATATATATATATATACATATATATATATATATATATATATATATATATATATATATATATATATATATATATATATATGTATATATATATATATATATATATATATATATATATATATATATATGTATATATATATATATATATATATATATATATATATATATATATATATATGTATATATATATATATATATATATATATATATATATATATATATATATATATATATATATATATATATATATATCAACACAAAATCGTGCTCAAATAGAAATAAATTTCTAGCTCATACTTGGGATCGAACGCTAGCCCCTTCTAATGAAAGGCCAGGTCGATTCCAACTATATATATATATATATATATATATATATATATATATATATATATATATATATATATATATATATATATATAGCTGCAAAGCTTCTAAACCTATTCGTATTGTTGAAATTAAGCTTATTTTACACGTACCACAAATAAATTAATCATGGAATTCCCTATCTTTACTTACATCCTATTCTACCTTCAAATCAGCTGGGATAACACCCCGGTATCCTCAGTTTTGGTAACTTATTGTGGTCAGTTGGGACTTTTTAAATTCTTTTTCGTACACATTCACTGCTTAAATTATAAATGCAACCAGATCTCTGCTAGGATTTTCCAGGTTTCTCGTTGCTCTCTCCACAACACTGTGATTGTGGGGGCACTACTAGAAGAAGCATAGTAGGTGCAAAGCGCTTCAATCTGCAGAAAATTAATTATCATTAGTTACTTCCTACACAGACATCACTGCTTGCATACTTTTACTTCTAATTTCAAGGGCCTTTCTAATATACCGGGCAACTTCTTTAGTTGGTGTTTCTAAATTCCCTATTTCTATGTTATTATTTCTAAATGTTCTTAACTTTACAGCTAAACATATGATCGGTAGTATCCTCTGCCTCCCTACACAACACACAAAGACTATCCTTATCATTCCTATTTCTACAATCTTCTTTTAATTCTAGCATATTCAACCTTGTTTTCATAACTATTACTGCCTCATTAGTGTTAAGCTTTCCTATGTAGTCTCTTCTGCCTTTACTATGCACAAACCTCAGTTTGGTCATCTCTGCTTTCTTTTCTTCTATTTTTCTTTAAATCAATTTGCCACTTTACTTTTATTTCTTTTTTTTTTGAGTTCTTACTTTTTATACGTTCTTGTTTCTTTAATTTTAATATCACGTTTATTGCATATTTCTATGATACCGTTTTACACACATTCCCCACATGGTTCTCTTATTTGATCTTCCAATACCCCCTAAACTAGTCGTTTATCATCTGATGTTATGAAAAAGCATAACTTTTTTATACTCTTCTATAGTCAAGTGGCCATATTCCTGTTTCTGCTATTAGCCCCCAATAAGGTGTGGTAGCAACCTGTTCAATCATTCCTTTCATAATTTTGTGCTGTATACTCTCTAGTTCTTTCATTTCTTTTTCTTTTATTACAATATTGGCAAACATTGTAGGTACTACCACTGTCTCATAGATCTTTATTCTCACTAGCAATACCAAATCTCCTACTCTGTTACTGTCTCCATACTTCCCAACTTCTTGTACCATGTGCTCTATTTTTGCTTCCCTTTTGCTTATGCTGAGACCATGGTTTCCCTTTTATGAGTGCCATTCTCCTAAGTATTTATATTCCTTAACTGTTTCTATACTTCCATTTCTAACCACTCCATTCACCTTTTTAACCTCTTCTTTGTTTGTGTCTAATTACTAACACTGAAGATTCCTGTGGATTTGTGCTAAACTTGAATTTCTTTAGTTCTTCCAAACTGCGGCAGTTGCTTATGGCTCTTTCTACTTTATATCGATTGTTGCTAGGAAACATTATATCATCTACATAAATCAAGGCTTCTATTCTAATGTTTCTAATCAGGGTTACCATCTTCTCACTTACTGAATTAACTTTGTCCGTGACTATTGAACATAACTTTGGTCCAACTACTGTTCCCTGTTTTGTTTCCTTTTATACTAATTTCCTCTGTATATCCAATGGGACTTGATAATTGCTTTAGCATCCTCATTTAATTTATATATCATCTTTGCACCATCTTTCCCTACCATCATACTTAATTCATTGATGCAATCTTTCAAACAGAGTTTATTAAAACACTTTACTTCATCCCCAAACCATATATATGTTGAGGTTCCTATTTAATTATTTTAGTCTATTACAGATCTTAATGTGATAAGGTAATCTGCTGTAGATCTATCCTCTATCTCACCACACTGGAATCTGCTAATTTTGTCATTAATTTGAAAGGTCGAGACTCAGAGCAAACTGAAGTTTGTGAATAGTAATGGTAGAAGAGATTACATAGGAGAACTTAACACTAATGAGGCCGTAATAGTGATGAAAAAAAGGTTAAATATGGTAGAATTAAAAGAAAATGATAGAAAGACGAATGATAATGATAGGTTTTGTGTGTTGCATAGGGATGCAGAGGATACGACTGAACATATTTTTAACTGTAATGAGTTAATGAAATTTAGAAATAATATGGAAATAATGACTTTAGAAACTGCAAGTAAAGAGGTTGCCCGGTATATTGGAAAGGACCTAGAAGTTAGAAGTAAAAGTATGTAAGCTGTGTTGTCTGTGTAGGAGGTAACTAATGATCATGAATTTTCTGCAGATTGCACCAAGTACACCTTTCGAGTAGTGTGCCCACAATCCCAGCGTTGTTGAGAGAGCAACGAGGAACATAGATAGACTGACCAATAACCATACTCTTTGCAACGGCCCCTCTATGAATCTTTCGAAACATTTTACTGAATTTTTTGAAGTTTTGAATTATACTTTCTTTATTATCATCTAGTCTTTTTCATATACATTTGGATTACAATTAATTTCTTCCTTTCTATATTTCGTTACCTGGATGAAAAAATTAGTATTTTATTTATATCCTTTTTATACTATTGTTGTGAATTGCCGTTACTGAGAGCAGTGAGAGTACGTGCGACCAAACAAAACAATACTGAAGTAAATGAACTACTTGTCTGATAATTTGTTTAGTGAAAATCAAGATTAACCCGTAATGTCGCTTAATATTTCTCCCTGATATATCATAGAGAATGAAGGCCTTAATATAGTAACAGAACTACGAAAAGGCTTGGATCATTGCCGTCACAAAGCTTTTTTATCTCAAGTCAACCAACCTGAAGACAAGGCGACTGGAATTGTGCATTACTGTTAACCCAACGGTAATTTATAGTTATAACTTAATGTCAAGTAATTTTTAAAGTTAATACTTAACTCAACTGTCATAGGTTTATAGATAGATTTCAGGAAACAGCATGTACAACCGTATCCTAATAACTTAGTCTATCCTAAACCTAGTCCTTTTAGCCTTATGTTTGTCTTTGTTTTATTTCAAATGATTTGATCTCATAACGGTAAATATGTGATACTATGATTTCTAGCCATATACATGAACTCTATATATCTTACTGTCTTGCAATTCTGACATTGCTTAATGGGGCAAACCACCCTTTTGTTAGTTCATAGACCCTCAATTATGAAAAAATATCTGGACCCCAATGGGAAACCTGGTTGGGTTTTTTTCGATGGGGGGAAAATTCCCCCATGAAGTGATTTGCAACAATTGTAATGGTAAAAATGCATAATAAACAGAATGTAACCAGTTGGAAAAACAAATATGGTGCTTGTAAGTGGTGTCAAAAGGTAATAGTTTAAAAAGGATGTGTTAAAAATCATACATGAAAAAGAGAACAAACAAGAACACCAGCTAACCTAACTTAGGAGCCGTTTTCTTACCCCCCCCGGGGGGTGTTAACCTAACTTAGGAGCCGTTTTCTTACCCCCCGGGGGGGGGGGGTTGCCCCCTTTCTACCCCCGTTTAGACATTCATATCCTTACCTACCTCCATTACTCTGTCCTATCCTGATCTACTTATCTGAGACTACTGTGCCTTACCCCCTTGCCCACTGGAGGACTATGTTCCTTTGCAACCTCCATTAGAATGTTGTATCCATAACTTAAAACCTTAGACTAAGTCTCAACTGTATTTGCTTTCAAAATAGCTTAATTCTTGGCCATTTAACACAATCATACTATTATTTTGATGTCTCACAGGATTATAATACAGGAGAGGGGGTTCCCAGCCCCCTCGTCCCGTCCCTTTTAGTCGCCTCTTACGACATGCAGGGATACGTTAACGCTATTCTAATTGTTTTTATGCCCCCGCAGCCACAGGGGGCATAGAGAGCAAAGGTCCCCTTTTCTGTTTCATTTGTTTGATGTGGACTACCCCCCCAGAATTGGGGAAAATGCCTTGGTATATGTATGTATATTATTATGTAAATTGTATAACTGTATTCTTATTATTGTATTTCAGACAGTATAAACACCAATATCAATCCATTTCACTGCTCCTCTTCTGTCAAGAGGTACATGTCTGTTGGTCACTATGAAAGTATCATATGTAGACTTATTTGTAGTCCTTACCTTAAGTTTGGGAGGTCAAAGTGACCCTATAGATGATAGAAACAATGGGGCTGCCCCGTTTTCATGTCGGTGGTAGTATAATTTTCAAAAAAATTGAATGCCTCTAAATTTTCATAAAGAAATAACATGGAATTTCCCTCTGTCTTATGAGACTCCTAGACCAGTCAGTGGTCATGATAGAACTGAAGAGAAAGGGGACTGGGGACAGTTATTGTAAATGAACAACCAGAAATTTATGCGTAGGTACAGTATGTGTAAGCTCTTAATTGGTTAAAGGAAAAAGCTGATGAATACATTATAACATAAACACAGAAAGCTCCCAAAAGCGGTTGAAACCGACGCAAAGGTTATCCAGCGTCTCCCAGAGAAAGGCAGTTCGCGTTAAGTTTTATGAGAGATGACGCGATACCTCTGGAAATTTTAGACTTCTATCTACCAAGCCAAGTAGGCCATTTTCTGTGGTTGGTATTGTAGCAAGGGTGTTTCTCCTCTAGGAGCCCCTATTCCATTCATAGTCGAACCTTTACTTTACCTCCGAAGAGAAAAGCTCTGCTCAGTACCAGCCTGGTCTTTAGGCTGAAAGGAGTTGATACTTCCTCTCTGGCAGAACTCACTATTTTCATATGGAGTTTTGAGTAGTCTTGCCTCTGATAGAGGTGAAGATCACCCCGTTGACGTTACTTATGTCTTGCGGTCCCTTAGGAGGGCACTTTGAACCGTAATGGTTTGCCTCAGACAGGAATCTTACCCTCAGAATTATATTCTTGCTCGCCTTAGCCTCCTCCAAACTGGCTAGCAAACTTCATGGTCTCTTCTGTAGTGTTGCTCTTACTGAACACTGAAGACAAGTTTCGTTCTCTTTTGTCACTGACTTTATAGCTAAAACCAAAAATCCATTCGTTTCCAATGCCAGGTTGTTCCGTCACTCTATACAAACCTTTGCTATTTATAGGGATATTACTTTTGGCGAAGCTGGAAGACAAGCCATGAGACTTAGTGTGGGATAAGCACCCCAACCACTAGTTAGTGTGAGATGTGGGGATTAGCCTGCTACTCCACTGACTCACACACTTGGGCTGAGCACCGACTTTTCTTTTGTCTTGGTAGAGAACGGATG
>NC_090765.1:13266345-13438436 GCF_036898095.1 Palaemon carinicauda | reverse complement strand
GAACGGATGTTGCCGCTCCCTCCCATTATTGCCTTTTTTTACTTGCCATCAACTTTATAATGATTTTTTTTCTTTGCAAACTCTTTGTGTTTTCTTCTTTACCAACTTCATGTGTACCTGCCCTGGACCTGATGGCCACATCTGCAGTACCTTTATGTCCTCTGTAAAGACGGACCCACACCACTTGTGTCCGTCCTGTAGAGGCCAGCGGTGTGATCAGGACAACACCTGTCCTGAGTGCCAGGAGTGGTCTGCCTCCCAGTGGGAGAGGTCTGCGCATAGGTACAAGAAGTCTTAGAGGTTCTTCGCCTTCTTGGTCTTTCTCGAAGTCGAGAAAACCTCGGACTTCTTCCTTGACTGCCCCCCCCCACCCCACCGATCTCTTCCCGAAGCTCCTGCTCAATTGGTTTCCCAAGGGAACGGTCGAGTAGAGCGGCAGACTGTTTAACTTAAGGTCAACCTCGGCAATCGAGGGACAATACTGCTTCTCCTGGAGAAACAGTTTTTTCCCTACCCCTGGGGAGCGCCTGCTCTGTCTTTGAATTTTTGCAGGTCTGGCCATCGCTGGGTTTAGCTGGTTACCCGGTGAAGGAGGCATTGTTGGAGCTCTTCCATATGGGTGTTGATAGGAAGCGGATACCAACTACCTCGGAGGTGGATCAGTTACTGATAAGTGCAATTCCTGGTGACCCTAGAGTTTTTGCTGTTTTGTCTGCGAAACGGTTTTCCCCTTCACCTTCTTTCCACAGCGCCCCAGGTCTTCACGAGAGTGTTCGCCCTAGTGTCATTTTGGGCTCACAGAATCGGTATCCGTCTCTTCAGGTATCTGGACGACTGGCTGATTCCGGCTGACTCATTGACTACCCTTCTTTAGCCCCGAGACAGACTAATAGCGCTTTGCCGAGATATGGGGATTATGGTGAACCTCGAGAAGTCATTCCTGTTTCCTTCTCAAAAACTAGTATACCTAGGTATGATCATAGACACAGATCAGCAGTAAGTCTTCCCATCTGACGAAAGAGTACTGAGGCAGAGGAAGATAGCAGGACCCTTCCTTGGGCGAGAAGAACTTCCAGCCATGCGCTGGTTGTGTCTCATAGGTCACTTATCATCCCTGGCCCATCTGGTTCACAATGGCCGTCTAAGGATATGATCTTTCCTGTGGCGGCTCAAGTACAAGTGGAATCAAGCAAGCGATTCCCCCGACATCCTGATCCCGAGGTTGGCCAGGGCACCAGCTACACGTGGAATTACTACCACTAGAGAGTTATGGGGTCTTTTGACTGGCCAGACAGTACTGCATTGGATCCTTCTCTCTGGTTACGGTTCATTTTCCCTTTGCCTAAACACACACAGCGAATAGTCTGGCCTATTCTTTACTTATTGTCCTCTGTCCTCATACACCTGACAACACTCAGATTACCAAATAATTCTTCTTCACCCAAGGGGTTACTGCACTGTAATTGTTCAGTGGCTACTTTCCTCTTGGTAAGGGTAGAAGAGACACTTTAGTTATAGTCAGCAGCTCTTCTAGGAGAAGGACGTTCCAAAATCAAACCATTGTTCTCTTGTCCTGGGTAGTGCCATAACTTCTGTACCTTGGTGTTCCACTGTCTTGAGTTAGACTTCTCTTGCTTGAGGGTACACTCTGTCATGCTGTTCTGTCTTGTTTCTCTTCCTCTTGTTTTGTTTAAGATTTTATAGTTTATATAGGAGATATTTATTTTAATGTTACTCTTAAAAATTTTATTTTTCCTTGTTTCCTTTCCTCACTGAGCTATTTTCCCTGTTGGAGCCCCTGGGCTTATAGCATTCTGCTTTTCCAACTAGGGCTGTAGCTTGGCAAGTAATAATAATAATAATAACAGATGTACCTCAGGTGGTGAGTGGCAAACAAGAAGCCCTGCAAAGGGGTTGACCTTTTGCCCCCCCCCCATTGATGCTCTATTTAGATGCATCAAAAGAAGTTTGGGGGCCCACTTGCTGCACCATACCACCTCCAGTCTTTAGTCCGAATTAGAAAGGTTTAGCATATAAATCTCGGAGATGAGGGCAGCCTTCCAAGCCCTCCAACAGTTCCAGCAGTTCCTGGTGGGTCACTCCATGGTGTTGATGAGTGGCAACACCACAGTAGTGCTTACATTAACAAGGCAGTAACTTTTTGCAGCCCTTGTGCCATCTAGGAGTCGAGACACTCGGATGGACAGAAGACAACTCTGTGTCCCTGTTGGCTCTTCATTCTGGGCAAGAGGAGTGCGCTCGCAGACAATCTGAGCATAGTAATTTGGGTAATGGGCTCTGAGTGGTTTTTGAATCATCTAGTAGCCAACAAAATCCTGACTTTGTGAGGTTCCCCGACTGTGGACTTGTTTGTGACGGCCTTGAAATTCGTTGGAGTTGTCTATCCTTATAAGGAGTCTCCAATGTACCTGTCCTGAGCCGGAGGTTAGACTGCCTACGTGGAACATGGTTAACTTACTGCGATCTCGGAAAGGAGTACCCTGGGTGCTGCTGTGTTAGACATCAGTTCTTCATCTTGCACTTTTGACGACCTTCCTGCTTGCCCTGACCTCGGGCAGAAGAATTCCATAGTTAGGGACAGGTATACTCGACTTCATTCCTAAGTGTATCTCCAGACCTAAAAATCTGGCAGCAACGGATTCCAGGTTTGAACCCTTCTGGATTAGGAGTCTTCGTAGTGTAACTAATGATCCAGATCAACTGCTACTTGGTCCAGTGAGGAGCTTGAGATGCTACCTCAAGAGGACTGCAGTAGCTCACCCCCGGGTGGGAGCACTCTTCGTCAGCATGGGGCAGGTCAAGAGAAGTGTCACCAAGAACATGATCTCTGCATGGATTTGCAAGGTCATAGACCTGGCATTCAATCCTGATCCTTCTCCTCAGACGAGGAGACCTAGAGGTCATGACGTTCGGGGCATAAGTACGTTCCCAGCATTCAAGAAGAACTACCCTGTGACACAGGTCCTACAAGCGGGTGTGTGGAAGCATCGAATGACCTTCGCTTCCCACTACCTGCAAGACATGACCCACAGAAACTTGTAGACATTCTCTATTGCCCTTAAGGTGGCTACACAACAAATGGTTTAAACACCTCAGGGTCCTTGATTGACAAGTAGCAGATGGTGGAGGACAGAGGTTACCTGGGATTAAATCTGGGATGATTGAAAAGAAGGACTGGCTCTTTCTTTCTTTCATCTTCTTATCTCTTTGGGGAACAGCCCCTATGGTACTCTGCAAGTTTGCCTCCTCTGTCTGCAGGTAAAACCATTTCCCTTGTGTGACCTGGTCGCATCTCCATACCCCCAGGCAAGGTGGGATTGGGTAACATCTATGGTTGTTTCAATGATTCCTATATTTCTGAGAAATCTTACCTAGATTAGTCATACTGCTAGTATCTCACAAGCACACTGATTGCTCAGGCTGCTAAATTGTGCAATTGCAAGGTATCAGGATTTTCCCACTTATCCCCTTATACATACGTAGCATGAAGGGAGAAAAACCAATTTTCAAAAGCCAGCCAGTTGGTTAGGACTTGAACCCACCTTATGGGTGAGTCTTTCCTAATAAAGAGGGAAAGAATTTGTATTTAGTGAAGGAACAAATGACAAATTTAAAATAATTTGTATTTTTCCTTACGATACAAACCTTGAGCTCTTTATACAAATTTGGCCTGCCATCACCTATCCCCCCGGTAAATCCTGCCTGCAAGCAAAAGTAACGATAGAACATGTGTGTGTGAGCAGGGTAGCCATTACTAGCCCTCTACCTCCCCTCCCACTAACTAGCGGTAGGGTAGTTACACCTCGCTAAAAGTCCTATAGCTAGTCTTCCAGCTTTTCTGAAAGTATATTCCATAATTAAATGCTCAAGGTTTTCATTGTTAGAAAAAATAGAAATTACTTTTAATTTGTCATTTCATCTAATAAATTCTATTTGATCCGTAACTGGAATACAAACCTCGCTTTTTAATAGGGGTATTACTTTCGGCGTAGCTGAAATGACGAGCCATTAATTTTTAACGAGGGTTTACTACCCACACCGCTAGTTAGCGGGGGTAGGGGAGGGTAACTTGCTCCCCCCCTCTCAAACTCCTGTGCTTGAGCTCGCTTTGCTCTCGGCTCGGATGGTAGTCGGACGTGTCCGCTCTCATCCTCGCCGCATTTGGGAGCCATTTAATGCTTTTTTGCTTTTTCTTTTCTAGTTTTGTGTGTGAAGTTGGCCTCTGCGAATATGCGCACCTGCCCTGGGTTTCCCGACCGCCCCTGTGGAACATTCATGTCGGCGGTCGAGACCGATCCTCACGCCCTTTGCCCTTCCTGTAGGGGCCAACGGTGTGAGAGCGATAACAGGTGTAGGGAGTGGTCTACCTCCCAGTGGGAGAGGTTTTCGCGACGACGGAAGAAGTCCAAACGGGATATTTCTCCTTCGAAGTTTTCTTTGAAAGGAGAGAAACCCAAGGCCTCTTCTTCCGTTGCTCAAACCTCCTCCGAAGCTCCCACTCGATCGGTCTCTTTCGAGAGACCGTCGAGTGGTAGCGTAGACCGATGTACTGTTTACCAAACTCGGGGCTCGAGAGATGACGTTGCTTACCCTAGCGAAGCAGCTCCACCTTTCCCCCGGGGAAGGATATGTCACTAATCCCCCTTTTTCAGCTTTGGTCCTCCTTGGGGCTTGAGGGTTCGCCCTCCAAGGAGGTTTTACTTGACTGCATCCGATTCAACATCTTCGGTTCAACATCTTCGTTGCAATTCCCCGCAGAGGAGCCTCAACATCGATCACCGATCACTGTTCCTGCATTGGTCCTGGACCTTTCTGCTGATCGTTTTCGATCTACTTTGGTGAAAGGTCGTCCTTTTAAAGGACACGCCGACCTTCCACCCGACAGACCTGCCGACCTGCCACCCGACAGACCTGCCGACCTGCCGTCACCGTTCTTATATAAGCCTAGTAAGGTTTCATCTGAACGCGCTAAGGTGCGCCAACCAGATTCACGCTATGCACCAACAAAACCTGACGAGCGCACTATAGTAGCTCGTCAGGCCCCGTCAACAAACCCTAACACAGGGCATCAAGGGCGTATGCGCCAACAAAGCACATACGTCCCAACAGGAGCCCAGTTCTTCTACGCGCTATGCACGCACTTTTGCACATACGTGCCCACGTTCTCCTGCGCGCCAGGCCTTGCCTGAGCCTAAGCATACGCGCCCACGCCCAGCTGCGCGCCAACCGTCACCTCCGCGCTGTCAACCTCCTGCGCGCCAGCCCTCTCCCATGCGCCAGCGCTCTCCTACATGCCAGCGCTCTCCTGCACGCCAGTGCTCTCCTACTCGCCAGCGATCTCCTGCGCGCGAGCGTTCTCTCACGCGCCAGCGCTTTGCCCAGCAGTTATTTCTCCTGAGCACCCACGATCTACTGATCTGGGCGCTACTGGGAAGTCAATTAGATTGACCTCTCCCACGTTTCAGCTCTCACCATCGCGCCAACGCTCTCCATCGCCCGCACGCATCCGCGAGGATACGCGCGCACTCGCCCATCGTCTCCTACGGAATCGTGCCCACATTCTGACGCGCGGCCACGAGCAGCACAGACTTCAACTGCGCGCCCGCATGCTAGGGGTCTTTCTCCTGCGCGTGCACTCCCTATGACTAGTACAGGCATGCGCGAACTCTCGCCCGCCCGTGTACTCAACGCCTTGATCCTGCGCGTCCGCTCGCGCACGAATACTCTCCCCCGCGCCAACAGTCTCCCGCACGCGCTCCTGTGCGCCCACAGTCTCCCGCACACGCTCCTGTCCGCCATCAGTCTCCCGCGCGCCCACACGCACGCCTGCAGTCTCCTGCGCGGCGGGCGCGCGACTCCCAGTATTCTCCCTCGCGCGAGCACCATTATTCTCCCTTGCGCGAACGTCAATATCCTCGTCTCCTACGGAATCGCGCCCACATTCTGACGCACGGCCACGAGCAGCACAGACTTCAACTGCGCGCCCGCGTGCTAGGGGTCTTTCTCCTGCGCGCGCAAGCCCTATGACTAGTACAGGCACGCGCGAACTCTCGCCCGCCCGTGTACTCAACGCCTTGATCCTGCGCGTTCACTCGCGCACGAATACTCTCCCCCGCGCCAACAGTCTCCCACACGTGCTCCTGTGCGCCATCAGTCTCCCGCGCGCCCACACGCACGCCTGCAGTCTTCCGCGCGGCAGGCGCGCGACTCCCAGTATTCTTCCTCGCGCGAGCACCATTATTCTCCCTCGCACGAACGTCAATATCCTCCCGCGCGCGAGACCGCTGAACTACGAACGGCAAGGGGGCCATCGCCTCATTCCCCTCCCCGCAAGTGCATATCAGTGCGCATTGTGGGAGAAAGGAAACATCTAGAGGGGTCCAGGATCCCAAAGCCTTTTCAGGCGAACCCACCAATGATGAGAACTCCTCCTTCAATTCCTGTCCCTTCAAGGGATATGGCCAACAGCCCTGGTTTGGTGCACTAATTAGAGCCGTAACGCAAGCGTTCAAGTCTGTCTTCTCTGAATTGGGGCACAGATCCTTGGCTGCTTCTACCCCTTTGAAGAGTAAAAGAGGAGTTCCGGACGAGGTAACTTCTCCAAGGGCAAAACTGACTCCACGCAAGCCTTTATAGGCAGGTTCCTTCTCTCCCCCAGACTGTCTCTCTTTCCCCTTCGGACGAAGATTTCCCGTCCTCAGGGGAATCACGCGAGGAGAGATTTTTCCCCATCGCACCAATGAGGGAAACCTCTCCTCAGACAGAGATGTCTTCCCAGGAAGGAATCTAAGGACTCTAAAACATTACCGAAGTCCTCTACTAGGACTAGGATGGAGCCAGCTAGCCACTCGGAGAATGTCCGCGACTCTCCCCAAGAAGAGCCTTTGGGGACAGGAGACTTTGCTGCAAGTCCTACATCAGGAGGAGACCAGCAAGAGTCAGAACATGCGTTTTTGGCAAGTTCTGACTCTAATGAGGGCTCTCAATGGTTTTTCCAACCCAGAGATCCCTCCTCGAGAGGGCAAGGACACGGTCCAAGACCGTGTTTTTGGTACTCAGAAACCCTCCAAGACCAGTGCAGCACTGCCCTGGTCTCAGGGGGTTAAGAGTACCAGGGACAAGATCTCTCTACAGCTCTCCGAGATGTCCTCCTCCAACCGTTCCAGTGCCACCAACAAGCTCCTTCCACCTCCTCGCGTACAGCAGAGGAGGTACTTTGAGATCCTTAAGGAGCCTTGTTTAGCTCTTCCTCTTCACCACTCGCTGGAAGAGCTTACAAGGGGAGTCCCTCTTGAGAGACTCCAACCGCCAGGTCTCATTCTCGGCAACCGAGATCCTTAACCAGGAGAAAGTTGCGAAGTGTGCTATGCAAGCCACTTCGTGGCTCGACATCTGGTTGGGGACCTTAGGTATCCTGATATGTTCTGAGGAATTTTACGAAGAACGTACCAGGAAAGCTATGGAGACTTTTCTTCCCTCAGGTACTCGCACGATCAAGTTTCTGGCCCACCAAGTCTTGAACTTGTGGGTAAATACCATTCTGAAACGTCGGGATGCTGTAGCTGAGAGATTCCATCAGAAGGTCCCTAGCACCGAGATCAATAGGCTCAGACATTCTTCTCTAGAAGAATCCATCTTGTTTGAGCCTAAGGATGTGGCACATGCTGCTGAGAGGTGGAGGAAGTCTCATCAAGACTCCCTCCCTCATAGGGCTTTAACATCTAAGCCCTATAAGCCTCCAACACCACAGCAGTCCCGTCCAGTCAAGCCCGCTAAAATGACGACAGCAGCGAAGACCGTGGTGTCTTTCCTGTCAAAGGAAGGAAAGACAAAAATTCCTCCAGGGGAGGCAAGAATCCTAGAGGAAGTAGCCGAGGCCGCAAACGCTAGGATAGGCAATCCCCCTGCATGTCCACCAGTGGGGGGATGCCTACAAAGTTGCTCAAACAGGTGGAAGCAACTTGGGGCCAATTCCTGGACAATCTCAGTGATCAGTCTAGGATATCGCGTCCCATTCATAACATCTTTACCTCCCCTGACGACGAATCCAGTGTCATTGAGCTCCCTGGCCATGGGATCGGCAAGGGGGCAAGCCCTTCGGGCAGAAGTCCAGACCCTGTTGAAGAAGGGCGCTCTCCAAGAGGTCCTCGACGAATCTCCAGGCTTCTTTAGTCGACTCTTTCTTGTAAAGAAGGCGTCTGGAGGGTGGAGACCAGTCATCGACCTCTCAGCTCTGAACAAGTTTGTCAAACAAACTCCGTTCAGCATGGAGACGGCGGACACGGTCAGACTAGCAGTAAGACCGCAAGACTTCATGTGCACACTTGACCTAAAGGACGTGTACTTCCAAATTCCCAGTCCATCCGTCTTCAAGGAAGTACTTAAGATTCAGCCTAGACAACAGAAAGTACCTGTTCAAGGTGCTGTGCTTCGGTCTCTCCACAGCACCACAAGTTTTCACCAGAGTATTCACCCTAAAATCATCTTGGGCACACAGGATTGGCATCCATCTCCTCCGTTATCTGGATGGCTGGTTAATCCTAGCAGACTCGGTGTCATCCCTTCTTCAATACCGAGACAAACTTCTGAGACTTTGCCAAGGTCTGAGGATCATGGTAAATCTCGAGAAGTCCTCACTGCTTCCCACTCTAAGACTGGTATACCTAGGCATGATTGTAGACACCAATATCCACAAAGCCTTCCCGTCAGACGACAGGATAGCAAGGCTGAGGAAGGTCGCAAGATCTTTTCTCAGACGAGAAGAATTTCTAGCCCAATTGTGGTTACGTCTCCTAGGTCAACTTTCATCGCTGGCCCGTCTAGTTCCCAACGGTCGCCTCAGGATGAGATCCCTCCAGTGTCGACTCAAGTCCCGGTGGAATCAAGGGTACGATTCCCCGGACATCCAGATCCCCATGGGACCTGCGGAACGGACGGATCTCCAGTGGTGGGTGGCAGACGAGAACCTACGAAAAGGAGTGGATCTTCTCGTCCTCCCCCCGGTTTTGATGCTATTTTCGGACGCTTCAAAAACAGGGTGGGGGCCCCACGTGCTGTACCACACGGCCTCAGGCCTCTGGTCAGAGTCAGAAAAGTACCTCCATATAAATGTCCTAGAGCTGAAGGTTGTCTTTCTGGCCCTTCAACAGTTTCAACAGTACCTGGCAAGTCACTCTGTGGTGGTGATGAGCGACAACACCACAGTAGTGGCCTACATCAACAAACAAGAAGGTACTTTTTTGCAGTAACTATCCCATCTAGCAGTAGAGATACTGAGATGGGCCAAAGTCCACTCTATAACACTATCGGCACGCTTCATTCCGGGTAAAAGGAATGTGCTCGCCGACAATCTGAGCACAGCATCTCAGATAGTGAGTATCGAGTGGTCTTTGGATCATCTAGTAGCCAACAAAGTCCTGACTTTGTGGGGTTCTCCGACTGTGGATCTTTTTGCAACGGCCCTGAACTTCAGGCTCCCGCTGTACTGTTCCCCAGTCCCAGACCCCAAGGCTCTCTGGCAAGATGCTTTCCAACAACGGTGGGACAACATCAACGTATACGCCTTTCCCCCGTTCTGTCTGATGAGGAGGGTACTCAACAAGACCAGGACATAGGTCAATCTTTCAATGACCCTCATAGCTCTGCTATGGCATCACGCGGAATGGTTCCCGGACCTTCTGCAACTCCTAATGGAGCTACCAAGAGAACTCCCTCCACAACACAATCTACTCAAACAACTACATGCCAACATCTTCCACAAAGCCGTAGGTTCACTATGACTTCACGCCTGGAGACTATCCAGCATCTCTCTGAGAGAGGATTTTCACAACAAATTGCTGTCAGGATGTCTGGACACCAGCGAAAGTCTTCGGCAGCAGTCTACCAGGCAAAGTGGAAAGTCTTCTTTGGTTGGTGTCGTGGAAGGGGTATCTCTCCACTCGATGCCACTATTCCAACAATAGCGAAGTTCCTCGTGTATTTGCGGGAAGAAATGCATTTTTCATTCTCGGCAGTGAAAGGCTATCGTTCAGCCTTAAGTCTAGCCTTCAGGCTGAAAGGAATGGACATTTCTTCATCGCTAGAACTTTCCCTACTCGTACGTAGTTATGAACTTACCTGCCCTCAGTCTGAAGTGAGACCTCCCCCATGGAACGTGGTTCGAGTTCTCAGGTCTCTCAAGAGACCTCCCTATGAATCATTACGCCAGGCATCAGATCGCCACATAACTTGGAAGACGGTATTCCTGCTAGCTTTGGCCTCGGCCAAGCGAGTCAGCAAACTTCATGGTCTCTTGTATGATATCGCCCATTCAAGGGGATGGGGTGGAGGTAACGTTCAGCTTCGTCCCAGAGTTTATTGCTAAGACTCAGAATCCCGGAGTGGCGGATCCTCGATTCGACTCCTTCCGGATTTCTAGTCTCCGTATTGTAACAGATGACCCAGACCATCTCTTACTATGCCCAGTAAGGAGCTTCAGGCTGTACCTCAAAAGAACAGCTGCAGCGTGTCCTCATGTACCGGCTCTATTCGTGAGCACAGGAAGGACTAAGAGGAGGTCACCAAGAACACCATCTCTGCATGGATTCGTAGGGTCATTGACCTGGCCTTGAATCCAGACCCTCCTCCATCACGTCGCCCTAGAGCACATGATGTCAGGGGCATAGCTACGTCACTGGCCTTCAAAAGAAATTTTTCAGTGACGCAGGTTCTTCAAGCTGGGGTGTGGAAACGTCAAACAACATTCACATCCCACTACCTGCAAGACGTGACCTACAGGAGACTCAATATGTTCGCTATCGGCCCTGTGGTGGCTGCACAACAGCTGATTCAAAACCTCAAGCTCCTTATTGGACAAGTAGCAGAAGGTTGAGGGCATTGTTACCCTGTTTTAGACTGCATGAATGAATAGGTTTGACTGGCCCTTATTCTTTTCTTCATCGTCACCTCTCTTGGGGAAAGTAGCATCCTGGGTTCTCTGCATAGCTGACCTCAAACCACTGCAGGTAAACCATGCTCTCTTGTGTTCCTAGTATTAAGATTAATACCATTACGTCCCCATACCCTAACGAGGTGGTATTGGGAGAGTCCTAGTCTACAAGTTTCCATCTAAAGAACTTCAGAACAACTTCCTAGGACGAGTCACACTTCTTCATACCTTCACACACAGCTTGCATAGGCCGCAGTCCTTGCGTAGCAAGGTTCTAGTGAGGTGCAGGGACTCCTTATTTCTTGGGTGCTTACACACTCAAATAACGAGCCCCTGGGCAAAGCCAAAAGCTAGACTGGCTGGGATGTCCACCCATCCTAATGGGTGAGTCACCCCTATTAAATAGCGTGGTTTGTATTCCAGTTACGGAACAAATGACAAATTCGTAGATAATTTGTATTTTTCCTAACTATACAAACCTTAGCTATTTAACCAAACTTGCCTGCCAGCCCTATCCCCCTTGAAGTCCTACCTCCAAGCAAAGTGAGCTCAAGCACAGGTGTGTGAGAGGGGGGTGGGTAGCAAGCTACCCTCCCCTACCCCCGCTAACTAGCGGTGTGGGTAGTAAACCTTCGTTAAAAATTAATGGCTTGTCATTTCAGCTACGCCGAAAGTAATACCCCTATTAAATAGCAAAGGTTTGTATAGTTAGGAAAAATACAAATTATCTACGAATTTGTCATTTTACTGCAATTAAATGGACTTATAGTATTTCTTTTAATGACAGAGTGGCTGTAGCTGAGATGATGGCTGCAAAAGATCCCCCACCAGTACTATATATTGCAGATCCAAAGCTTTTGAGGTGTTGTGATGCAGTGCCAATAATTCGTCATAGGGTGAGTATCATTAAAGTTCAATAATCCTACATGAAAACAAACCTTCATCCTTTAACAGGAGTATGTTTTCTGCAAAACTGGAAACTTGGCTGTAGAAATTTATAATGAGGTGTCTTAGTTACTGCCGGTGGGGGGAAATCCCTGCCTCCTGCCAGCTCATTTAGTAGCCCCTTTGATTTCAGCTGCCAATTAGTACGGACGTACTTTGCTTTCTGTGTGACAAACATGTCTCGATCTGGGTATTGGGGTAAATCGAAAGATGTCCATTCTCTCGCTCAAACAGAGGTTTGTTTACCTTGTAATGAACATCGACACAATTTTCAGAAAAAATTTCCGTTCACAGGATTTCCTAACACATCTGCGGAAGGTAACGCTTCACTTCCTTTGTTATCCTCAATTGCATGTCAGTGGCAAAATTTGTTAGGTCACCATGCAAGTTCCCAACAGACATCTCAGGATGCGTTCCATTCAGTGGCAACGGAAGGGTTATTGGTCTCAGAATCTCAATTCTCCTAAGAAACCAGTTTTGATAGGGGAAGAACAGAGAAGGGAAATTGAGTGGTGGCTAGAGAAAGCCAATCTCCTCAGAGGTTCAACCCTTCTTTCCTCTCCTCCGGAGTTAAAACTACATGGATGCATCAGGTTACTTGGTAGTGTTGGTTAGCGACACCACCGTAGTGGCATGCTGTACATCAACAAACAGGAAGGTACCATTTCATGGCCTCTTAGCCAGCCGGTGGTGGAAATATTAGAATGGGCAGAAATCAATGTGATGAGTCTATCGGCCTTCTTTAATCTGGGAAAAAGAAACATCCTAGCAAACAACCCGAGCAGGAAGATGCAAATAGTTGGATCCGAGTGGTCTTTGCATCCTCGGATAGCGAACAAGATAATAGCTTTGTGGGGTTCGGTGACTCTAGAACTATTTGTGTCTTCCCTTAATCGGAAACTCCCTATTTACTGCTCACTTGTCTTGGATCTGTAAGAGTCATTTAAGGATGCATTTCAACATCCTTGGAACAACCTCGATGTTTACGCTTTTCTGCCCTTTGGCCTAATAAGGAGTGTACTCACTAGGTAAACTGCTAACCTCAGACTGACGCTTGTTGCCCCAAAGTGTTTGCATATAGAGTGGTACCAGTACCTTCTGCTGCTGCTCACAGAGACTTGAAAGAATTGCCTCCCCTTCCTGACTTACTGTGCCAAACCTATGCTTAAAGCTATCACAATGCAGTGAGGTCACTGAGTCTTCAAGCCTGGAGGTTATCCAGCAACTCTTCTCACAGAGAGGATTGTTACAGGTTGCAAAACAGATGTCTGGATACCTCAGGAGACCCTCAGCCACAGTGTATCAGGTAAGTTGGTAATCTTCTGGGGCTGTTGTTGTATAAGGGGTGTGTCTCCTCTCAGACCCACTATTCCCCTGACAGCTAAATTTTTGCTCCACCTCTTGGAGGGAAAACTATTCACAGCCTTGAGCCAGGTCTTTAGGCTGAAAGGAGTTAATGTTTCCTCCTGAATAGAATTGTCCATGTTCAAATGAAGCTTGGAAGAGTTTGCTAGAAGGACCTCTATACGAACCGTTGAGGTCCAGTTTGGACAGAGTCCTCAAGTTGAAACCGGTCTTGTTTGCGCTCACCTCTGCCATGAGGGTAAGTGAGCTGCACAGTCTCTCTTCAGGTATTGCTCATTCAAGGAGATTAGGGCAAGGCTCGTTCTCTTTCATCGCTGAATTCTTTGCAAAGGCTCAGAATCTATTGGTTTCTGATCTTAGGTTTTCTTCTTTTCAGATCTCTAGTTTTAAAGAGGTAACTGATGATCCTGATTAAATACTGTGAGGGTGCTAAGGGACTATCTCAAGCGAACAACGACAGCTCATCCCCACACAGAGCACCTCTTCGTAAAAACAGGAAGATTAAAGAAGTTGACAGAATGCGATCTTGTTTGGGATCAGGGAAGTCATCTTTTGTTCATTTACTCCCTCATCAACTACAATTGGAAGGGGGAAGCGTATCATAGCGTATGACGTTAAGGGTATGGGTAGAACCCTCCCGTTCAGAAAGAATCTCTCTGTGGTGCAAGTACTACTGGAAGGTGTCTGGAAACGTCAAACGACTTTCATAGCCCACTGATTGCAAGACTTGACTCAAAGATCCCCGGATATGTTCAAATTAGGATTTTGTTATAGCCTCACAAATGGTATAGCTACCTTAGCTCCAAATCGAGGAAAGAGGTTACGTGTTAGTCTGGGATGAATGTAAAAATAACTAGCATTTTCTTTTCTTCACCTTCCCCTTTCTTGCGGCACAACATCCATTAGCTTGTTAACTGGATCTGATCTGTGGACAGGTAAACGCTATTTCACTGTGCAGTTATTTCAAATATGATTCTAGAGGTGTCATCCTCACACTCCTTGCGAGGGAAGATGTAGGTTGGCTAATCTGTCATTATATTTATGCCAAAGGTAGGCAAACCTGCCTCTCAGTCCTGCCTAAAGTTACACCAGAGAGTATTCTGCTAACTACCATTGGTTGTACAGGCTGTGGGCCAGTTGGTATTGCTAAACCACTGGAACATGAGGCATAAGAATCCATCACTGCATGCTGTACAGCATCTGAGGATGGGCATCCTGAGGCTATTTTCCAGCCTGTCAAAATAGGGACTTCCATCCATCTAAGAATTAGTCGCCTACATAAAGGACGATTGTTAGTATTTGTACCAGAACAAATGACAAATTTTAAGGTAATTTGTAATTTTCCTAATTACTTTATATATATATACCACACACACACACACACACACATATATATATATATATATATATATATATATATATATATATATATATATGTATATATATAGTATATATATATATATCTATATATATATATATATATATACAGTATACACACACACACACACACACATATATATATATATATATATATATCTATATATATATATATATATGTATATATATATATATATATATATGTATATATAATATACACACACATATATATATATATATATATACATATATATATATATATATATATACATATATATATATATATATATATACATATATATATATACATATATATATATATATATATATATACATATATATATATATATATATATACATATATATATATATATATATATATACATATATATATATATATATATATATACATATATATATATATATATATATATACATATATACATATATATATATATATATATATACATATATATATATATATATATACATATATATATATATATATATATATACATATATATATATATATATATATATATGTATATATATATGGAGATGATTTTGGCATGCTCTTTGCACTTCCCAAGAGAGTTCACCAAACATTTAATTGGGCTTCACAAGGTACCAGAAGAGTTGGAAGACCCAGGCCTACATGGCTGAGGACTATGAAGTGTGAAGTCTGAGATGATAAATGGAGAATTATTGAATTAAAAGCTCAAGGTAGAGACAACTGGCGAAATCTAATCAAGGCCCTTCGGGTAAATGGGTGAGGTAGGAGATGATTATGATGTTCTATGTCTTCATCAATATTCTTTTTCCCAAATTTCCCTGCTTTTAAAAAAAGAATGTGTCTATCCATATCTAAGACTTTGCTATCTGAATGATCCACATCACACATCCAGACTATCCCAGTCTGTTTCTTATTATACTGTATATGATTTTACCATAAGCAAACCATTGCCTTGGGTTTTGGTGCTTCAGTTTGAAGTTGAGAAATACATACACATCTAGTTTAAAAAATTATCCTTTCACCTCGATTAATAACTCGTTTACCCAAATCTGAAAATTGCTTTATTGTACAATATGTAGTAACGTCCTCATACTGGCTTTCAGTTATTTTAACTTGTTTTTTTGTTTTGTTCTTGAAATATGTGTTTCATCTTTCCCACTTCATCCAAAGAAATATTACTTTTATAATGAAATCAGTAGTTTAGTGTTGCATGGTCATGGGTTGATACAAACACATTTTATAGAAAACAAACAATAATAAAATGCTGCTCGTATACAGAGTATTTGATTTTTCAGGCCTGCTTGACTCACAGTCTCATTACTGCATATGGGCTCCTTGATAAAGTAAAGGTCATTACTTCTGTCTCTGCATCAGAAGAGGAGATCAGAAGGTTCCACTCCGAAGAATATGTTGACTTTTTGAAGACTGCTGAGGTTGATAAAGAGGATGTCAATGAAGATGAATTCGGACTAGGTAAGAGGTTGCATAAACCTACCAGGTCAGTTGCATAGGCCAATTTAGAAGCTTTTAAAATGGTTATGGTATTATATTGTTGAAGTCTTATTTAATGTTCAATACTGTACAACCTATCAATTTTTATTTGCCTATTCCTGTTGCTAGCAACTCCCCGGACATGCACCGTCAATGAAGAAGACCCTTTCACTTGATAGGTATCCCTCTTAAAGGTACTTCATCTCTAGTGGTGGTAGCAGCAGTTAAGTCATTCTGTATGTCTGTCAAACAAACAACATTTCCAGGATTGTCAGGTTTAAGCTTATATTTCTCCGTGTTTTTCATGTTTCTTAAAACAATTTTTCTACATAGTATTTTAGTATTTACTGGTGTAACCCTGCCATAAAGAATGTAGGCTGAATATTTAGATAGATATGCAGACACTCACATACGTACACAGGATCAACCCTCGCAGCCCCTCCCCTTTTCTTAACTTCAACTCTGCAGTTTTAGCAACTTGTGGGAGATTAAGGTTTCTAAGTGTACTTCTCGGAGTACATCTTCTCATCAGGATATGACTACTCCCTCTCCTGCCCCTGAGCGGGACTGGAAAGAAATATATTGTTTTATCCACTGGTTAGAGTAATGGCGTTTTCCTAAGACGTTGATTTCAAATCTCATGGCATTAACACAAGGTCTGCATTATGTATTGTTTTTCCTTTTACGATCGGTGTGCATTTGTGTTCAAGCTGCCATAGATATCTCAAAGTTCTCAATGAATTGTTTTCTGATCATGATATGGTATTACAGTATTGAGCATTGATGAATTGTGTGTAATATATCTGTTTTTATGATAGAACTTGGTTTCCTCTCCTAGCAATTGTGTATTTTTAGGTTGCTGTTGTTAATTGAATTCCCCAACACCATATGCTAAGTGCATATACCCTATAAAAACACACACACACACACTCTCTCTCTCTCTCTCTCTCTCTCTCTCTCTCTCTCTCTCTTTCATGACAATCATGACAACCAAAGTAAGTGTGATGTCTTTGCGATTATTGCAATCTGTTAGATCTTTTTTTTACCATTTTCACCAACACTCCTAACTCCCATTCATCAGGTTTTGCCTCATCTTGCCTCATTATACAAAATTATCCTGTAAGCATTCTGGGGATCACTTAATTTTCAAGCAATATCATCTCAGCGGTTATTCCATCGTAACCATGGGCTCTCCCTCCTGAGCTTTTTAATGATAGCTTCAACTTCAAACATACTATTTTCATTCATATGCTCATATATATATATATATATATATGTATATATATACATATATATATATATATGTATATATATACATATATATATATATGTATATATATACATATATATATATATATATATATGTATATATATATATATATATATATATATATATATCTATATATATGTATATATATATATATATATATGTATATGTATATATATATATATATATACACATATATATATATATATATATATGTATATATATATATGCTCGAGTGCTTGGACGAGGATTAAAACTGGTAGACGAGAATAATCGTGAATGGGAGGTAAATCAGTTGTTGTTTGCGGATGATACTGTACTGGTAGCAGACACAGAAGAGAAGCTTGACCGACTAGTGACAGAATTTGGAAGGGTGTGTGAGAGAAGGAAGTTGAGAGTTAATGTGGGTAAGAGTAAGGTTATGAGATGTACGAGAAGGGAAGGTGGTGCAAGGTTGAATGTCATGTTGAATGGAGAGTTACTTGAGGAGGTGGATCAGTTTAAGTACTTGGGGTCTGTTGTTGCAGCAAATGGTGGAGTGGAAGCAGATGTACGTCAGAGAGTGAATGAAGGTTGCAAAGTGTTGGGGGCAGTTAAGGGAGTAGTAAAAAATAGAGGGTTGGGCATGAATGTAAAGAGAGTCCTATATGAGAAAGTGATTGTACCAACTGTGATGTATGGATCGGAGTTGTGGGGAATGAAAGTGATGGAGAGACAGAAATTGAATGTGTTTGAGATGAAGTGTCTGAGGAGTATGGCTGGTGTATCTCGAGTAGATAGGGTCAGGAACGAGGTGGTGAGGGTGAGAACGGGTGTAAGAAATGAGTTAGCGGCTAGAGTGGATATGAATGTGTTGAGGTGGTTTGGCCATGTTGAGAGAATGGAGAATGGCTGTCTGCTAAAGAAGGTGATGAATGCAAGAATTGATGGGAGAAGTACAAGAGGAAGGCCAAGGTTTGGGTGGATGGATGGTGTGAAGAAAGCTCTGGGTGATAGGAGGATAGATGTGAGAGAGGCAAGAGAGCGTGCTAGAAATAGAAATGAATGGCGAGCGATTGTGACGCAGTTCCGGTAGGCCCTGCTGCTTCCTCCGGTGCCTTAGATGACCGCGGAGGTAGCAGCAGTAGGGGACTCAGCAGTATGAAGCTTCATCTGTGGTGGAAATGTGGGAGGTTGGGCTGTGGCACCCTAGCAGTACCAGCTGAACTCGGCTGAGTCCCTGGTTAGGCTGGAGGAACATAGAGAGTAGAGGTCCCCTTTTTTGTTTTGTTCTTGTTGATGTCGGCTACCCCCCAAAATTGGGGGAAGTGCCTTTGGTATATGGATGGATATATATATATATATATATATATATACACACACACAGTAGGGTCCCGAATTATGCGAGAATTTGGTCGATCAATGACCTTGTACAGATGGAAAATCGCATATTTCGAAACACACAACTAACAGAAATAATTTTCACTGGGACCATGGCAACCAGCAACTTGCCTATTCAAACGTGTTTACTACCCATTTCCAATACTTTCTATGTACTATACTGCATTCTTTTCTATATAGAATTGTTCTTGTAAATAAATCAAATTTTTAATATGCTTTAAAGTTCTAATAACTTGAAAAAAGGTTAAAATCAAAACCAGGATGTGTGTAAACACTGTATATTTCCGTTATTACACGACCCAAAATACAGACAAATTGTAATGTTTGTCATATCTATTGTATAAGACAACTGGTGAATAGTAAAACCATCACTCTATAGACTAGCTTCTGTTGTATCATTGAAAATCCAGAATTATCAAATTAAAGGCGATTTTATATCGTGCGTTTTCTAAACACGCCAAAAAGCACAATGAAAACGACAACCAATCTTTTGTTTACGTTTATCTCTGATCATAACGAAGAAACGGACGCATTTACACATCTGTGTATAGGTTAGTTTTTGCATCAACAGCAATCTTACCAAGTATTGATTATATGTTGATTTTGCTATTACCAATGTTCTACTTAATTTTTCTTAGAACTTCCAAAGAAATGGAATGAATGCCATTTATTTAATGTTTTTCTTTATGACGCCGCCTGAAACGGAAACCTTCCATTCGTTTACTGTACGCTCCATCTTCGATCATAACAAACAAACGAAGGCATTAAACACGCATGATCAAAGTGATAAATGATATTAAAAGCTTTTAGTAAATATGTTATTACAAATATTATTTAACGTATCTATATAAATTCCTGCATACGTAACAAAGCAGGAAAACTATTTTTTTCTTTTTGCGTTTAATTGACAATAACAGACTGCCGCTAATGACTGAATGATAATTTACGATAATTCTAAACTGTTACTAAAGATGATTGTCCATTCCGTATCCAAAATACTCTTCCTAACTTTAATTATAAGTCAACTTGTACCCACTTCAATTATGAAACCATCTATAAAAAAAAGTAAGAGAAGCAAGTACTAGGGCGATTTTTAAAGTTATCGAACAATTAAGTTACCGATATAACGTTCGATGTGACAGAGATGTGCGAGTTTGGAGAAAGTAAGGAAAATTTAATCATGATTGCTTTTAATATAATTAATACTTTGTGAAGCCACAAAGATTTCATTTGTTACACACACACACACACACAGAGAGAGAGAGAGAGAGAGAGAGAGAGAGAGCGTGTGTGTGTGTGTTTGTTTGTTTGTTTTAAAAGTACTTAACAAAAAAAAAAATGATAGATTAAAACACATTGGTGCTTAGATAATATTAACTAACTGTATAGATGGTTTGAATAAGTTAAGAAATGGTATAAACAATACTTTGTTGCTGTATTCTTACGCGCATATTGAGAGCGGCAGCTAGACATCAGCTGATCTGATCACAGCCAGAAGTAAAACAAAAAGAAGTCAACAATACTCAATTTTTAAAACACACCCGAAATTCATAAACAAATGCACATGTTTTCTTAAACCACAATTAACTATTTGAAGAGTAGCAATTTTCTAGAATAAAATGATGTATCCTAAAAAATTGTGGTTTGCTGACGAAATCGGATACCGTATTTTAAACTATGATTGAAATGGATGTAAACACGGTATATTTTTTTTTGTTTCGTATTTCATTGACACTTTAAGAAAACCGATTTTGGTTTCTTCATCTATTAGTAAGTATTGTATAACGAGAGAGAGAGAGAGAGAGAGAGAGAGAGAGAGAGAGAGAGAGAGAGAGAGAGAGAGAGAGAGAGAGAATGGATCAGCTGTTGTAATCAAATGCCGTGTTTAGAGAGAGAGAGAGAGAGAGAGAGAGATTTTTATAACTATTCTTTGTACTCAACAAAACCAATCTTTGCAAATCAAATGTAAACTTTAAAATACTGTATGACAAAATATTGTCGACTCGTTACCGAAGTTTAGGCTATTCACTGCCGATAAACGACCCCAGTCTACTCGTGAAAACCTTGAACGCCCGTAGGGAAAAATAAGGCTTTTATATACTGTACTAAAAAAAATAATGCTTTAATATAGCATCATTAACACTACCATTAAAATTACTGAGAGGTTGGAGAAATATAAAGATTGCCGAGAATGTAACCACAATTCTGTTTACATTTTGTCAGCTGGACTCGCACAGTTAACAGTTGATTTCATTGTTGATGTGGAATTTTATCATTAAATAGGCTATTTATAATGAAATTATGTTAATAAGATGTAATGTTAATATTGTTTTGTAACATTTATTATAAATCACCGTATTTAGGGCTACCAATATACTTAAAAAGATAATAGATTTGATACTTTTTGTAGTGCTTGATCAGCAGACTTTGAACAGCTTCGCAGATACAGAAAATTTATTTTTGAAAAAAAGCTATCGCATAAAAGGGGAATCGTATAATTCGAACATGTATAATTCAGGACCCTACTGTATATATATATATATACATATATATATATATATATATATATATATATATATATATATATATATATATATATATATATATATATATATATATATATATATATCGTCGTCGGCGGCGCCCACTTGTGTCCGAGTATTGGGTTCTGTCGTTAGCCATCAGCCTCCTATCTGTGGGGTGAGTGCTTATGCCTGATGTGGCTTTTAAGTCCTAGTCTGTGGTGGAAGAGTCGCGGACAGTGTTCACAAGGGAGGGTAGGTGGTGGGCGGGGCTGTTCTAATCGCTCTCTCCTTCTTCTCCTCCTAGCCTCCTCATTTTGTCTCCTCCTCTCCTCAAAGTCCACGGTGCCATGGTGTACTGTACTCCTCCAGGTTTTCCTGTCCCTGGCTGTTTCTTCCCATGAGGAAGGATCGATGTCAGTTAGAGCCAGGGTGCGCTTTAGTTGATCTTTATAGCTCATTTTCGGGGCTCCTCGTGGTCTGGTGCCCTGGGTCAGTTCTCCGTAGAATATTTTCTTTGGGAGCCTAGATGGATCCATCCTATGCACGTGTCCTATCCAGCGGAGGCGGTGGTGGATGATGGTGGCCTCCACGCTGGACAGCGAGGCACGTTCTAAGACTTCAATGTTGGTGGTGTGGCTCTCCCAGGGGATTTTCAAGATCTGCCTTAGTTTCATTTGTTGGAAGCGTTCTAGGTTTTTGAGATCGTTACTATATAGCGTCCATGTTTCACATGCATACAGGAGCGTGGAGAGGACTACTACCCTGAACACCATTATTTTGGTGGTCATTGTCAGTGCGTGGTTGTTAAATATGCGGCGGTTGAGTCGGCCAAAGGCGGAGTGGGCTGCCCTGATCCTGTTCTCCACGTCCTTTTTGCTTGTGGGAGCTGATGTTAGGATGCTCCCTAGGTAGGAGAACTGGTCCACCTGTTCCAACGGTTGGTCATTCACTGTGGTATTGAAGTTGGGGAGCATCAGTCCTGGTGGATGTTGGACGAGGGTCTTGGTTTTGTCTGAGTTGACTTGCATCCCAAAACGTTCGTAGGCAGAGTTGTATGCATCAGCTAACGACTGCAGGTCCTCTGCCGTCTGACCTGGGGTGGCATTGTCGTCAGCATACTGCAGTTCTCGCACTGCACACAAGGTGGTCTAGGTTCTGGCGCGGAGTCTAGCGAGGTTGAAAGCGCCTCCATCCATGCGGAAACGTAGGTCGACTGAGGGTGTGTCTGGGGGAATCTCGTTTAGCATTGCTGCGGTGTATAGCGAGAAACACGTCGGGGCCAGAACACAGCCCTGCTTCAGGCTGCCGTTGATGGGGAATGGGTCTGAAAGAGAGTTCTGGTGGCAGACTCTCCCAACCATTCCGTCATGGAGGGCACGCACCAGCTTGACAAAATCGGGTGGGCAGCCATATCTTTTGAGGACAGCCCACATGGCAGGTCGAGGTACTTTGTCGAAGGCCTTTTTCAAATCCCAGAAGATGAACATTATGGGCTGTTGTTGTTCGAGGCTCTTCTCTTGTAGTTGTCGCGCACAGAAGATCATGTCTATGGTCCCGCGGGAAGGTCGAAAGCCGCACTGGGACTCTGGCAGGACGTCTTCTGCGAGAATAAGGAGGCGGTCAAGGAGAATCCGAGCGAAAATCTTACTCGCGATGCTTAGTAGTGATATTCCCCGGTAGTTGTTACAGTTTTCCCTGTCTCCCTTCTTGAAGATGGTAGTGATGTTTGCATCGCGGAAGTCACTGGGGGGGGGGTCTTGGTCTCCCATATTTTCAGTATAAGGAGCATCAAACGGTTCCTCAAGCCGGGGCCACCGTGAGTGAGGAGCTCCAACGGGATGTTGTCTGGCCCTGGGGCTTTGCCGGGCTTCATGCGCTGCAGGGCCTTGTTGAAGTCATGGATGGAGGGTGGTAGTGCCATCCAGTGACGGACGGGATGCTGCGGGGTCATTCGCAGGAGATCGTCTGGGGTGTCTGCTTGGTCATTAAGGAGGTTCTCAAAGTGAGACCTCCACCTGGCCAGGATGCCCTCGCGGTCGGTGATGGTCGTGGCCCCATCCGCGTCTTTCAGGCTGCCCACTGATGACCGTGTGGGACCGAATATTTCTTTTGTTGCTGCATAGAAGCTGCGCAGGTCACGTTGGTCAGCGAAACTGTATTTCTGCAGCTTTTCTTTGCCACCAGGTGTTCTGGGCTTCACGGATACCTCTTTGGCAACCAGCTTCAGCCACCTTGTGAGCACATTTGTTAGCTGCTGTTGGTTGGTTTTCCAAAGTCAGGCGTGCTTGTCGTTTGGTTTCAATGAGAAGAGAGATGGTAGCATCATTCTCATCAAACCAATCCTGCCGTTTCTTGGTGGTGAAGCCTAGTGTTTCCTCCGCGGCACGGGCCATGGCGTTTCTGAGGGTGGTCCAGTGGTGCTCGACAGTGGCCTGACCCACAGGGTCTGCGAGGTATTGTTCGCAGGCCTCCTTGTAGTTCTGTGCCACCTGTGGGTTGCGGAGTTTACTACAATCAAAGCGTTGGTGTGGTACGCTGTCAGGTGCCCTTCTGGGTGGTCGTAGGGTCGTCACGGAGAGTCGGGAGATGAGGAGTCTGTGGTCCGTCCAGCAGTCGTCCGCTCCGGGCATGGATCGGGTGATGCGGACGTCTCCTCGGTCTCTGGCTCTGATCAGGACGTAGTCCAGGGTGTGCCAGTGTTTAGACCGTGGGTGTCTCCATGTGGTCTTTTGTCGCTTTGGTAACTGGAAGATGGTGTTGGTTACCACAAGTTGGTGTTCTGCACACAGACCCAGTAGGAGTTGGCCATTGGCGTTGCAATTTCCAATGCCATGGCGGCCGATGATTCCCTCCCACAGGTGATGGTCTTTGCCTACTCGGGCATTAAAGTCGCCAAGCACAACGAGCTTGTCATTGGCGGGCACTGCCTGGATGGTGCGGTCGAGCTGGGTGTAGAAGGCAGCTTTGTTATCATCGGTTGAGGTCATAGTCGGGGCGTAGACAGAGATCAGGGTGAGATGTCTGTCCTGCGTGATGGGGATGCGGACAGTCATCAGGCGCTCACTGATGGCCTTGGGAGCGAGGTTGTGCTGGGAACGGATGGCGAAGCCGACACCGTGGATGCGAGGCTCCTCTAGAGCCTTGCCTTTCCAGAAGATGGTGTAGCCTGTTCCAGCTTCCCTGATGTTGCCCTCTTCGGGTAGTCTGGTCTCGCTAAGAGCCGCCACATCAACATTGAAGCGGGCTAGCTCCTTGCAGACGAGGGCTGTACGTCGTTCCGGGCGGTTGGTGTTCGTCACGTCTTGGAGGGTGCGGATGTTCCACGCACCTAAGGTTAATATTTTTTCTTGTTATTTCGACCGCATTAGTGGGATGTCCGCCAGCCGCGGTAAGCTGACCAGACGGGTTTGCCGTGTCCGATGTTTACCCCACCTTTTCTAGGGGCCTCCCCATGTGGGGTGGGCTGCGGTGTCCTCAATAGGCCAGCCCAGTCACGGGTCCAGCTGCCAAACTCTGGTGTCACGGCACCGTCACCAGAGAGCGACTGAATCTTAGACTCGCCGCCTGCGTGCAGTCGTGAGCTAAGGGCTTCCAGCTATCCAGGCCTGGCCCCTTCACCCACAGTGCTGTCGCCTCAGGACTTGCTGGTGGTGGTGGTGATGATGATGGTGAGAAAGAGATGAAGAAGGGTGGAGGAAACGACAGAATGTCAGTAGCTAGGTATATTGTTTTGGGTGGTCGTGGCTTTGCAACGGCCACACACACACACTTGGCCCACATCGTTTTCACCGCGGCTCAAGACATATGAGACAGGCGGCTTCTCCGATGTTGGTTGCATCGGGCTGCCGGGTTCTTGTTATGTCAAGGCCCGCCTTGTTGCCTGCCCGACAGGCATTGCCCTCTTCCGCCGGTGCTGGGAAGCTCCGCCGTTGGGGTCTTGTTTGGTTTGATTTTGGAGTTTTCCTTCTCCTAGCCTTTGCCTATCTTAAAATAAAGGAGAAGGCCTGTAGGGGTCCAGTCTTGGTCTGGTCAATCAGAACTGGCCTTAGCGGTATGGTTGAGCCTGCCAGGGTGGATAAACTACCCCTCCCCCATTGCCCAGCCCATCATTGGGACACTCAAGCCCCTCTACTGCAGCAAAGTGCTGGACCTTCAGAGGGGATATATATATACACTGTATACTATTCCAGTCTGTAAGGTTTCTGATGGTACACAGCCCATTATAGTTTGGATAGCCTCTCCATAAGACTTGCAGTCAATTATTTACACCTTCTATTGCAAAACCCTTGCATTTCCATGATCTGGCCAACTCTATATGACCATCATATTGATAGAAGTTTGGGCAGTTGTTTGGATCCTAATAACCATAGAGTTCATGAGTAGCCTTATTATATATACAGTATATTAATAGTATCACATATACTGTACAGTAGTATGGTTCATGTGAAACAGGGAAACCAGATTTTGAATGTCTTAAAAAGATTAAGAAACAGCTCAGTGGTGTGTTAAGGTGTTTTTGCTAATCATTATCTAAAAAATACTGGTTTTTCGTGTAAAAATTATGTGGCATTTGGTGCTATAGTAGCTTGAGGGATGTATTTTAAATAAGAAATTGTTAATTAGTTTGCTTAAATTTTCTTGGAAGTTATAGCAATATTTTTCTCAATGAGAAAATACAGGGCCTTAGGTATGTTAAGTGTAAGACTTTTAAAAGTTTAATACATGGGTTTTGTTTGGAACCCAATATGGAAGCATGAGTTTTAATAGATGTGTTTAGTTCACAATTGGTTACCATTGAACTAGACTAAGGTGAGTCTCGGATAATTGATAAAGTTAATTATTCTTGGAAGTTAAATTTCTTATCTAACCTGCCTCTATGAGAGGGTGGGAGTTTGCACTATGAACATCAGGGGAGTTTTATAAAAGCAAATGGACTTTCAAGAATAAAAATTAAGTATTTCTAAACTCACTTGATATACATAATATGCCCTTTCCTCCTGACAAGTGATATCAAGAGGGTAGTGATCTAGTTTTAACATTAAGACTGAAAATACATAGGAATATTAACTCAGTACTTCACCATAGGGGTCGACTTATTACAAGGAAAGATTTTTGTTGTAAGATAACGTAGACGTTAGTTTGGAACTACTGCAGCTTTGAGAAAAAGCACTATAAAAATGACGTGAGTGTAGAAACAATGAATTTTATCATCAAAATTTAATTTTCATATCTCCTGTTTATTAAAGGCTTTGACTGCCCAGTTTTGGAAAACATGTGGACGATAGTAAAGCAGATAGCAGGTGGCACCTTAACAGCTGCACGAGCACTCACCTCCGGGGAATCGAACATAGCTATCAATTGGTGTGGGGGATGGCATCATGCGCAAAGGTGATTATTTCAATACTTTGATTAATGATTTCTGTAATGGTGGTGTCTAGAATTCACTATCACATATTAGATTTACAGTACATGAGAAAATATTTTTTTTTTTACCATAATTAGGAAAAAGATAAAGAATGTAGTCATTAATGAAATATTGTCTTTGTGTAATTGATGTATACAGTATATATATTTTAGATTAGTATTGTCCTTATATGTAATATCATATTCATATTTTTATATGAGTTATTATGTGTTTTTTTAGGATTTATAAATTTTAATGTACTGTATTGCCAAATCAGCTTTTATTACAAATAAATTATACATACTTTTCTTAGGGATTCAGCAGCTGGATTCTGCTATGTCAATGATGTTGTGTTGGCAATCCTTGAGCTTCGAACCAAATTTGACAAGATCTTGTACATTGACCTGGATATCCATCATGGTTAGTGATATTCTCTTCAAAATATTTAAAACCAGGAATATCTATTATATATGCACTCTCTCCATTCACATGTCCATAATTACTTCTGCTTTTATTTTTAAATATTAAACTTAGCCGGTGAATATATAATAGCTGACGTCTCCGACGGCTCGACAGAATTCAAAAACTCGCGAGCGATCGCCATGAAGGTAGCGGGTGTGCCCACCAGCGCCGACTATCGGCCAGATACCGCATATACATGTAAACAGCTCCAGTTCTTCTCTGTCGGTTCCATCGACAAGTCGATTCCACTCGCTATTGTGACCTCGAGTTTTCTACCCAATTGGTGAAGTGCTTGGTTTTGGTTTTGTTGCTTTCGCCGTGTTGGATTGTTCGGTGCTGTCCTCAAAGGAAATGCTTTTGAAAGGAGAGTAAAAGTGTTTTGCCCTTGCTTTTATCTCTGGTTTTTTTCCATAGAGTAAAAATGGCCGACCCTTCCCTTAGTGTACGGAAGTGTGTTTTAGGCTTTTAGCAATTATCTTATCACGTTATAAATTGTTGTTGTTAATTATAGATTTTCCTCTATATATTTTATATCTCACCCTCCTTTATTAGGCCTCTTCGATTAGCTTTCCATTTATACTAAACATCAATATAAATTTTAATGTTTTGTTTATATGCGGCCTTACCTATTCCTCCCCTAGTCCGAGAGTAGGCGGTCCTAACTTGGAAACCGAAGTTAAACAACGTTGAGCCCATTCAACTTTTATTTTTGTTAAGTTTAAATCATTTGCTCTGTAAAAGTTATTAAATGAATATTTTTTATTAGATATTTTATGAAAGATTTTCTTTGAATAGTCTTCGTGCTGTTTAAAAGATGAACTAACGTTTGGTTTTTTTATGCTACGCAGTTTGCGCTCTATCGTTACGATAGAGAAAGAGAGAATCACGGTTTCACTTTGCAGAAAGAGTAAATCGATTTTGACGTTTTGTTCATTCTTCTTTCAAACTGAAATGTTTTAAATACTAATTTGAAGGAACTTGTTAATTTTCAATTTCTTAGTCCTTTCAGTTTTTTCCTTTGGTCAAATAACCTGTTTATTGAAGAAAGGTGAGTGGGCTTTTCTCTTCGGTGTGAAATCAAGAGAGAGAGAGAGAGATAGACGGAGAGAGAGAGAGAGACGGAGAGAGAGAGAGGAAGAGAGAACGTTCCGATCTTTATTCTCGTCCCAAGCGAGTAACGTTGTTCTCGAGTCAGTTTTTTACTCTCGTCCCAAGTCTCTGTACGGGGAGAAAGGATAAAACGTTTTTAGTTTTTATTCTCGTCCCAAGGCACTGTACGGTGAGAGATTGAAAACGTAGTTTTGAATGAACTAGTGTTTAGTCTCCTCCCCAGTCACTGATCCTTTTATTTTTATATATTTCCGTTTTATTCGATATATATGTTTACTGTTTTTTGCTTGTATTAATGTGCTTACATTATACGACTTATTTCGCAATTATAACCTTTTGATGTAGGGGAGAATTGCGTGCTTCAGGTAGAAATCAGTTTTATTCATGCCTAATGTGAAATTATTGAAAAATTCGATTTCAGTGAAGTAAGTGCAAAAACAGAAAATCGTAGTGATAAAGTGATAATTGCGCAAAGTGTTTTTTAGTGTTGCGACCGAGGGTTCGTCTGTTCATGCTTGTCGTTCACCTAGTCCGATACCTCTTTCAGGCTCCCATGCACCAGGGAGAAGTAATGTCGTAGGACTTATGGGGACGAGAGGCTTTAACCAACGAACAAACGTTCCCTCTATGGTATCGGGCGTGTCTAGCAAGATCGCCCCTACCATAAGACGAGCGAGGCTGTTTTTCTCCTCGTCATCCGAAGGCTTCTCGCGTAAGAAACCGTGGAGCAAGGTTTCGAGACCCTTAAAGCGAAAGTCAGTCCCTTCAGGACAGGTCCAGCGTCCTGGTTGTAGCCATTGGGACAGCTCTGACCCTGTGCAGTCATCGGAAGACTGCTCGCCGCCTAAACAGAAGCGTAACACAAGCTCCGAGAGTCTTAGTGTAGGCAATGTTTTGCAGTCACAGACGTTACCCTCGTCTCTTGCCGCACCCATTCCTGTTGATCCTAAATGGGTTGTACTGCAAGACATGCAGAATAAGCTTGCCTCTCTTATGGAGGACTATTCTGCTGAGCAGGTTCACGATGATCCTCACCGCTTAGCTGATCGAGATCCTGGCCGTCAGCCGCCCAAACGAGCCTTTGCTCGTCCTGTTGACGTTGGTGTTACAAAGTCACGTCAGTCACGTTTTGTAGAGCCTCACTCGATGCAGTCCCGTGTTGACTTTCAGCCGCTGCCGAATGCTCTTGTTGACGTTCAGGACGTTCGCCAACCAGCGAAGTTGACTTGTTTTGACGTTGAGCGTCAAGCACCACAGTCAAGAGTTGTTTTGACTGCTCAGTCTAGGCAGTCAAGGCAGTCTCGAGTTGACGTCGAGCGTCCTCCCGCACCTGTTGTTGTTGCTGGTCAGTCCTTTAAGCAGTTACATGACGTAGCGTCCTTGACTGCTACTGATGCTCCTTTGCGTGTGGACTCTGCTTGTCAAGCATTGCCACCACGGCAGGTCTCTCCCTTGCTTGAGACTCGGCAATTGTCGGACGAGGTTCCTTCAGATGAGGAAGTTGCTGATCCCCCTCCTACTGATATTCCCTTGGGGACTCTGTCAGACGGAGAGGAGCCTAAAGCTGCTCAGCCCTCTATGGACTTTAAATAAATCATGCTGATTTTTAAGGATCTTTGTCCGGATCATTTTGTAACTGCTGCTCCTCGTTCGCCTAAACGTCAGAGTTTACACTAGGCCTAGCTACTTCGAAGCCGTTGTTTTCTAAGCTAGTGCTCTCTCGCTCTTCTAAGAGAGCTTTACGTTTGCTAGGTGACTGGTTGATCACCAGGAGGAGTTTGGGGGAGACAGCTTTTGCTTTCCCTCCTTTTAAACTGGCTTATAGAGCGAGCGTCTGGTATGACACGGGAGAAGTTCTCGGCTTGGGAGTTCCTGCCTCTGCCCAGATAGACTTCTCAAGCCTCATAGACTCTCCCTGGCGCTTGGCCATGAGACGCTCCAAGATTTTATGGTCGGCTTCAGAGCTAGACCATCTCCTGTTAGGAGTTTTTTCGAGCGTTTGAAGTTTTGCTGTACAATTATGTCATGCATAAACAAGGCTATCAGGGATGGCTCCAATGATCTGACAGCCACGTTCTCTGCAGGAACAAGACTATCAGGGATGGCTCCAATGATCTGGCTGCCACGTTCACTGCAGGAGTACGTAAGATGCAAGTGCGCTCAATGTGTTCATTGTCAAGACAAACTTCATGATGAAGTCTACCTAGCTGTCTTGACAGCATTAATGGAAGGCGACTGGATGGTCTCTCTCGACCTTCAGGATGCATACTTCCACATCCCGATTCATCCAAACTTTCAACTACATCTGAGGTTTGTGGACGGGAAAGTAATGTACCACTGTCGAGCACTGTACTCCGACCTCATTCCTGCTCCTCTTGTTTTTACAAGGCCATTGCAAATTGTAGCAAGCTTTCTACATTTTTTGAGGATTCAGAGCCTCCCTTTATTTTGACGACTGGCTAATCAGGGCGTTCGTCATTATATCGCTGTATGGAGAGCCTCTAATGGACATTAGACCTAACCAAGGAGCTAGGTCTCATAGTGAACGTAGAGAAGTCGTAACTTACAGTACCCCATCCCAGACTATTCTTTTTGTGGGAATGGAGATACAGTGTCTGATTTTTCGACCCTTTTCGTCTCCCGCAAGAATGGAACAAGCTCTGTTAAAAGTCCTTCACTTGCAAGAGAAAAACAGTTGCTCTGTAAGAGTTTTAACTAGCCTCGTGGGAACTCTTTCATCGCTGGAGTAGTTCACTCTCTGGGGAGACTCAACCTATGCCCTTTCCTATTTCACCTAAACATTGGAACAAGGAGAGGGGCTTAGTGAGTATCTCTTTCCCAATCTCCAACTCAGTCTAGACATGTCTGACTTGGTGGGACAGCAACATCAGACTTCGAGAAGGTCTTTCTCTTGCGATCAAGAACCCAAACCATGTGTTGTTTTCAGATGCAGCGGATTTGGGTTAGGGAGCTCCACTGGACAGTCTGGAAGGCTCGGTTCTTTGATCCATGGATCGGAAGGAACTCCTTTTAAGGCAGTAACATCTCTCCTTTGGCGAGATTTGTGCAGAAATGAATGTCTTGGCGGACGGCCTCAGCAGAAGAGGACAAGTCTTCTCCATGGAGTGGACGTTGCATAAGACTGTGTGCGAGAAGCTATGGATGACATGGGGTCTACCCACCATAGATCTTTTTGCTACTCTCTCTGACAAAGAGGCTCTCGACTTACTGCTTTCCAGTTCCAGATTCAGAGGCAGCTCACATAGACGCTTTCCTGCTGGACTGGTCTCACCTGGACGTTTATGCCTTTCCACCTTTCAAGATCCTAGACAAGGTGCTGCAGAAGTTCACCTCTCACGAAGGGACCAGGTTGACATTGGTTGCTCCACTCTGGCCCGCGAGAGAGTGAGTAACAGAGGTACTTCAATGGCTGGTAGACGTTCCAAGGAGTCTACCTTTAAGGATGGATCTCTTACGGCAGCCACGTAAGGAGTCTTCATCATAGCCTCCCCGCGCTTCGTCTGACTGCCTTCAGACTATCGAAAGACCCTCAAGAGCTAGAGGATTTTCGAAGGAGGCAGCCAGAACGATTGCGAGAGCTAGGAGAGCATCTACCATCAAGGTCTATCAGTCGAAGTGGGAAGTCTTTAGAGACTGGTGCAAGTCATCATCCATTTCCTCTTCCAGTACCTCTGTAGCCCAAATTGCAGACTTTCTCCTACATCTGAGAAATGTTCGCTCCCTCTCAGCGCCCACTATTAAGGGCTACAGGAGCATGTTGGCGTCTGTGTTCAGACATAGAGGCTTAGATCTGTCCAATAATCAAGATCTCCAAGATCTCCTTAAGTCCTTCGTGACCTCTAAGGAGCGTCGTATGGCAACTCCTGGATGGAACTTAGACGTGTTCCTAAGGTTCCTAATGTCTGACAGGTTTGAGCCATTACATTCAGCCTCCCTGAAGGATCTCACCCTCAAGACGCTTTTCTTAGTGTGCTTGGCTTCGGCTAAAAGGGTCAGTGAGATCCATGCCTTCAGTAGGAACATCGGCTTTTCTATAGATAAAGCCACATGTTCACTTCAGCTTGGTTTTCTTGGCCAAAAATGAACTGCCTTCTCGTCCTTGGCCTAAGTCATTTGATATACCTTGCCTGTCAGAGATCGTAGGCAACGAGCTTGAAAGAGTGCTGTGTCCAGTTAGAGCTCTGAAGTTTTATTTAGCTCGGACTAAATCCTTACGAGGTGGATCTAAGGCTTTGTGGTGCTTAGTTAAGAAGCCCTCATTGCCTATGTCAAAGAATGCTTTGTCATATTTTATTAGATTTTTAATCCGAGAGGCTCATTCTCACTTGAGTGAAAAAGAGCGTTGCTTGCTTAAGGTTAAGACGCACGAAGTAAGAGCTATAGCAACTTCTGTGGCCTTTAAGCAAAACAGATCTCTGCAAAGTATTATGGACGCGACCGTTTGGAGAAGCAAGTCGGTATTTGCGTCATTTTACTTAAAAGATGTCCAGACTCTTTATGAGGACTGCTACACACTGGGTCCATTCGTTACAGCGAGTGCAGTAGTGGGTAAGGGTTCTACCACTACATTCCCTTAATTCCAATATCCTTTTAATCTTCTCTTGAAATGTTTTTTAATTGGGTTGTACGGAAGGCTAAGAAGCCTTTCGCATCCTTTTTGATTTGGCGGGTGGTCAAATGTCATTTCTTGAGAGCGCCCAGATTAAGGGTTTTGATGAGGTCCTGTTGTATGGGTTGTCGCCCTAGATACTTCAGCTCCTGGAAGTCTTTCAGCATCCTAAGAGGATGGCTGGGCTTCGTGAGGAAAGCGGACTAACAAAGCAGAGTAATCGTTAGAGTCAGCTTCCTTACCAGGTACCTATATTTATTTGGGTTTGGTTATGATATAACTGTCAAAAACTCTAAGCATATACGCCGTAAACTGTATTAATACTGGTCTCTACCCACCACCATGGGTGTGAATCAGCTATTATATATTCACCGGCTAAGTTTAATATTTAAAAATGATATTTTGATTATAAAATAAATTTTTGAATATACTTACCCGGTGAATATATAAATTAAAGGCCCCCCCTTCCTCCCCGATAGAGACCCAGCGGGATGAAAAGAACTGGAGCTGTTTACATGTATATGCGGTATCTGGCCGATAGTCGGCGCTGGTGGGCATACCCGCTACCTTCATGGCGATCGCTCGCGAGTTTTTGAATTCTGTCGAGCCGTCGGAGACGTCAGCTATTATATATTCACCGGGTAAGTATATTCAAAAATTTATTTTATAATCAAAATATCATTTTTCATTCAGTTTTACCACATATTCATACAAAGTTGTAAATAGGAGATTCAGTGTGGATGGTAAAAGTGAAGGCAGTGAAAACCTCAAGCCGTTATCAGGTCCTTTAGCCATTACAAGGTTCAAAGTCCTGGTCCTCATTGTTACATGATATTGTTGAATTTATATTTTTCAATATTAAACTTACCCGATAATCATGTAGCTGTCAACTCCGTTGCCCGACAGAATTCTACGGGAGGGATACGCCAGCTATCACAATACTAGAAGGGGGTGTACTCACCAGCACCACCTGTGGCCAGGTACTACAGTACTTCTTGTTGACACCTCCTCAATTTTTCCTCTGTCGTGCTTCCGGCAAGACGTTCTGGGATACGCTTATGATCTTGGAGTATTTTCACGGCTTTTGGTGAAGTATTTCTCTCAGATTTCGGCTGTCGCTTTACTGGAAAACTTCTATATTAGCTTAGATAGCTATTATTTAGTTCTGATTAATGGTTAACGATCTTTTTGCTTGATTTGGAATCCCCACTTGGCTAACTCTTTGATTCAAGATGTCTGACATTTCACAAGCCCCACCCCATAGACGATGTAGGTCTTGTAATAGGCGTATTCCGAAGGCCTCGGTAGATCCTCACACCGCTTGTTCTGACTGTAGGGAAAGACCCTGTCAGTTGGAATATCGATGTGAGGAATGCGCCGGACTTTCGGAACTTGATTTTGTCCGATTTCTTAAATATTCAACCAAGTTAGAGAGAGAGAGAGTTAGGAGGAGTTCTTCTCGCTCTTCACTTTTTTCCTCACCTCATGATCCCCTACCTTTTCCTCCCCCTGTAGTGGCTACCCCCGAACCTACTATTTATCCTCAACCTGATATGTCTGTTGTTTTGCGTGCCATTCAGGCTTTAGGTGACAAAGTGGAATCGGTGGTTAGTGATCATAAGTCTCTTATGGCCGAAGTCAAGGAACTTAAGGTCAAAAGTGCAGTGGGAGGTAATAGTGCCAGTGCTGTGACAAGTGCTAGTGTCAGTGCAGTGCCAAGTGCTAGTGTCAGTGTCAGTGTGGTGCGTGAGGGTACTTCTGTGCGTGCCAGTCGTCCTCCCAGTCCGGGACCTCTTGCAAGCTCCCAAGCCCAGGGGAGAAGCAATGTCGAAGGGCAAAAGGGTTCGGCAGGCCTTGATCGGCGCACAGAAGTATCCTCGGTGGTTGCGGGCGTGTCTTCCAGAGACCGTCACTCCCACCCGCAGACGATTGAGCCCGTCTTTTACTCGTCTGCTGAAGAATTGTCAGGGAGGAAACGTTGGACTCAGGTCTCAAGACCTCTCAAACGCAGAGTCCAGACCTCAAGAGCTCTACAACCTGGCTGCAGTCATTGGATCAGCTCTGACTCGCCGCAGTCATCAGTTGAATGCACTCCTCCTAAGAGGAGTAAGGTGCTGCCGCAACAGATCTCTTCTGTTAAGGCTTTGCCTCAGCAGACCTTAGTGTCTGCCGACCCCAAGTTGACTCTACTGCAGTCCATGCAGTCACAACTTGCGGTCTTGATGCGTGAGTGTCAGGCTGAGAAGGTTACACCTCCTCCTGCGATCGCTCCGCCTAACCGCAGTCCTGTCTGCCAGGCGTACGATGTTGAGGCTCCTCAGGATACCTTACCACGTACTGAGTTGCCAGTTTCCAGCGGTGTGCAGCTACCTCCGCCTTCCTTAAGGCAACCTCAGCAATGGGAACAGGAAGCTTATACCTTACTTCCTCCGCTTCCACTTGCGGTTCCACCAGTGAGGCAACACTCTCTTGAGGTACAACAACCTCTCCCATCCATGAGGCAGACACCTCAGCTCTCGCTGCAGCGACCTCAACCCTCCTCAAGGTGAGAGCCTCAACACCTTAGCCTTGCGCCTCAGGAACCTCAACTCGCGAGACAAGTACTGCGTTCTGCGCAGCCACTACCTCAACTCTCGCAGCTCACACCTCAGGAACCTCAACTCGTTCCTCAGGAACCTGCTACTGCGCATCCGCTCACCTTACAGCAAGCGCAACTCTTGAGTCAAGACACTCATGCCAGGAGTCAGCCTCCTCAACCCATGCGCCTACCTTCTGCTACTCCTTTTGACCAGCCTTTGCAGCCTGAACCTCAGGTTTTGCCTCAGCAACAGAGACTTGAGGATGAAACCACAAGCGTTTTTGCTCCCGCTCGTGCAGATTCTGCTGTTCAGCATACCTTACCTCTCACTTCGCTACACTCTGGTGATGAGGTTTCTGATGATGAGGCTGCACACCTGGATCCCTCATCAGACGTGGATGAATCCAAGTCTTCTCCGCCTCCTATTGACTTTCGTAAGGTCCTGGCTCTTTTCAGAGAGGTATACCCAGACCATTTTGTCTCTGCTACCCCCCGCTCTCCGCCATCTGAGTTTTCGCTGGGCATGCAGCCAGCCAAGTCAACTTATACTAAGCTCGTCTTTGCAAGGTCCTCTAAGAGAGCTTTAAGAATTTTAGGGGAGTGGTTGCAGTCTAAGCAGCAACTAGGAAAGACTTCCTTTATGTTTCCTCCGACTAAGCTCACTTCTAAAGCGGGCGTTTGGTATGCCACAGGAGAGGAACCAGGCTTGGGAGTACCTGCCTCTGCCCAGGCTGACTTCTCAAGTTTGGTAGACTCTCCTCGTAGAACAGCAATGAGGCGCTCTAAGGTTTGCTGGACCTTCTCCGATCTAGATCACTTCCTAAAGGGTGTATTTCGAGCCTTTGAGATGTTCAATTTCCTAGACTGGTGCCTGGGGGCCCTTAGCAAGAAGACCTCCCCTGCGGACAAGGACTCAGCCATGCTCTTAATGTCCTGCATGGATAAAGCTATTAGGGATGGATCTGGCGAGCTTGCTTCAATGTTTGTGTCAGGAGTGCTTAAGAAAAGGGAGCAGCTTTGTACCTTCCTTTCCTCCAGCATCACACCTTGTCAAAGGTCTCAACTCCTTTTCGCTCCGCTCTCTAAGTTCCTGTTTCCCGAAGAGCTTGTTAAGGACTTGTCTGCGGCCCTGATTCAAAAGGACACCCATGATCTTGTGGCCTCATCAGCTCGTAAGACTAAGGTTGCTCCCTCAGTCCCCAGGACTTATCGCACCCCAGTGGCTGATACTCCTGCTACGAGGTTTATTCCGCCCTTTCGTGGTAGAGCCCCCAGCCGTGGAAGCTCCCGTCCAGACTCTTCCAGGAGCAAGTCTAGGAAAGGTTCCAAGGCTTCTAAAGGCAAAAACTGACTCTCCTCCTCTCCAGACAGCAGTAGGAGCCAGACTCAAGATCTTCTGGCAAGCCTGGGAAAAGAGAGGTGCAGACGCCCAGTCTGTCAGTTGGCTGAGGGAGGGTTACAGGATACCATTCTGCCGCAAACCCCCTCTGACCACATCTCCTATCAACCTCTCTCCCAACTACAAGGAAAAGGACAAGAGGCTAGCGTTGCACCAGGAGGTGTCGCTCCTGTTACAGAAGAAGGCAGTGGTTATAGTCCGGGACCATCAATCCCCGGGCTTCTACAACCGTCTCTTTCTGGTGGCCAAGAAGACAGGAGGTTGGAGACCGGTGCTGGACGTCAGCGCGCTCAATGCTTATGTCACCAAGCAGACGTTCACTATGGAGACGACGAAGTCGGTCCTAGCAGCGGTCAGGCAGGAGGACTGGATGGTCTCGTTGGATCTGAAAGATGCTTACTTTCACGTTCCTATTCATCCAGACTCCCAACCTTTCCTGAGATTCGTTTTTGGAAAGGTTGTCTACCAATTCCAAGCCCTGTGTTTTGGCCTAAGCACAGCTCCTATGGTGTTTACGCATCTGATGAGGAATATAGCAAAATTCCTCCACTTATCGGACATCAGAGCCTCCCTTTATTTAGACGACTGGCTGTTGAGAGCCTCCACGAGTCGTCGCTGTCTGGAGAGTCTCAACTGGACTTTGGACTTGATCAAAGAACTGGGTCTGTTAGTCAATTTAGAAAAGTCCCAGCTCATTCCCTCCCAATCCATTGTGTACCTGGGAATGGAGATTCGGAGTCAGGATTTTCGGGCTTTTCCATCGGCCCCAAGGATAAGCCAAGCCCTAGATTGCATCATGAGCATGCTGAAGAGGAGCAGTTGCTCGGTGAGACAGTGGATGAGTCTCACAGGGACCCTTTCATCGTTGGCCCTGTTCGTCGAGCTAGGGAGACTCCACCTCCGCCCTCTTCAATTCCATCTAGCAGCTCATTGGGACAAGGGTTTGACGCTCGAAGCAGTCTCTATCCCGGTCACCAAAGAGATGAAGACCACTCTCTTGTGGTGGAAGACCAATCTCCTTCTCAGGGAGGGCCTATCGTTGGCGATTCAGACCCCCAATCTTCATCTCTTCTCGGATGCATCGGACTCGGGCTGGGGCGCGACCTTGAACGGACAGGAGTGCTCGGGAACGTGGAACGAGGAACAGGAAACGCTCCACATCAACTGCAAGGAGCTACTAGCAGTTCATTTAGCCCTATTGAACTTCAAGTCCCTCCTGCTAGGCAAGGTGGTGGAGGTGAACTCCGACAACACCACAGCCTTGGCTTACATCTCCAAGCAAGGAGGGACCCATTCGAGGAGCCTATACGAGATAGCAAGGGACCTCCTCATTTGGTCAAGAAGTCTAAACCTCACCCTAGTTACGAGGTTCATTCAGGGCAACATGAACGTCTCAGCAGATCGCCTAAGCAGAAGGGATCAGGTCATCCCCACGGAATGGACCCTCCACAAGAGCGTGTGCAACAGACTTTGGACCTTGTGGGGTCAGCCGACAATAGATCTTTTTGCCACCTCCATGACCAAGAGACTTCCTTTGTACTGTTCCCCAGTTCCAGACCCAGCAGCAGTTCATGTGGATGCTTTTCTGCTGAACTGGTCCCATCTCGACCTTTACGCATTCCCACCGTTCAAGATCATAAACAAAGTCCTTCAGAAGTTCATCTCGCACGAAGGGACACGGCTGACCCTGGTTGCTCCCCTTTGGCCTGCAAGAGAATGGTTCAGAGAGGTACTACAATGGCTGGTCGACGTCCCCAGGACTCTCCCTCTAAGAGTGGACCTTCTACGTCAACCTCACGTAGACAGGTTGCACCCAAACCTCCGCGCTCTTCGGCTGACTGCCTTCAGACTGTCGAAAGATTCGCTAGAGCTAGAGGCTTTTCGAAAGAGGCAGCCAGTGCGATTGCCAGAGCAAGGAGGGTATCCACTCGTAGAGTCTACCAATCCAAGTGGGAAGTCTTCCGGAGCTGGTGTAGAGCCAATGCAGTTTCCTCTACCAATACCTCTGTAACCCAAATAGCTGACTTCCTATTACATCTTAGGAATGAGAGATCCCTTTCAGCTCCTACGATTAAAGGGTACAGGAGTATGTTGGCTTCAGTTCTCCGCCACAGAGGTTTGGACCTTTCTTCCAACAAGGACCTTCAAGACATCCTTAAGTCTTTTGAGACTTCTAAAGAACGTCGTCTACCCACTCCAGGCTGGAATCTAGACGTAGTCTTAAGGTTCCTTATGTCACCTAGGTTCGAACCTCTCCAGTCAGCTTCCTTCAAGGACCTTACCCTCAAGACTCTTTTTCTCGTCTGCCTTGCAACAGCTAAAAGAGTCAGTGAGGTTCATGCCTTCAGCAAGAACATTGGGTTCACATCCGAATCTGCAACATGTTCTTTACAGCTCGGATTCTTAGCTAAGAATGAACTTCCTTCACGTCCTTGGCCTAGATCGTTTGAAATTCCTAGCCTCTCCAACATGGTAGGTAACGAGCTAGAAAGAGTTCTTTGCCCTGTCAGAGCTCTGAAATATTATCTTAATAGGTCAAAACCTATTCGAGGACAGTCAGAAGCCTTATGGTGTGCAATCAAGAAACCTTCGAGGCCCATGTCCAAAAACGGGGTTTCGTATTATATAAGGCTTCTGATTAGAGAAGCCCATTCTCACTTGAAGGAGGAAGACCTTGCTTTGCTGAAGGTAAGGACCCACGAAGTGAGAGCCGTAGCTACTTCGATGGCCTTTAATAAAAACCGTTCTCTGCAGAGCATAATGGATGCAACCTATTGGAGGAGCAAGTCAGTGTTTGCATCATTTTATCTTAAAGATGTCCAGTCTCTTTACGAGAACTGCTACACCCTGGGACCATTCGTAGCAGCGAGTGCAGTAGTAGGTGAGGGCTCAGCCACTACATTCCCTTAATCCCATAACCTTTTTTAACCTTTCTCTTGAATGCTTTTATTGTTGTTTTTATGGTTGTTACGGTAGGCTAAGAAGCCTTCCGCATCCTTTTGATTTGGCGGGTGGTCAATTCATTCTTGAGAAGCGCCTGGGTTAGAGGTTGTGTAGAGGTCCTTTAGTAGGGGTTGCAGCCCTATATACTTTAGCACCTTAGAGTTGATTCAGCCTCCTAAGAGGAACGCTGCGCTCAGTAAGGAAGACGAACTTAAAAAAGGCAGAGTAACGGTTCAAGTCGACTTCCTTACCAGGTACTTATTATTTCATTGTTATTTTGAGATAACTGATTATATGAAATACGGGATACTTAGCTATCCTTTAATCTTGTACACTGGTTTTCACCCACCCCCCTGGGTGTGAATCAGCTACATGATTATCGGGTAAGTTTAATATTGAAAAATGTTATTTTTATTAGTAAAATAAATTTTTGAATATACTTACCCGATAATCATGATTTAATTGACCCTCCCTTCCTCCCCATAGAGAACCAGTGGACCGAGGAAAAATTGAGGAGGTGTCAACAAGAAGTACTGTAGTACCTGGCCACAGGTGGCGCTGGTGAGTACACCCCCTTCTAGTATTGTGATAGCTGGCGTATCCCTCCCGTAGAATTCTGTCGGGCAACGGAGTTGACAGCTACATGATTATCGGGTAAGTATATTCAAAAATTTATTTTACTAATAAAAATAACATTTTTCCTTGTCCTTGTATCAAGTTATGAAGTTTGGATAGCAAGAATAAATGTTTATGTGTAAGTTCCATTTTACTTATTTAGTTTTCTCTCGCTCCTATCATCTTGCTTTGTTTTGCTTTCTTAACCTTTTATTTACTTATAAAATAAACATACAGTATATGTAAAATTCTTATTTCCAATTTATTATATCCTTTACAAACCTGAAATCCTGTTTTTCTTTGCAATCTGCATCAAAATTCTATTGAAATTTACCAAATGTCCTACGTTTAGACTTCTCTAGATCCTCCCCCATCTCTGTCATCATTGATAAACAATTTCTATTTACTAGGCCGAAGTAGTAAATAAATACAGTAGTTTAAATTGAGCTTTTGATCGACAATGGGCTTACACTACATCCAGATATTTCGCTTCCTTTCAGTGCCGCTGGATGTATTTTACATCCAGTTATTATTAATGCATATGCACATTTTACAAAATATGTAAAATCCTATCTCATTAGTAAGGATATTTAATAAGCTGTACATTTAAAAAAAATGTTATATACAGTAGTCTCATCCATTAAGTAAAATGTCCAAAAAGTGCCTAAGATTCAAGTGCCAAGTACTTTAAGCAGGTAACGATATATTTAACAAAAAGAGAAATTGTTGGCAACGTCCTCTGTAAAACAATGTTGCTGAGCTAATAAACACATGATTAAAATAATTTTTTATTAGTATTGCGAAGCACTTTATAGAAAACATTGTTATTATTGGCTTAACACCACTTGGTAAAATTACTAAAATTTACTCATTGACTGTGTTTTACAGTCGTTGATAATAACAGTTTCTCTTCAGTTTCTCTTTTGCTAAATACAGTATTACCAGCTACAATATACAGGTGTCAAACGTCCTAACTTCCATGAACAGTAGTACAATATACTTTAGTTATTACAGGATTTCTGAGTTGGGAGATTTATTTTCCCTCAAATTTGACAGTTAAATGCTAATTTCTACAAGATTTCTGTCCAAAGGTTTTCATTTAGCTCTTACCAATTATTTATTGATGAGAAAATGCATAGTATTTTGAAGTGCACATACTCTAGTTTCATGTTTCAAACTGCTGGATGACATTTTGGTTAGATAGCAAATGAAATGTGATCTCACTCAAATTCAGACTAGGCTATTGCTATTTGTTAGTACCACGAAAATAAGATGAAGTCTATTAGAAATGATGTTACATTCACAGAGTGCTACATAGAACAAGTAGTGTAGCAATCTTTTTGAACTTCTGCCAGGCAATTGCTACTTTATATTCATTCAGCAGTTTCAATACAGTACCTCTTTCATGATATTGTTTCTCCCCTTAGAAACAGCAGTTTTCTATCTTTTTTAAGGCCTCCCTTCAATCACAACAAAGGGCTCATTCTTATTCTCATCTCTGTATGTTCTTCTAATTCAATTTGGGGATTTTGAATCTCTTACTCTATTATATCTTTCAATTTTGAGCATCCCCTATTACCATCTGCTCCATTTCAATTAAAGGTAAATTTCAAAGAACACGAGTAGTTCAGTAATATGCAATTTCCTTACTTGGGAGTTGTTGAATGTTTATTTGTGAAATCTGCATAAAAGAAGACCTGTCTTATCCAAATCTCCAAGAGATTCCTCAAAATTTCAAACTTGCAGCAAATGTTTTTATGTTGAACAGGCTGACATAGGTCTTTTTATAGTTTACATATGAAATATCTGTTTTGATGTTACGATTTTTGAAATATTCTATTAATTGTTAATTATTTCTCATGTTGTTTATTTATTTCCTTATTTCCTTTCCTCACTGGGCTATTTTTCCAAGATGGAGCCCTTGGGCTTATAGCATCTCGCTTTTCCAACTAGGGTTGTAGCTTAGTTAATAATGATAATACAGTAATATTAATGCAAGATTCTGCTATGCCATATTTTGTAGTACAGTACATTGAAATATCAGCTTCATTTTAAGGTTTTTCTCATAGGTGATGGTGTGGAGAATGCCTTCTTGTTCACCCCCAAAGTTGTGACTATGTCCCTTCATCAAATGGAGGCAGGCTTTTTCCCTGGGACTGGAGATGAGAAAAGCATAGGCTTAGGAAAAGGACGATATTACACTTTTAATATTCCTTATAAAGCTGGAATTTCGAATAAGCAATTTATTCATTTGTTTGAAAGGTATTGTATTGAATCTTTGTTTTGAAACATATTGTATATAGTCATTAATAGGTTTATCGGATTAATACTGTAACTGATTACTATTTCAAATTCTTTGTTTTATGTTATGTTTATTAACTACTAGTTTCATAGTACGACTGAATTATGATACAAAACTATTAACACCCTAGCAGTACCAGCTGAGTTCGGTTGAGTCCCTTGTCAGGCTGGGAGGAAAGTAGAGAGTAAAGGTCCCCTATTTGTTTTGTTTCATTTGTTGATGTCGGCTACCCCCCAAAATTGGGGGAAGTGCCTTGGTATATGGATGGGTGGATGGAACATTTTACATTTAAAGTACAGTAATTTTATTCATTATTTGGTTTGTGCATGTATTGTACCACTATATAAGGGTAAGGGAGATGTGCATGAGTGTTGTAATTCAAGAGGTATTAGTTTGTTGAGTGTAGTTGGAAAAGTGTATGGTAGAGTACTGATTAATAGGATTAAGGATAAAACAGAGAATGGAATCTTAGAAGTACAGGGTGGTTTTAGAAGAGGTAGGGGTTGTATGAATCAGATTTTCACAGTTAGGCAGATATGCGAGAAATATTTAGCAAAAGGTAAGGAGGTGTCTGTTGCGTTTATGGATCTGGAGAAAGCGTATGATAGAGTTGATAGGGAAGCAATGTGGAATGTGATGAGGTTATATGGAGTTGGTGGAAGGTTGTTGCAAGCAGTGAAAAGTTTCTACAAAGGTAGTAAAGCATGTGTTAGAATAGGAAATGAAGTGAGTGATTGGTTTCCGGTGAGAGTGGGGCTGAGACAGGGATGTGTGATGTCACCGTGGTTGTTTAACTTGTATGTTGATGGAGTGGTGAGAGAGGTGAATGCTCGAGTGCTTGGACGAGGATTAAAACTGGTAGACGAGAATGACCATGAATGGGAGGTAAATCCGTTGTTGTTTGAGGATGATACTGTACTGGTTGCAGACACGGAAGAGAAGCTTGACTGACTAGTGACAGAATTTGGAAGGGTGTGTGAGAGAAGGAAGTTGAGAGTTAATGTGGGTAAGAGTAAGGTTATGAGATGTACGAGAAGGGAAGGTGGTGCAAGGTTGAATGTCATGTTGAATGGAGAGTTACTTGAGGAGGTGGATCAGTTTAAGTACTTGGAGTCTGTTGTTGCAGCAAATGGTGGAGTGGAAGCAGATGTGCGTCAGAGAGTGAATGAAGATTGCAAAGTGCTGGGGGCAGTTAAGGGAGTAGTAAAAAATAGAGAGTTGGGCATGAATGTAAAGAGAGTTCTATATGAGAAAGTGATTGTACCAACTGTGATGTATGGATCGGAGTTGTGGGGAATGAAAGTGATGGAGAGACAGAAATTAAATGTGTTTGAGATGAAGTGTCTAAGGAGTATGGCTGGTGTATCTCGAGTAGATAGGGTTAGGAACGAAGTGGTGAGAGTGAGAACGGGTGTAAGAAATGAGTTAGCAGCTAGAGTGGATATGAATGTGTTGAGGTGGTTTGGCCATGTTGAGAGAATGGAAAATGGCTGTCTGCTAAAGAAGGTAATGAATGCAAGAGTTGATGGGAGAAGTACAAGAGGAAGGCCAAGGTTTGGGTGGATGGATGGAGTGAAGAAAGCTCTGGGTGATAGGAGGATAGATGTGAGAGAGGCAAGAGAGCGTGCTAGAAATAGGAATGTATGGCGAGCGATTGTGACCCAGTTCCGGTAGGCCCTGCTGCCTCCTCCGGTGCCTTATGACCGCGTAGGTAGCAGCAGTAGGGGATTCAGCATTATGAAGCTTCATCTGTGGTGGATAATGTGGGAGGGTGGGCTGTGGCACCCTAGCAGTACCAGCTGAACTCGGTTGAGTCCCTTGTCAGGCTGGGAGGAACGTAGGGAGTAGAGGTCCCCTTTTTGTTTTGTTTCATTTGTTGATGTCGGCTACCCCCAAAAATTGGGGAAGTGCCTTGGTATATGTATATGTATGTATGTATAACTATCAAATACCTTTTCTCTTTATTTTTTAAATGCAAAGTTGCAAATATGGCAATGATTGTTTTTGTCCATAGGTACAGCTCGACCTTCGTAAATTTGACATAGTATTGATTGTCTATCTTAGGTTTTAAAAGGCAGTCAATAATCAATAATTTGTACCAAATACAACATGAAATCTTATTTTGATTGGTGCAAATCAGGGAATGATCCAATAATTATAACAAGTTTTAAAAATACTGTTAAATTTTGCATGGTCTTTATCATGAAAGTAAATTGTTAATTGCAGCTATTAAAGTTTATAGACCTATGCGTAATGACACTCGAACATCTAGCTAAGATTTATCCACTTTAGGTATTACTGTGAATCTTTTTTTTTAGTGATCTCACAGGTAAAATTATCTTTTATTTTTGGCTCCACCTAAGTACATTAGTAAACTGCAAGCTCTTTTGTATACAGTAATGTAATCTATGGAAATAAGAAGTTAATCTTATCTCTTTATCGACATTCCAAGCTAAAAATTATTTGTTCCGTCACTCTATACAAACCCTTTGCTATTTATAGGGGATATTACTTTCGGCGCAGCTGAAAGATGAGCCATAATATTTTAACAAGGAATTCCACCCCAATCGCTAGTTAGAAAGAGGGGTGGGGAGTAACTGGCTACCCTGCTCTTTCACACACCCGGGCTTAGCACTCACTTTGCTTTTGGCTCGGTAAAGAGTGGACGTTGCCGCTCTCTTCCGCCTTAAACCTGACTTGCCATTTGATTTTTTTACATTTAATTGTTTTTTGAATTCTTAAAGTTATGTTTTTTTTTATATATACTGTGTATGAAAAATTTTTCGTAATGTTTTTGTATACATTTAAGCTTTTCTTGACAGTGAATGTTGCTACTTGTGTGACAGCGTAGTTCAACAGGTTCCCAAGGGCTAAGAACCTTCTCTTACGATCTTCCCCCCTTGGATGCAGCACAATCGGTAAGCTGGTGGTCTTCTGATATATCGGGCTCCGCCGTAGGGTAGTAGTCATCGTATTGATATTCCTTTTCTGGGGAAGATCTCTCGTGGGTGTCCCAAAGCTTGACTTCGGTCTTGCTCTCCCTCGCTGATACAAATGGTTTTCTTCAATAATTAAGTTTTTTTGTCTGTTGATTAATTATTTGTAATTCTTTTTCTACAGTTCTTACGCTGCTGCTGCTTCTCATGATGATGACAGCCGGTAAAGGGAGTGCACAGTTTTTTTTATGTTTCTGTTCTTTCGGGGACACCTTTCCTGTCCGTGTATTAGATGATTCTCCTGAGGGAGTTTTTCTTTCATAATTTTTATTTTTTACTCGGATAACGATGCCGTTCTTCTGTGTTCAGCTAAGTCAGCCGACATAGAAAAGCACAGCTGTTCGTTTCTGTGGAATCTGCTGTACATGCCCCTTCACAGTTCTGTGCCTGTGGCAGCTCCTGATCAGCTCGCTGTTTACAACTTTTCCCTTATGAAGATGAGGTCCCTGCTGAGAATAGTACAATCTCTGCAACACGTCTGCTTCTCCTTCGTTCCTCATGCTTAAGAATAGGAATGAGAGATACTGGGTTCCTTTGGGTTTTCCAGTTTGGGGATCCGTAAGGGGTGACCTAGAAACTATCCTCGGCTATGTTTCACAGGTATCGTTTTATGCCAACCTTCAACTCGAACAAGGGTTGTTGACGGGAAGCAGAGAGCGCTGCCAAGAGGTCCGCTCCAGGGGGTATGTTGGGTAGAGGAGTTTCTGATTCCTCGTCACCCTGGTCGCCCCCCCCCCCCCTTTTCAGTAAGGAGAGGCCTGTTTTGAGCCTTCGGGCTCTTGTCTCGCTGAGCCTTTGGGTTCTCGCTACACTGATCCCCCGGACTCTAGTAGCTTGACGACTGTTGCGGCAGTGTCGTGCAAGTTGTTACGTCACTCTACAGCCCTTGCTGGTCGTTATGTGTCAGCTAACAGCGGCAGCGTCGCGTGATGTGCCAGCGTTGCGTGACTTGTTATGTCACTCTATAGTCCCAGCTGGTTGCTATGCGTCAGCTAGGCTGGTCTCACCAGCTCCATGCCTCTCGTCTTTTGACGAACTACCGTCACCTTCCTCCCACCCCTCCCGCTAACTAGGGGTTAGTGTAACAGGTGGCTCATGATCGTCTCTTGTCACCAAGAGACCCTCACCCTTTGTGAGATGGGTGTCAATCTTGCTTCTGTCAAGATGAAAGCGGAGCAGAGAGAATAGGGACATGCCTTCTGGTAGGTTGCGCTGAATGGCCCTTGATGCCCCAGTGCTTGACTTAAGGCCTAGAATTTTATATTCAATTCAATTCAATCCTTCTGGCAGGTCTTGGTCTGCATGAGAAGGTGGTAATTCTCGGTAGCGAGAAAGCGTTTACTGGAAACCCCATATGAACCTACCTAGTTTGTGTTGTTTGCATTCTGGGTTGACAAACCCTTACATGCGAGACTACGCTGCTTCATGGAAAACTGTCGTCCCCGAGAAGCTTTATATAACTACAGGTGTTCATTAAAACTTCATGAAAGGCCATAACGAACTCATTTTCAATATTAATCTTACCCGATAATCATGTAGCTGTCAACTCTGTTGCCGACAGAAATCTACGGTCGGGATACGCCAGCGATCGCTATACAGGTGGGGGTGAACACAATAGCGCCATCTGTGGTCAGGTACTCCAGTACTTCTTGTCAACACCACCTCAATTTTTCCTCTGTCGTGCCTCCGGCTAGACCTACATGGATACGCTGTTGATTCTGGAGTTATTGTTCACGATTTGGTGATGTATTTGCTCTAGAGTTTAGCCTTCGCTATTCAGGAAGCTTTATCATTAGCTTAGCAAGTTTTTTGGAATTAATTTGATTTAATTATGGTGACGAAGAGAGTATGAACTCTCTTTCACTTTTAAATGGCCGACCCTTCCCTTAGACGGAAGTGTTGGTGTCGAAGAGAGTATAGACTCTTTCTTAATTTTGCTTAACAAAGTTATAGATTTATTTTATGCCTCTCCGCCTTTTATAGGCCTCTTCGATTAACTTCCTTTTATTATAAACTTATTAAAATTAATTTTTATGTTTTGTTTATATGCGACCTTTCCTAATAGTAGGCGGTCTTTTCTTGGAACCGAAGTTAATTAACATTGAGCCCGTCATTTCGTTTTTACCTGTTAACATTTTATGCTATTTTAATGTTTTTGAAAGAATTTCTTTGATAGTCTCGTACTGTTTTCAAAGTTGAACTAACGTTTTGTTTTGTCTCTGCAGTTGTTGACGTTCAGAACGTTCAACTTGCGCTCTATCGTTACGATAGAGAGAGAGCATTCACGGTTTCACGTTGCAGTAAGAGTAAACCGATTCTAGCGTTTTGTTCATTCTTTCTTAGCTTAAATGGTTTTAATTCTAATAAAGGAACTTTTTATTTGGGAAATCTTTCAGTTTTTTTCCTTTAACAATAATATGTTTTAACGATATATATATAATTGGGCTCATCTCTCAGGTTCTAAGTCAAAAGAGAGAGAGAGAGATAGAGACGGAGGGAGAGAGAGGAGGGTAAACGTTTCGTTCAAGCGGGTAACGTTGTTATCGTTTTTGCTCTTCTCCCTAGTCTCTTTAGGGGAAGAAGGTAAACGTTTCTAGAGTTTTATTCTTGTTCCCAGGCTTTATGCGGTGAGAGATTTTAAACGTAGTTTATTTGATCTAGTGTTTAGTCTCTTTTCCAGCCACTGAATTATTTATCTTTCATTATGTTTTTCTGTTACATTGTAATACTGTTTTCGCAATTACTAACTTTTAATGAAGGATAGAATTGCGTGTTTCAGATACAAACCACTTAAAGTTTCGAGTTCAGTGAAATAAGTGCAAACAGAAAATCAAAAGTGATAAAGTGATAAGCGCAAAGTGTTACAGTGTTGCGTTCGAGGGTTTGTCTGTTCGTGCCAGTTGTTCGCCTAGTCTGGGACCTCTTACTAGCTCCCAAGCCCAGGGGAGAAGTAACATCGAAGGACTTATGGGTTCATCAGGCCTTGATCGACGAACAGACGTTTCCCTCCGTGGTTTCGGGTGTAACCAACTCACGTAGCCGACGTGATCACCCCACCCACACAAAGACGAGAGAGCCCATTTATTCCTCGTCTGCGGAAGAGGTTTCTCGCAGAAACCATGGACCAAATCTTGCAGCTTTTAAGTGCAAGTCGGTCCCTTCCGCGCAAGTCCAACTCCTAGGTGTAGCCATTAGCACTGGGTCAGTTCGGACTTGCTGCAGTACGACAACTGCACACCTCCCAGAGAGGCAAGGTGGTACCGCAACAGGCAGTAACTCCGTCTGTTGCCGCACCAGCTGTTTTAGACCCTCAGTCTCAACGGACAGTAGCTCCGTTTGTTGTTGTCTTTCATAGACCCTAGTGGTCTATGCTGCAGACAATGCAGTCTCAGCTTGCGGTTTTGATGCAGGAGTTTCAGGCAGAGAAGGTTAGCACACCTCCTCCTGCGAGCGCTCCTCCACCTCTGCGCAGTCCACCCTGCCAGACGTATGATGTTGAGGCTCCTCCTGCCTCCATGCGTGAGCTGCCGCATTGGGAGTTGCCAGGTACCAGCGCTATGCAGCAACCTCCTCTTACCTTGAGGCAGGAGCCTCTTGCTATGCGGCAACCTCCTCAACCCTTGAGGCAGGAGCCTCATGCATTGCGGCAACCTCCTCCACCCATGAGGCAGGAGCCTCATGCGTTGCGGCAACCTCCTCCACCCATGAGGCAGCAGCCTCATGCTATGCGGCAACCTCCTCTACCCATGAGGCAGGAGCCTCATGCTATGAGGAGCCTCATGCTATGCGGCATCCTCCTCAACCCATGAGGCAGGAGCCTTATGCTATGCGGCAACCTCCTCTACCCATGAGGCAGGAGCCTCATGCTATGCGGCATCCTCCTCAAACCATGAGGCAGGAGCCTCATGCTATGCGGCATCCTCCTCAACCCATGAGGCAGGAGCCTCATGCTATGAGGAGCCTCATGCTTTGCGGCATCCTCCTCAACCCATGAGGCAGGGACCTCATGCTATGAGGAGCCTCATGCTATGCGGCATCCTCCTCAACCCATGAGGCAGGAGCCTCATGCTATGCGGCAACCTCCTCTACCCATGAGGCAGGAGCCTCATGCTATGCGGCATCCTCCTCAACCCATGAGGCAGGAGCCTCATGCTATGCGGCATCATCCTCAACCCATGAGGCAGGAGCCTCATGCTATGAGGAGCCTCATGCTATGCGGCATCCTCCTCAAACCATGAGGCAGGAGCCTCATGCTATGCGGCAACCGCCTCAACCCATGAGGCAGGAGCCTCATACTATGCGGCATCCTCCTCAACGCATGCGGCATGAGCCTCATCCCTTGCAGCATGAGCCTCATCCCATGCAGCATGAGCCTCATACCATGCAGCATGAGCCTCATCCCATGCAGCATGAGCCTCATCCCATGCAGCATAAGCCGCACGCCATGCAACATGCTCTGCTTACCTTACAGCATGCTCTACATACAGCATGCTCTGCATACCTTACCGCATGCTCCTCAGTCACACATCTTTGGTTGTTGCCAACTCACAAGACTGTCAAGCAGTTTCATAACGTTGCCTTCTGGTCTGCTGCTTTTGCACCAGTGAAACCCTCACTGAGAGAACTTAGCTTCTCTCGGATATGGTTCCTGTAGATGAGAAAGTGCTATTCTCCCTCCTTCTGATATTCCCTTGAGGACTCTGTCATTTGGAGAGGAGCCTTTAGCTGCTTAGCCTCCTATGGACTTTTATTTAAGCATAACTGCTTCCAGGGAGGGTATTGGTTCCACTTCAGTCGCTAACCCCGTCTGTTACCACACCTGCTCCCATAGACCTTGAGCTTTGTTGCAAGACATGCAGTCCAAGCTTAGTCCTTGTTAGAGGATTTTTTGTTTACGGAGTCAGTGTGTCACTGGGAAGACGTTCAACAACCAGCAGAAGTGACTTGTTGTGACGCAGTGCGGCAACCTCAGCAACCCGATAAGGAGTTGTCTGTACGACCCAGACAGTCTAGACAGTTTCGGGTTGTCGCTGTACTTCCTCGCTTCCCCATGGTTGACAGTTCACAGACTGTGCAGCAGTACCATGATCTTGTGTCCGGCTCTGTCAGACGACTGGCTTTTAAGAGCTCCCACAAGTCGTCGCTGTCTGGAGATTCTCAGATGGACTATGGATCTGACCAAGGAACTGGGCCTCCTGGTCAATTTTGAGGAGTCCCAGCTCGTCCCATCCCAGACCATTGTCTACCTGGGTATGGATCTTCAGAGTCGAGCTTTTCGGGCTTTTCCGTCGGCCCCAAGGATCTACCAAGCCCTAGAATGCATCCAGAGCATGCTGAGAAGGAACCGATGCTCAGTCAGGTAGTGGACGAGTCTAACAGGGACACTTTCATCGCTGGCCCTGTTCATCGAGTTAGGGAGACGCCACCTCCGCCCCCTTCAGTATCATCTAGCTGCTCACTGGATAAAGGACATGACGCTAGAGACGGTCTCAGTTCCTGTTTCCGAAGAGAGGAGGTCTACTCTCACGTGGTGAAAGAACAGCTTTCTTCTCAAGGAAGTCTACCTTTGGCTGTTCAGAAACCCGACCGCCGTCTCTTCTCTGACGCATCAGACACGGGCTGGGGTGCGACTTTGGACGGACAGGAATGCTCGGGAACATGGAATCAGGAGCAAAGGACACTTCACATCAATTGCAAGGAGCTGTTGGCGGTTCATCTGGCCTTGATAAACTTCTAGTCCCTCCAGCTTAACAAGGTGGTGGAGGTGGACTCTGACAACACCACAGCCTTGGCTTACATCTCCAAGCAGGGAGGGACTCATTCGTGGAAGTTGTTCTAGATCGCAAGGGACCTCCTCATCTGGTCAAAAGATCGAAAGCTCACGCTGGTAACGAGGTTCATTCAGGGCGATATGAATGTCATGGCAGATCGCCTCAGCCGGAAGGGTCAGGTCATCCCCACAGAGTGGACCCTTCACAAGAATGTTTGCAGCAGACTTTGGGCCCTGTGGGGTCATCCAACCATAGATCTGTTCGCTACCTCGATAACCTAGAGGCTCCCGTTGTATTGTTCTCCGATTCCAGACCCAGCAGCAGTTCACGTGGATGCTTTTCTGCTGGATTGGTCCCATCTCGACCTGTATGCATTCCCGCCGTTCAAGATTGTCAACAGGGTACTTCAGAAGTTCGCCTCTCGCAAAGGGACACGGCTGACGTTGGTTGGCTCCGCTCTGGCCCGCGAGAGAATGGTTCATAGAGGTACTGCAATGGCTGGTCGACATTCCCAGGACTCTTCCTCTAGGAGTGGACCTTCTACGTCTACCTCACGTTAAGAAGGTACACCCAAACCTCCACGCTCTTCGTCTGACTGCCTTCAGACTTTCGAAAGACTCTCAAGAGCTAGGGGCTTTTCGAAGGAGGCAGCCAGAGCGATTGCCAGAGCAAGGAGGACATCCACTCTCAGAGTCTATCAGTCTAAAGGGGAAGTCTTCCGAAGCTGGTACAAGGCCAATGCAGTTTCCTCAACCAGTACCACTGTAACCCAGATTGCTGACTTCCTGTTACATCTAAGGAACGTAAGATCCCTTTCAGCTCCTACGATCAAGGGTTACAGAAGTATGTTGGCAGCGGTTTTCCGCCACAGAGGCTTGGAGCTTTCCACCAAAAAAAGATCTACAGGACCTCCTTAGGTCTTTTGAGACCTCAAAGGAACGTCGGTTGTCCACTCCAGGCTGGAATCTAGACGTGGTCCTAAGGTTCCTTATGTCATCAAGATTTGAACCTCTCCAATCAGCCTCTTTTAAGGACCTCACATTAAAACTCTTTTCCTCGTGTGCTTGACAACAGCTAAAAGAGTAAGTGAGATCCACGCCTTCAGCAGGAACATAGTTTTCACATCTGAAACGGCTACATGTTCCTTGCAGCTCGGTTTTTTGCTAAAACGAGCTTCCTTCACGTCCTTGGCCTAAGTCGTTCGAGATCCCAAGCCTGTCCAACTTGGTGGGGAACGAACTGGAGAGAGTACTTTGCCCAGTTAAAGCTCTTAGGTACTATCTAAAAAGGTCATAACCTTTACGAGGACAATCAGAAGCCTTATGGTGGGCTATCAAGAAGCCTTCTCTTCCAAGGTCTAAGAACTCAGTTTCTTACTAATTCAGGCTCCTGATTAGGGAAGCACATTCTCATCTGAAGGAAGAAGACCTTGCTTTGCTGAAGGTAAGGACACATGAAGTGAGAGCTGTGGCTACTTCAGTGGCCTTCAAACAGAACCGTTCTCTGCAGAGTGTTATGGATGCAACCTATTGGAAAAGCAAGTCAGTGTTCGCATCATTCTATCTCAAAGATGTCCAGTCTCTTTACGAGAACTGCTACACCCTGGGACCATTCGTAGCAACGAATGCAGTAGTAGGCGGGGGCTCAGCCACTACATTCCCATAATCCCATAACCTTTTTAACCTTTCTCTTGAATACTTTTTATGGGTTGTACGGTCGGCTAAGAAGCCTTCCACATCCTTGTTGATTTGGCGGGTGGTCAATTCTTTCTTGAGAAGCGCCGAGGTTAAAGGTTGTGATGAGGTCCTTTAGTATGGGTTGCAGCCTTTTATACTTCAGCACCTAAGAGTCGTTCAGCATCCTAAGAGGACCGCTACGCTCAGTAAGGAAGACGTACTTAATAAAGGCAGAGTAATGGTTCAAGTCGTCTTCCTTACCAGGTACTTATTTATTTTATGTTATTTTTGAATAACTAATAAAATAAAATACGGGATACTTAGCTTTTGTTAACATGTATGCTGGTCTCCACCCACCACCCTGGGTGTGAATCAGCTACATGATTATCGGGTAAGATTAATATTGAAAAATGTTATTTTCATTAGTAAAATAAATTTTTGAATATACAGTGAACCCTCGCTACTTCGCGGTTCGACCATCGCGGATTCACCACTTCGCGGATTTTTTTCATAACCCATGTATATACATATATCGCGGATTTTCCAGAAATATCGAAAATACCGCGAAGTGACCGATGGTGCGAGATTGGAGAAAGTAAGGAAAATTGAATCGTGATTGATTTTCAATATAAATGAAACTTTGAGGAGCAACAAAGATATCATTTGTTAGAGAGATAGAGAGAGGTAAGGAATGGGAGGTAGTGAAAAGTAGCCCACAGAGAGAGAGAGAGAGAGAGAGAGAGAGAGAGAGAGGAGAGAGAGAGAGAGAGAGAGAGAGAGAGAGAGAGAGAGAGAGAGAGAGAGAGAGAGAGAGAGAGAGAGAGAGAGGGGGGTTTAAATGTAATAAACAAAAAAAAATTGATAGGTTATAACACATTGGTGCTTATGTAATATCAACTGTATACTGTAGACGGTTTGAATAAGTTAAGAAATGGTATAAATGATACTTTGTTAGTGTATTCGTACACACTCAAGAGCGGCAGCTAGATGACAGCTGATCTAATCACAGCCAAAAGTAAAAAAAAAAAAGAAGTCAACAATACTCGATTTTTAAAACAAACTCAAAATTTAAAAACAAAAGTACACGCTTTCTTAATGTGCAATTAACTATTTAAAGAGTGGCAATTTTCTAGAATAAAATGATATTTCCCAAAAAATAGTGGTTTGCTGATGAAATCGGATGCCGTATTTTTAGCTATGATTGAAATGGATGTAGACTCGGCCTAATTATTTCGTTTTGTATTTAATTGACACTAAGAAAACTAATTTTAGCTTCTTCATCTAAATGTAAGTATTGTATAACATGAAGAGAGAGAGAGAGAGAGAGAGAGAGAGAGAGAGAGAGAGAGAGAGAGAGAGAGAGAGAGAGAGAGAGAGAGGAGAGAGAGAGAGAGAGAGAGAGAGAATCAGCTGTTGTACTCAAATGGCGTGTTTTTGTTTCGTGAGAATTTCATCGCCACGACTTTAACAACAACATACTGTACTGAACTTTACAGTATTATACAGACTACTGTAATATGATAAAGTAAAATATTTGTAATCTATTTTATATGAAATGGGGCTATTTTTTTTTTTTTTAAATTTACATTTACGTATGTAAAAAAAACTCTCTCTCTCCTCTCTCTCTCTCTCTCTCTCTCTCTCTCTCTCGTAGATTGTTTTCCTGCTTTGCTACGTATGTATGATTTTATATAGATACGGTAAATAATATTTGTAATAACATATTTTATTAAAGCTTTTACTGTAATATCATTATTTATCACTTTCATCATGCGCGTTAAATTCCTTAGTTTGCTTACTGAGCGTACTTTATGACGCCGTCGTTTCAGGTGGCGTCATAAAGAAAAACATTTCATTTGGAAGTCCTAAGAAAAATTAAGTAAAACATTAGTAATAACCAAATCAACATACTGTACTGAATAATCAATATAATCGATGCAGAAACTAACCTATACACAGATGTATAAATGCGTTTGTTTCTTCATTATAATCAGAGATAAACGTAAACAAAACATTGGTTGCCATTTTTTATCGTGCTTTTTGGCGTGTTTAGGAAACGCATGATATAAAGTCGCCCTTAATATTTGTGCCTGTTTTAGTTTAGGGTACGTTAGTACATGCATTAAGTGTTCTGTACATGCATTAAGTGTTCTGTACATTAAAGGGTAGTTTGTTAACAGTACTACGTACAAGGGAAAGTTTTGAAAGTCTGAATATACATGTTAAATAAATAGGTAAATATGCTGTCACTACTTCGCGGATTTTCACCTATCGCGGCCGGGTCTGGAACCTATCTACCGCGATAAACGAGGGTTCACTGTACTTACCCGATAATCATAATTTAATTGACCCACCCTTCCTCCCCATAGAGAACCAGTGGACCGAGGAAAAAATTGAGGTGGTGTTGACAAGAAGTACTGGAGTACCTGACCACAGATGGCGCTGTTGTGTACACCCCCACCTGTATAGCGATCGCTGGCGTATCCCGACCGTAGATTTCTGTCGGCAACAGAGTTGACAGCTACATGATTATCGGGTAAGTATATTCAAAAATTTATTTTACTAATGAAAATAACATTTTTGTGGTGCATGCGATAGCGCCAGGAATTTTGTCACAAATAGGGTTTCTACCAATTGCTTGAGTCAGCCTCATGGTCATTGTGGTCCTGGGCACAACGAATTCTCGTTGGATACCGAGCTTTGTGATAGACAATCCTTCGGGGTTATTTTCTCGGGCTTTGTTTCCCAACAAAATGGAGTGCTCTACGGAGCACTCGCAGAACAGGCTTGTGAGATAACCCTTACACAAGGCAGCCAGACAATCATTGTCATCTTCTTCTTACGTTTATGAATGTTACAAGCCCCGCCCACAAGGGGCCAGACAAACTTTGTCAGCATTTCATTATGTTTGTAAACGTTGGCAAGCCCTGCCCACAAGGTGGTTAGGCAAACCAACGGAGGTATGACTGCTTCACTAGCTGTTTGTTTTATTTTGTGGATTACATCTTAAAAAGGCTCCAGCTAGTCGACGATCAAATTCCTTGGCCAATAATGTTGCAATTCGTCGCACATATATTATTCCCACAAACGGGCTCAAACTCATTGTCAAATGTTTACCCGGAGGCAAAGAAGTTATGCATGTGCGACAGCAGATGGGCGTGCATATATGCAAGCAAGCGATCTTTTTTCTGACAAGGACTATAAAGCATTTTACAATTAGAACTCCATTCTAATAAATTATAAAGTGTTGATGGCTATATCTCTTACGTGAAACCAAGTTATGCATTACTCCTCTACCCTCCCATAACCAGACCTACTGCATATGTGGTCTGCCTTCATCACAGGCAGTTCCTTCCTATCTTTCTGATCCGAGGTCTTAGTTTTTTTAAACATACTTAGACCCTATGTCTATGTCGATGGGAGGAACGTAGAGAGTAGAGGTCCCCTTTTTTGTTTTTGTTTCATTTTTTGATGTTGGCTACCCCCTAAAATTGGGGGAAGTGCCTTGGTATATGTATGTATGTATGTATGTATGTACTTAGACCCGAAACTTCACTTAAGAGAATCGGTTTCCTGGAAGGGATCATTCAAAACTTATGTTTTGCTGATCGGAAATAAAGAAATACAAACTTTTCATCGTTCAAAGGAAGGAGAAGATCTTGGTTACGAACGTTTATCAATGTTCTCCAAACTAGTTCCTAACACATCTGATAATTCGAGCTATGCCTGTATGTTTGTCCCCCTCCCAGTCGTATTACTAGTCCGCAGATGGACTTATGCATACATTGCCTGTCCAGCAATAGATAGAAGATACTTATCAATTTTACCTTTTGGAAGTAGTTGTGTGCAATCGGTCGGTAAGCCCAAAAGCCATCACTAAGGACATTTGCTGTAATATCATCTTCCTTTAAGCAGTACTGGCTTCCCTGGTATACCGATCTATAACACACTTACTTGGCCAACTCCCATGGGATTGGTGGCAGGAGCAGTACAGGATTCTTCCCCTTTTCATAGCAGATGTGTGCAACTGGTTACACTTCTTGACATCAACTCAAAATGTTAGTTGCTACGCAACTTCTAGGCCCCTCGGGAGGAACCAAGGAGAAGTGACTTTTCACTTGAGAGTCAGGGTCGCTTGTTCTACTCAATGGAACTTGCTAGCCCTTAGAGGCTAACAACAGTCACATTCCCTAGATTTTATTGACTACCCTATTGGGCAATTGGTTGACCAGGTAGTTCAGAGGCCTTCCCATTTTCTGATGATTGGAAGGGGGAAAAATCTTTCCTTGGATCCATTGATGCCTCAAGTCTAAGTGGAATCAAGCAAGCGATTCCCCGAACACCCTTGTTCAAATAGGGTCAGAGGAACTGACGGACCTCAGATGTGGGATGGCAGACTAGATCCTCTGCAAAGAGGTCGGTTCCCCCCCCCTGAAACTGATGCTCTTTAGAGGCATCAAAAAAAGTGTGGGGGGCCCCATATGCTGCACCACACCATTTCTGGCCTTTGGCCCTAATCAGGAAGATATCAGCATATAACTCTCCTAGAGATGGGGTCAGCCTTCCTTGCCCTTCAACAGTTTCACCTGTTCTGGGCGGGGCACTCCGTGGTCCAGATGAACGACAACACCTCAGTAGTAGCTTACATAGCAAGCATGTCGGTACTTTTTACAGCCCCTATGCCGTCTAGCAGCAGAGATACTCAGATGGGCGGAAGATAACTTGGTGGCTCAGCCTGCTCGGTTCATTCCGGGCAAGGAATGTGCTTGCAGACTTAGATAGTGGGCTCTTGAGTGGTCTTTGAATCATCTAGTAGCCACTAAAATCCTGACTTTGTGGAGTTCCCTGGCTGTGGACCTATTCGCAACGGCCCTGAAATTCAAGCTCCTGCTCTGCTGTTCCCCTGTTTTGAACCCCCAGGCTCTATGACAAGATGCATTTCAACAGCAGTGGGACAACATCAATGTTTACGCTTCTCTCCAGTTCTGTTTGATGAGAAGGTCCTCAACAAAGTTAGAATAAGCTAGAACTTATCAATGACTGATAGTACCGCTATGGCATCATGCACAGTGGTTTCCCGGACCTTCTTGCTACTCCTGACGGGTGGCTGGTGAATCTCAGGCAATAAAGCTTATTATGCTAGGACTTTGCATTTATTATTTCTTTTCCTTCATTAATCCACTTCTATCAGTTTTGGAATTGCATTTTGAAAGTCAGTGGAGTTTCATAAAAAAAACAACAACATAATTTTAGTAATGAAATTTATGTCTGTAATCTCTTGACATTCACAAATATGCATCTCCCCTCTCCTTTATTATTATTATTATTATTATTAAATGCTAAGCTACAACCCTAGTTGGAAAAGCAGGATGCTATAAGCCCAGGGGCCCCAACAGGGAAAATAGCTCAGTGAGGAAAGGAAACATGGAAAAATAAAATATTTTAAGAATAGTAACATTTAAATAAATATTTCCTATATAAACAATAAAAACTTCAACAAAACAAGAGAAAGAGAAACTAGATACAACAGTGTGCCTGAGTGTACCCTCAAGCAAGAGAACTCTAACCCAAGACAGTGGAAGGCCATGGTACAGAGGCTATAGCACTACCCAAGACTAGAGAACAATGGTTTGATTTTGGAGTGTCCTTCTCCTAGAAGAGCTGCTTACCATAGCTAAAGAGTCTCTTCTACCCTTACCAAGAGGAAAGTAGCCACTGAACAATTACATTGCCGTAGTTAACCCCTGAGGTGAAGAAGAATTGTTTAGTAATCTCAGTGTTGTCAAGTGTATGAGGACAGAGGAGAATCTGTAAAGAATAGGCCAGACTATTCGATGTCTGTGTAGGCAAAGGGAAAGAACCGTAACCAGAGAGAAGGATCCAATATGGTACTGTCTGGCCAGTCAAAGGACCCCCTAACTTTCTAGCGGTAGTATCTCAACGGGCGGCTGGTGCCCTGGCCAACCTACTACCTCAAAACTAGTGATGTCAAGAAGCTAGTGATATAGTTTTAACTACAAGATTAAAAAGGCTAAAGAATTATTTTGTACCCACAGATTGGCCAGACTGAGTTGGTACTTTACTAGAAGGGTAGGCTTATTTCCAGGAAGGAAAACAGGAATATATTTAGTTTTAAGGTAGACTTCATCATTTAACCAGCTTTGTGAGAGGATATATGAACACCAGGTGAGTATAGAAATAATTAGTTTTATTATTATTTTGTTTATTCTGCTGTTTATGGATTTATTTTTTAGTATTTTATAGCAGTTTTAAATCTTCTAACATTAGAATGCAAATACAGAGATTTACATTTGTAATTTCAATTTCATTTTTTAAAAACTTTAAATTAACTAGATAAGATCATTTTCACATGCAAGTCTAAATATAGTGTAAACATGTCTAAAAAAAATAATATAATTAAAATTTTTGTTAGGTCTCTCCTCTTGTTGAGTTTCTGGGCTTTCGTCCGTGTTGTACAATTCATGCCAGATTTATTTTCTGGTCCTGGTAGTCATCTGTCATTGTCCTCCTTATTTTTGTTTTCAGTTGGCCTTTGTCTTGCTGCTTTTAGACATTGTATTTCCATCAGTTAATGCTCCTCTCTCCTTCACCACATACTCAAATTATGTCTTTGAGACCCACCTTTCTAAATACTGTACACATCTTTCATTAACTAATAAATTTTCATTCTTCCTCTCCCCCTATATTACACTGTCTTCCTTCCTCTCTCCACTGTTAGGTCTTATAATATCACAAATTCTTATAACTTTATCATTTTTAATCCTTAGTATTTTTATCACCATCTTTTACATTTAATACATATGAACTACTTCAATGCATTTTCCACATACCATATTTGATGGACGATAAGACGCACCCTCATTTCAGCTGGTCAGATTCAGGAAAAGTTTTTAGTATATTTAAGCATATATTGTTGAAAATAGTCTAGCTGTACAATGCAAAAGCAGAAACGTATCTTATAGTTCCTTGCATAAGACGACCATTAGTGCATAGGCAAGCTTTTGTTGTATACTTGAAAATCCAAAATCAATTATATAGAGACCATTTTATATCAAGCTTTTGCTAAAAACGCAACATAAAATCGAAGCCGTTGCTTTGTTTATGTTTCATCACCGATCATAACGAAAAAACGAATGCATGTGCACATCTGTGTGTAAGTTAGCTTTTACAACAACAGATATCTTACCAAGTATTGGTTATGAAATAATGTTAATAATTTTGTTTTACTTACATTATCCTTAGTAATTCAAAATAATTGAAATAAGAGCAATTCTATATCAAGTCTTTCTTAATTCATGCTGCCTAGAACAGAAAATATTGTTTTGTTTATGTTTCATCGCCAATCATAATGAACAAACAAACATATTTACACATTCAATCAATAACTAACAATACTAAGAACTTTTAGTAAAGATGTTATTACAAATATTTTACTTGCCATATCCCTAAAAATTTCTACATTTTGCATAACAGAAAATCCATCTTGTTTGTGTTTAGTCAACAATAACAAAGTACCGCTAATGACAGTATGATGTGACAGAGAAGATGGTGCTTGATTGGAGAAAGAGTGAGGGTAATTCGAATCATGGTGGATTTTTACTGAAAAATAAATATGCTAATCTAAATTTGCTTTCCGCCATTATTAACGATGCCATTAAAATGATCGAAGGCTTAGGAAAGAGAAAGTTAAAAGATTACTGAGAACGCAATCATAACTTGGTTTACATTTTGTCAGCTGATGTTTATAAACGAAAGTCTCATAATTTCAGTTTTAAAACCGACAATATTACAATAATACCAGCTATAAAAATTAAATAAGGATGCATGGAGTTTAGTGCAGGTAAAAATACTTAGGTAAGCTAGGTTAGATTAGCCTAAGCCTACAGTAGATCTCAAACTTTACCTACGATATATAAGACGCAGGGTGATTTTTTTTAACCAAAATTTTTGGAAAAAAGTGTGCTTATAGGCCGTCAAATACGGTAACCCCTTAAAGGCTAGATTTACCTCTATGCTCAGTTTTTTTAATCCTAATCTTGGTATCTAATTTCAGTCTTTTATATTTTCTCAAGCATTTTAAAGACCTTATTTTCTGGTTCTGATATTATCACCAATCCTTCTGCTTATGGATAAACTTAAAATGTCAAATATTTTGATATTATGGAGTTTGTGTCTTGATTATATAGAGTTACTTGTCCAAAATTAGGGTAGCCCTTTTTATTGTTATATCAAAATGTGATAAAATATTCCTCATTTTAGTACTCTGTACAATGTATGCGAAGTATACATGCCAGATGCAGTCGTATGTCAGTGCGGCGCTGATGTAATTAGCGGTGACCCTCTAGGAGGGGCAAATGTCACGCCAGAAGGTTTCAAGTCTGCTATCCGACAAGTTCTAAATCTCAACAAACCCACTCTCTTCCTTGGTGGAGGCAAGTATGGTAGAGTATGGATTAATATTATAGTCTAATTCTGCATAGTGTTTATAACAGTACGCTCAAGTAGCAAAGCCTTATTATTAGAATGGGGAAATTTACAGTTATATTGAAACTGTGTATTGCATTTCAGGTGGTTATAATAAAATCAATGCAGCAAAACTATGGACATTATTAACAGCATCCATCCTCAACGTATCTCTCAGTCTAGAAATACCAGAACACAAAGTAAGTTTTAAAATATTATCAGATAGAGTTGAACCTTTCAGGTTTGGAATAAAGTTTTTAATTTGAGCATAAATGATGTCGGGTATTTCTATAGTCATGGAAGATTGTTTAGATGTTTAGTGAGCTAAAAATATTCACCATATTGACCAGTGGTATTGGAACAACTCCTGAAGGTGGCTGCCAGTTACATTCGACTGCAGGGGGGGGGGGGGGGGCATTAAAAAATCTCTGAACTAAAACAAGTCCCCTTTGGAAACTGTTTACTGCTAATTTCCATTTTAGATGGTCCCAACATAAATCTATAACATCATTGTATTTCATTCTGCGTCTTTCAGTAATCTTATTTATGCCATCCTTCCATCTCAATCTAGATGTTTCCCATCTCTTCTACCCTTAAGAACCCATTCCACAATTTGCTGTACATCCTGATATTCAGGCATTCAATGTATATGGCCAAACCATCTTAACTGGCATCTTTCTATTTGTAAAATTACTGGTTCTGTTCCCAAGGCTTCTTTTATGGTGATGTTTTGCAGCTTTTCTCTTTTATGTTACTCCAAAGATCAGACATAGGACACGCATTTCAATAGCTTAAGACCCATGTTTCACAACCATACAGGAGTATAGGCTTCAGGACTGAGTTGAGCATTAATAGTTTTACCCTTCTTGGGAGGGTATCCAATCATCATCGCCACCAGCTTTTATAACTTCAGCTGCAATGTTGTCAGGCCCAGGTAATTTAATATTTTTTATTGATTTCAATGTTAATCTCACTTTTCCAATGTAATTGGATATTCCTAGGCTAAAATCACTGGCTATAAGACAACTTGCACTCACTGCACAGCCTCTACAAAGTTTACCATGCTTCCAGAATGCTAAAATCACTGTTATATCAACTTCCACATCAATTTCAGCTTTTATTACTGCATCTTCATTGTTTTACAGTTTGTTAGATTGCTCAGCCCATCTGTTGTTGATATTAGGGTGTGTGAGGAGCCCATAATTTTTTTTTTTTTTTTATTGATGATCAATTTGCTGTGGTTTCTCTAGCTCTACATTTTCTTACCATTCTTTAAAAGATTTTTCCTGGAGCTTTCAAATTTAATTAAAATTTCCTTCCCTATCCTCTTCCACATTTCATTTTGGGCTTATCTTTTGATTAGATTTGCTAAGTTCTTATAAAACTCATACTCTCCTTTCTGGGGATCTTTCCTTCATCCATAGTCAAATACTATTTTGTTTGCCCTTTGGAAACTGGACCTTGCAGCACACAACGTCAGGGCTCTGTCTAGGGACGACCTTGCTGTGTTACTAGAAGAGCTGAAGGAAATAAATTGTGTGATATAATAGGATTGAGTGAAATTAGAAGAACTGGGGAATTCTATATAGAATTAAAAGATGGCCATATATTTAGCTTTAGAGGACATAAAAGGAACAAAGAAGGTGGTGTGGTTTTCTCTGATTAATAAAAATCTTGCTGGTAACATAGAAGAATTTTTTAGTACTAGTGATAGAATTGCAGAATGAATTATCAAACTAAATAAGAAGCATAAAGTGAAGATCATTCACATTTATTCACCAGCAACATCCTATACAGAGGAAGAAATAGAAATTTTTTTTTATGAAGATCTGGAGATATCTGAAAAAATATAAGACGCAATTTACATTTTTTTTTTGTGATTTAAATGCTAAAGTAGATCAACAGAAGAGAAGAGAATCAGCAGTAGGTAAATTTGGAGTATGCATAAGGAATGACGGGGGAGACATGCTTGTAGAATTAGCTGAAAGAAGCAATGTTAAAATTATGACCACCTTATTTAACAAAAAGGAACATAGAAAATGGACATGGAGAAGTCCAAATGAAGAAACAAAAAATGAAATAGATTTTATCCTCAGTGATAAAGTCAATTTAGCTAAGGACATAAGTGTTAGATAAGTTAAAGTCAAGCAACCATAGAATGGTAAGAAGCAAAATTTGTTTAGATCTAAGGAAAGAGAGCAAAAAATTAATTTTTACAAAGAAAAATCTGGTGAGTTTAGTTTAGCAATACAAAATAGGTACTCCTAGCTACATGATGAAATGAAAGCAAGTAAAGAAGAAATTAACAACAAATTGAAAAAAATTGTATTGGAATCAGTACAAGAGACTGGTGAGAAAGTTCCCAAACAAGACCAAGAACTATCAGAAAAGACCAAAACCTAATAAAGAAAACAATTGGAAAAAAGGATAAAGTCTGAGATTAAATAAGATTAGCAGAACCCTAAAAAATGATAAACAAACTAAAAACCCAAGATATTCATAAACACAATCTGACCAAAATTGAGGAAACACTAAAGAAAGGAAGCAGTATCAAATTGATGAAAACAAGACTCGAAATAGGTCGTTAACAAGTGTATGTTTTAACGGATGAAAATGGGAATATCAAGAATGGAGAGGGAGTGATAAAATTATAGAAAATTTCTATACAATGCTATATAGGTAGTAGGTTAACCAGGGTATCAGCCACTTTTTGAGATACTACCTCTAAAGAGTTATGGGATCCTTTGACTGGCCAGACAGTACTACATTGTATCCTTCTCTCTGGTTATGGTCTATTTTCCCTTTGCTTACACACACACACACACACACACACACACACCAAATAGTCAGGCCTATTCTGTACATATTCTCCTCTGTCCTCTTACACCTGACAACACTGAAATTACCAAACAATTCTTCTTCACTCAAGTAGTTACTGCACTGTAATTGTTCAGTGTCCACTTTCATCTTGGTAAGGGTAGAAGAGACTTTTTAGCTTTGGTAAGCAGCTGTTCTAGGGGAAGGACACTCCAAAATCAAATTATTGTTTTTTAGTCGTTGGTAGTGCCATAGCCTCTGTACCATGGTCTTCCACTATCTTGGGTTAGAGTTCTCTTGCTTGAGGGTACACTCTGGTACACTGTTCTATCTTGTTTCTTTTCCTTGTGATTTGTTAGTTTTATAGTTTATATAGGAGTTATTTATTTTAATGTTACGCTTCTTGAAATATTTTATTTTTCCTTATAGCATCCTGCTTTTCTAACTAGGGTTGTAGCTTAGCAAGTAATGATTATAATGATAATAATGATGATAATGATAATAATAATAATAATAATAATATAAGAAATAACTTTACCAATAGAAATGATGAAACACCTAAGTCTGTTCCAAAAGAAACGTAGGAGAAGTATGGAAAGCATTAAAAAGCCTGGAAAGAAGCAAAGCAGCAGGAGATGGCCTAACAAGATTTCAAAGAGAAACTGGTTTAACTTTACACAAAATGTCTGCTAGAAAGCTCTAAACCTACAGCTTAGAAAAACTTTTTCATTATACTAATTCACAAAAATAGAATCTTAAAAAGACCTGAAAAATTACCACTCAGTAAGTTTACACTCTGTAAATAGAAAGAAAGCTAGACTTTGATCAATCAAGAGACTAGGCAACCTTTAGAAGTAAGTATTCAACAACTGACCATATCCATGTAATTAACCAACTAATGGAAAAATCAACAGATTATGAAAAACCACTATATATGGCATTTATAGACTGTGAGAAAGCTTTTGATTCTGTCAAATCTTCAGCAGTAACAAAAGACTTCAAGAGACAAGGAATAGATGAATCTTATACTAGAATACTTTAAGAAATCTATAAAAGAAGTACAACAATCCTATAACTATATAAAGATAGTGAGAATATTCCGATTGAGAAAGAGTTAGATAAGGAGGCCCATTCTCTCCTGAATTATTCACAGCATGCCTAGAAGAAGTTTAGAAAATATATATGGGGAAAATGTAGGACTTAATATTAATGGGGAATACCATAACTTAAGATTTACAGAGGACATAGTTATTTAGTGAATCATGTAAGGAATTGCAAAAGATGATGGAAGATTTGAATAGAGAAAGCAAAAATGTAGGACTGAAAATGAATATAAGTACAATTAGGGTAATGTTCAATGAAAATGCAGACACTACATAAGGGTTATGGACGAACCTCCAGATTTTGTTAATGAATATATTACGTACTTGGGACAGACAGTAAGCGTTTCCCCGGGACACTTGGCTGAAAATAAAAGGATAAGCATGGGATGGAGAGCTTTTGGTAAGCAAAATGTGATTATAAAAGGTAAAATGTCATTTTGTCTTAAGAGAAAAGTATTTAATCAGATGGGCCTACCAGTATTAACTTATGCATCAGAAACTTGGAGCCTTACTCTAAACTCTTAAAACATGAGCTAGTTACAATTCCAAGAGCAATGGAAAAGAATGATGATAGGGATAACAGTAAGAGACAGAAAAAGCACAACATGGTTAAAAAAAGAAATGGACATGGGCAGGACATCTAATGAGAATAACAGATAACAGATATATGTTAAGAAAGAACAACAAAATGGGTCCCTAGAGATTGCAAAAGAAGCAGGGGATGGAAGAGATAATGATTGATTTGCAAGTATAAAATGGCAAAGGAAGACCATAAACAGGCAAGTGGAACATATCTGAAGTCTTCATTCTACAATGGACTAATGATGGCTGATGATGATGATATATATATACACATATATTATATAGAGAGAGAGAGATGTATATATACAGTATATATTATATATATACTGTATATATATGTATATATATATATATATATATATATATATATATATATATATATATATATATATATATATATATATATATATATATATATATATATATATATATATATATATGTATATATATACTGTTTGTGTGTATAAACTATAAATTTGCAACATTACTGTTACATACTCTTCTGCTATGTTATAAGATATCTATGATTTATGATAAATAACCTTATTATGAATTAAAGTGTACTTTAATTGCTTGCATTCACTAAATAAAGGAATTGAATATTTTCAGTATTTTCCTCTTTACGGGCCAAGTTTCGAGTTGGAAGTCACTGCAGGTTTACGGAAAAGTGAAAATACAGAGAAGTCATTGGATGACACTATCAGAACTGTCCAGAGTAAGTATGTTTTGTAATGTTGTACAGTATATGGTTAGATTTAGTATATAATCATGTATCAGTTTGAAGCGAGCAACTTTTTACACGAAGTATAGAAATTATATCCTGCTTCCATATAAAATAAGAAAAAGCCCAAAAAGTAGATTAGGAATCCTTCATCTCTCACACTCACTTCTCAGTATATAATATTCCTCTTAAATTGACATCACTGTACCCTGTTGGGAGTGAAGTGATGGTAGACCTCAGTAACAATGTCTGTTTTTATAAAATGAGGTAAAATCCCTCTTTTTATTGGTACAGTTGGTAAACAATTGCCCTCCATAGATGAATTTCTTGTGTGGAGATAATTAAAATAATGAACAGTTCTGTATACTGTATGGTCTGTATGTCTGTCATGTTGTAAACTAACTCAAGGATGTATGATTATTTGAGAGTATGGTGCTAGATAAGTGGTGAACCCACTATGTTTATAGCATGATGAGATAACTTTATGAGGTGTAGTAAAAACATATGTATGGTAAATATTTTTCCCTTCATAAGAGTACTCTTCGCATATAATCTTCCTCTATACTTTTAGGATAGGAAATGAAGTGAGCGATTGGTTTCCGGTGAGAGTGGGGCTGAGACAGGGATGTGTGATGTCGCCGTGGTTGTTTAACTTGTATGTTGATGGAGTGGTGAGAGAGGTGAATGCTCGAGTGCTTGGACGAGGATTGAAACTGGTAGACGAGAATGACCATGAATGGGAGGTAAATCATTTGTTGTTTGCAGATGATACTGTACTGGTTGCAAACACAGAAGAGAAGCATGGTCGATTAGTGACAGAATTTGGAAGGGTGTGTGAGAGAAGGAAGTTGAGAGTTAATGTGGGTAAGAGTAAGGTTATGAGATGTACGAGAAGGGAAGGTGGTGTGAGGTTGAATGTCATGTTGAATGGAGAGTTACTTGAGGAGGTGGATCAGTTTAAGTACTTGGGGTGTGTTGTTGCAGCAAATGGTGGAGTGGAAGCAGATGTTCGTCAGAGAGTGAATGAAGGATGCAAAGTGTTGGGGGCAGTTAAGGGAGTAGTTAAAAATAGAGGGTTGGGCATGAATGTAAAGTGAGTTCTGTATGAGAAAGTGATTGTACCATCTGTGATGTATGGATCGGAGTTGTGGGGAATAAAAGTGATGGAGAGACAGAAATTGAATGTGTTTGAGATTAAATGTCTAAGGAGTATGGCTGGTGTATCTCGAGTAGATAGTGTTAGGAACGAAGTAGTGAGGGTGAGAACGGGTGTAAGAAATGAGTTAGCAGTTAGAGTGAATATGAATGTGTTGAGGTGGTTTGGCCATGTTGAGAGAATGGAAAATGGGCTGCCTGTTAAAGAAGGTGATGAATGCAAAAGTTGATGGGAGAAGTACAAGAGGAAGGCCAAGGAGTGAAGGAAGCTCTGGGTGATAGGAGGATAGATGTGAGAGAGGCAAGAGAGTGTGCTAGAAATAGGAATGAATGGCGAGTGATTGTAACGCAGTTCCGGTAGGCTCTGCTGCTTCCTCCGGTGCCTTGGAAGACCGCGGAGGTAGCAGCAGTAGGGGATTCAGCATTATGAAGCTCCATCTGTGGTGGATAATGGGGGAGAGTGGGCTGTGGCACCCCTAGCAGTACCAGCCAAACTCAGTTGAGTCTCTTGTCAGGCTAGGAGGAATGTAGAGAGGAGAGGTCCCTTTTTCTGTTTCATTTGTTTGATGTCGGCTACCCCTCAAAATTCGGGGAAGTGCCTTGGTATATGTATCTATGTATACTTTTTGGTTAAAGGTAACCAGTTTGATAAACCAATACACAGGAAGATTAGACTTCCTTCAGTAGCTACAAACCTGTGATCCCAGGCTAGATGCTCATGATGAAGAACTAAACACTCATGATCAAAAGCTTTAGGCTCACGATCACAAGTTATAAGCTTGTGATCACGAGATAAACACTTGCTCAAGATCACGAGCAGGACGCTCATGATTGTGAGCAGGCCGCTTACGATTGCAAGCAGGCGAGCTAGATTCTCACAAGCTATAAGCTAACGATCAAGTGGTGTAAGCTCACTATCAAGAGCTATAAGCCCACGATCACGAGATAGACGCTCATAATCACGAGCACGAGCTAGACGCTCACGATCAGAAACTGGAGCTAGACGTTCACGATAGTGAGTACAAGCCAGATGATCATGATCACGAAGTAGACGTTCATGATCAGGCTAGACGCTCACGTTCAAATGCTAAACACTAAATATCACAAGCTGATGTTCACCATTAAGAGCTTAATGCTCACGATCATGAGCTACATGCTCAAGGTCACAAGCTACATGCTCACAATCACGAATTACACACTCACGGTCATGAGGTACATGCTCACAATCATGAGCTATACGATCACAAGCTAGACGCTCACAATCACGAGCTAGATGCTCACGATCATGAGTTTGACGCTTACGAGCTAGACGATCACGATCACGAGTTCAACACTCACGATTACGTCGTACAGTAGACACTTACGATCACGATCTAAACACTAATGAGCTAGACGCTCACAAACATGAGCTCTAGACGCTTACGATCACGAGGAGACGCTCGTGATCTAGATGCTCACAGTCGCAAAGTAGATGCTAACGCTCACGCTCATGCTTTTGTGCGAGACACTCGTTCTCATGAGCAAGACACTCACGCTTTCGTACGAGACGCTCACGCTCTCGTGCGAGGCATGCATGCTCATGAGCAAGACGCTCATGCTCTCGTGCGAGGCGCTCACGTGGGAGATGCTCACACTCATGAGCGGGACGCTCACGATCTCACATGAGATGCTCGCAACTTAAAGCAAGGTGCTCGTGACCATGATCATGATCGCTGATTCTAGTTCAGCCATCGTCAGATCACTGATCATAATTGTGTCGATCATTTAACACCCAATTACCGATCGCTAGCTCGCTAGTTGCCAATTGCCAACACCGATTGCTGACAATTGCTGATCGTCAACCACTGGAAGATCACTGATCACCAATCCCCGATCACTGATCACCAATCCCTGATCACTGATCTTCAAGGTTCGATCTCCGATCTCCAAGTACCTACCTACAGCTCCAGTTACCAGCTTATATAGCATCAGCTCAAGGCTCATTGATAGCGATACCGATCGCTGACCCCATGCTTGCGTGTCACCAGTGTAGATCTCGGATTTATCAGATTTATCAGATCTCTGATTCGTTAGCTGCCAATCGCCGTTTTTCAACAGCTAGACGATCTCCAGTTGCTTATCTATAGCACCGTTTGCTGTTTTAATGTTCGACTGCTAGTCGTTTGTTATCTCACACGACGATAGCTCATCGTTCGGTTGCTTGCTGTTTGCTTGCTTGACGTTCACTGGTAGGAAGCTAGTGATCAATAATAAGCCTGCTCAACTCCAGGCTTCTAAATCAGCAACTACTTCAATGAGAGGGAGCTGCTCAAGAGACACACATTACTTAGATTTTGCAGAGTTGATCAAGTTTTAACACAGTTTTTACCTTCTGGGAACCTAGAACTACACCCTTCTTCAACAACGGGGATAATACGCTAGCACAAAGCTCATTGCCCTTCGCTCTTTTGGGTTCTTGTTTGTGTATCACAAACAGGGCTTCTTGGGTTCCTGAAATTTTTTCGCCTTTTGCGAGATCATAGGGATCCACATCAAGGTTGCCAAGTTTATGGATTAAATCTGGCACACTCACGGTAATTCATCCCTCATGAACGTAGGTGTTTACACTTACACTTTGTTCATGCTACAGGAAGGCTTACGAGCAAATTGCTTCAAGAACCTGGTTGCTGCTCCAGTTGTTACCTTCTCCCTTGTTGTCCCGTTTAGTATAGGGCTGTTCATGAGCCGACTTTGCTTGAACAGGAACTACGCTAGTTAGACAGTCTCCTAAAGCAAATGGGATGTAGTAGGGGTGACAAATCCCTTGAATGTGTTCTTCCCCCTCCATCGGGAGACACAACCACATGGGGTATCCGTCATTCTCTCTCTCTTAGAGAATTAAATTCAGTGCTGTCTATAGCAATTTATTTGCTATAATTTGTGTCGGCCCCAGATGGGTGACCGACGAGAATAACCGAGATTGTCGGAGTTTTGTGTTCTCCTGATCTCCGTTGGCCCTTATATCCTTGGACCTTAGAGGGAACACATTCAACCTCTATCTGCAATCCATTCTGATGAAACATTTTTTCCTATGCTTCATGAAACTCAGTCTTGTCCATGAAGTTGGCGGATGACTTTCTCCCGTAACCGGAGCTCTTCCTTAGGCTAGAGTGGTTAGGAAAGAATACCTTCCTTTCTCATTGGAGAACCCCTCAAACGAGCTCGAAATAATCGGTTCATGGCTTAAGAGCTTTAGACTTTGCCTCTGAATCAGGCTGTGAGCACATCATAAAGGAAGCTACTCACAGGTCTGGTAATTGCTTGGACCTCGTATACACTGACTCCCCTGGCGTTATAACTAGTAAGGTTGGTTCTCCAGTCGGGACATCTGATCATGCCTTGATTTCATTATTAGTGAAGACTGAGCAGCCTGTCCCTGATATATCATATTCTTGTAAAATGATATTTTAATTATGAAATAAATTTTTGAATATACTTACCCGGTGAATATATAGCTGCAACTCTATTGCTCGACAGACAAAAACTGTACAAAAAAACTCGCCAGCGATCGCTATACAGGTTGCGGGTGTGCCCATCAGCGCCATCTGTCGGCCAGATACCAAGCTCTATGTAAACAAAGACTCAATTTTCTCCTCGTCCCACTGCGTCTCTATTGGGGAGGAAGGGAGGGTCATTTAATTTATATATTCACCGGGTAAGTATATTCAAAAATTTATTTTATAATTAAAATATCATTTTTAAATATTTAACTTAGCCGGTGAATATATAGCTGATTCACACCCAGGATGGTGGGTAGAGACCAGTAAAATATGTTTACATTTTATGAGCTAAGAGTTTTTATTTCATTTTAGAAGTTATCAAAATAACAAAAACAAAATAAATAGGTACCTGGTAAGGAAGTCGACTTGAACGATTACTCTGCCTTATAAGTACGTCTTCCTTACGGAGCCTCGCGATCCTCTTAGGATGCTGATAGACCCCTAGGAGCTGAAGTATCAAGGGCTGCAACCCATACAACAGGACCTCATCAAACCCCTACTCTGGGCGCTCTCAAGAAATGACTTTGACCACCCGCCAAATCAACCAGGATGCGAAAGGCTTCTTAGCCTTCCGGACAACCCATAAAAACAACATTAAAAACATTTCAAGAGACAGATTAAAAGGATATGGAATTAGGGAATTGTAGTGGTTGAGCCCTCACCCACTACTGCACTCGCTGCTACGAATGGTCCCAGTGTGTAGCAGTTCTCGTAAAGAGACTGGACATCCTTTAGATAAAAAGACGCGAACACTGACTTGCTTCTCCAATAGGTTGCGTCCATTATACTTCGCAGAGATCTATTTTGCTTAAAGGCCACGGAAGTTGCAACAGCTCTAACTTCGTGCGTCTTCACCTTAAGCAAAGCTCGGTCCTCCTCACTCAGATGTGAATGAGCTTCTCGTATTAACAATCTGATAAAGAATGATAAGCATTCTTTGACATAGGCAAAGATGGTTTCTTAACTGAACACCATAAATCTTCAGATTGGCCTCGTAAAGGTTTGGTACGCTTTAAATAGAACTTAAGAGCTCTAACAGGGCATAAGACTCTTTCTAGTTCATTGCCTACGATCTCCGATAAGCTGGGAATATCGAAAGATTTAGGCCAAGGCCGAGAAGGCAGCTCATTTTTGGCTAGAAAACCAAGTTGTAGCGAACAGGTGGCTTTTTCTGACGAAAATCCGATGTTCTTGCTGAAGGCATGAATCTCACTGACTCTTTTAGCCGAGGCTAAGCATACCAGGAAAAGAGTCTTTAGAGTGAGATCTTTCAGGGAGGCTGATTGTAACAGCTCAAACCTGTCTGACATGAGGAATCTTAGCACCACGTCTAAATTCCATCCAGGGGTAGCCAAACGACGCTCCTTGGTGGTCTCAAAAGACTTAAGGAGGTCTTGAAGATCTTTATTGTTGGAAAGATCTAAGCCTCTATGCCGGAAGACCGATGCCAACATGCTTCTGTAGCCCTTGATAGTGGGAGCTGAAAGGGATCGTCCTTTTCTCAGGTATAAGAGAAAATCAGCTATTTGAGCTACAGAGGTACTGGTCGAGGATACAGAAACTGACTTGCACCAGTCTCGGAAGACTTCCCACTTCGACTGGTAGACTCTAATGGTGGACGCTCTCCTTGCTCTAGCAATCGCACTGGCTGCCTCCTTCGAAAAGCCTCTAGCTCTCGAGAGTCTTTCGATAGTCTGAAGGCAGTCAGACGAAGAGCGAGGAGGCTTTGGTGTACCTTCTTTACGTGAGGCTGACGTAGAAGGTCCACCCTTAGAGGAAGACTTCTGGGAACGTCTACTAGCCATCGAAGTACCTCGGTGAACCATTCTCTCGCGGGCCAGAGGGGAGCAACTAACGTCAACCTTGTCCCTTCGTGAGAGGCGAACTTCTGCAGTACCTTGTTGACAATCTTGAACGGTGGGAATGCGTAGAGATCCAGATGTGACCAATCTAGGAGGAAGGCATCTATATGTATTGCTGCTGGGTCCGGGACTGGGGAGCAATAGATTGGAAGCCTCTTGGTCAGCGAGGTTGCAAAGAGATCTATGGTTGGTTGGCCCCAAGTGGCCCAAAGTCTCTTGCACACATCCTTGTGGAGGGTCCATTCTGTTGGAATTACTTGCCCTTTCCGACTGAGACAATCTGCTATGACATTCAAGTTGCCTTGGATGAACCTCGTTACTAGGGAGATGTCTTGACCTTTTGACCAGATGAGCAGGTCCCTTGCGATCTCGTACAACGTCAGTGAGTGGGTACCTCCTTGTTTGGAGATGTACGCCAAGGCCGTGGTGTTGTCTGAGTTTACTTCCACCACTTTGCCTCGAAGGAGAGACTTGAAGCTTTTCAAGGCCAGATGAACTGCCAACAGCTCCTTGCAGTTGATATGCATGCTCCTCTGACTCGAGTTCCACAGTCCTGAGCATTACCGACCGTCTAGTGTCGCGCCCCAGCCCACGTCCGATGCGTCCGAGAAGAGAACGTGGTTGGGAGTCTGAACAGCCAGGGGAAGACCCTCTCTTAGGTTGATATTGTCCTTCCACCAAGTCAGACAAGACTTTATCTTTTCGGAAATCGGGATCGAGACCGCTTCTAGCGTCTTGTCCTTTTTCCAGTGAAAAGCTAGATGGTATTGAAGCGGATGGAGGTGTAGTCTTCCTAGTGACACAAATTGTTCCAGGGATGAAAGCGTCCCTACCAGACTCATCCACAGCCTGACTGAGCAGCGTTCCTTCTTCAGCATGTTCTGGATGAATAACAGGGCTTGACTTATTCTGGGCGCCGACGGAAAAGCCCGAAAAGCTAGACTGTGAATCTCCATCCCTAAATACACAATAGTTTGGGATGGGACCAGTTGCGACTTTTCCAAATTGACTAGGAGTCCCAATTCCTTGGTCAGATCTAGAGTCCACTTGAGATCCTTCAGACAGCGACGACTGGAAGAGGCTCTGAGAAGCCAGTCGTCCAAATAAAGGGAGGCTCGGATGTCCGATAAGTGGAGGAATTTGGCCACATTCCTCATCAGCCTCGTAAACACGAGAGGAGCTGTGCTTAGGCCAAAGCACAGGGTCCGAAACTGGAAGACCACATTTTCGAAAACGAATCTCAGAAAAGGTTGGGAGTCTGAGTGAATGGGGACGTGGAAGTAGGCGTCCCTTAGGTCTAGGGAGACCATCCAGTCTTCCCTTCTGACCGCTGCTAAGACTGACTTTGTGGTCTCCATGGAGAACTTCGTCTTTGTGACAAAGACATTCAGAGCACTGACGTCTAGCACCGGTCTCCACCCTCCTGTCTTCTTTGAAACTAGGAAGAGGCGGTTGTAGAATCCCGGTGATTGAAGGTCCGAGACTTTGACCACCGCTCCCTTCTCTAGCAAAAGAGACACTTCCAGTTTCAGGGCTTGTCTCTTTTCTTCCTCTCTGTACCTGGGGGAGAGATCGATGGGAGACGTTGCTAGAGGGGGTTTGCGTACAAAAGGGATTTTGTACCCCTCTCTGAGCAACTTCACAGATTGTGAATCTGCGCCTCTCCTCTCCCAGGCTTGACAGAAGTTCTTGAGTCTGGCTCCCACTGCTGTCTGAAGTTGCGGGCAATCAGGCTCTGCCCTTAGAGGACTTGGATCCTTTCCTCTTCCCTCGCTTCCCTTCGGCACGAGCACCTCCTCTGCTGGAGGCTCTGCCATGAAAGGGCGGAATAAAGCGAGACGCTGGAGTGTCTATCCTCGGTCTAGCGGAAGATGAAGGCAAAGGGGGAGCTTTGCGAGCTGAGGACGCAACTAGATCGTGAGTGTCCTTCTGCACTAACGAAGCAGCAATTTCCTTTATCAAGACTTCTGGAAACAGGCACTTGGAAAGGGGAGCAAAAAGAAGCTCAGATCTCTGGCATGGTGTAACTCCAGCAGACAGGAACGAGCAGAGAGACTCTCGCTTTTTCAGGACTCCGGACGTGAATGAGGCAGCTAGCTCATTGGACCCATCACGGACGGCCTTGTCCATGCAGGACATAATGAGCAAAGAAATATCTTTATCTGTCGAAGAGATTTTCCTGCTCAGGGCTCCTAAGCACTAGTCTAAAAAGTTGAAGACTTCAAAAGCCCTAAAAATCCCTTTCATAAGGTGGTCCAGGTCCGATGATGACCAACAAATCTTCGAGCGTCTCCTGGCAAGGCGGCGGGGAGAGTCTACAAGACTTGAGAAGTCGCCCTGGGCAGAGGCGGGAACTCCCAAGCCGAGAACTTCTCCCGTGGCATACCAGACGCTCGATCTAGAAGAGAGTTTAGCTGGGGGAAAGGCAAATGCTGTCTTCCCTAAACTTTTCTTGGACTCTAACCAGTCTCCTATCAGCCGCAAAGCTCTCTTAGACGAGCGTGCGAGGACGAGTCTAGTAAAGGCAGGTGCGGTAGAAGGCATGCCTAATACAAACTCTGACGGCGGAGAACGAGGAGCCACAGAAACAAACTGGTCAGGAAACAACTCTTTGAATATAGCCAAGACTTTTCTAAAGTCCAAAGATGGTTGAGTTGACTTAGGCTCGTCCAGTTCTGATTGTTGATCGTCTTGTTGTTCAGCAACATCATCATCAGAAAGTTCCTCATCCGAAAACTGATGAGGAAACGGCAACGGAGTGGGCAACGTCTGGTTCGCTGAGTCCGGTCGCACTGGTGCATGCGTGACGGAGCCGGACGCAACGTCATGGAACTGCTGCACAGTCTGTGAACTGTCAACAACCATGGGAGCGCGAGGACGCACAGCGTCCACCCGAGACTGTCTAGACTGACTGGGTTGAGCAGTGGAAACCACACCGGGTTGCGGAGGTTGACGCACCGCGTCAAAACAAGTCACCTCTGATGGTTGTTGAACGTCCTGAACGTCAACAACCACCTCCGTGCGTCGCTTAACATCAACGTGCGGCTGGCAACCCACACTGGATCGCATCGGTGGAGGAACCACCTCAACTGGTAGACGCGAGAAGGTTACCTCAGCGTCAACAGGACGCACAACCGATCGCTTGGAAGGTTGTTGGCTAGAAGGTACGGTAGCAACCTTCTCCGCATGAAAGTCCTGCATCAAAGACGTAAGCTTGGACTGCATGTCTTGCAGCAAAGCCCATTTAGGGTCTACGGGAGCAGGTGCGGCGACAGACGGTGTTAGTGACTGAAGCGGTACCGCTTTGCCTCTCTTAGGCGGTGAGCAGTCATCAGATGACGGCAACGAGTCCGAACTGACCCAGTGGCTACAACCGGGACGTTGGACTTGTCCTGAAGGGACCGATTTACGTTTTAAAGGTCGTGAGACCTTGGTCCAAAGTTTCTTACGAGAAACACCTTCAGACGACGAGGTATAAATGGGTTCTCTCGTCTTACGTAGGTAGGGGCGATCTTGGGGAGATACGCCTGATACCATGGAGGGAACGTCTGTTCGCTGATTAAAGCCTCTCGAACCCATGCGTCGTGCGACATTGCTTCTCCCCTGGACTTGGGAGCTTGCAAGAGGTCCCGGACTAGGAGGACGACAGGCACGAACAGACGAACCCTCAAGCGCAACACTGTTCACAACACTTTCACTTGGCACTTTATCACTTCCCACTGCACTTTGGCACTTAAGCTCCTTAACATCCGCCATGAGTAGATTGCGGTCACTAGCCAGGGACTCAACTCTCTCCCCCAGGGCATGGATGGCACGCATCATGTCAGCCATCGAAGGTTCCTGAGTGCTAGGAGGGGGGTTAGGAACAACCACTACAGGGGAAGGAATAGGTTGTGGGGCATGAGGAGAGGAAACATCAATAGACCTAGAAGAACTTCTCCTAATTCTATCTCTCTCTAGCCTGCGTGTGTACTTTTCAAATTCGATAAAATCGAATTCCGAAAGGCCCACGCACTCCTCACACCGATCTTCCAATTGACAGGTTTTACCCCGACAATTGGAACAAACAGTGTGAGGGTCGATAGAAGCCTTCGGAAGACGCCTAGAACAGTCCCTAGCATTGCATTTTCTAAACTTGGGAACTTGTGAAGGGTCAGCCATTTTGAATTGGTCAAGGGAAAATTCCAAAAAACGATCTAAGTCATCAACTATGAATCCGATACAAAAAAGAGTTCAAGGATTTATTTGAAGAAAAACCCTGCACAGCGAAAGCTCAAAACCAGAATATAGTACTTCACCAAAGATGATGTGAAAAACTCCAGTTAGCAACAGCGAGTAAGGTACGTCTTGTCGACACGTCGACAGAGAGAAAATTGGGTCTTTGTTTACATAGAGCTTGGTATCTGGCCGACAGATGGCGCTGATGGGCACACCCGCAACCTGTATAGCGATCGCTGGCGAGTTTTTTTGTACAGTTTTTGTCTGTCGAGCAACAGAGTTGCAGCTATATATTCACCGGCTAAGTTAAATATTTAAAAGTTTATATGAAATCCCAAGCAGACTGGAATGGGATTTTGCATGATCTTTTGGGCTTGAATTGGTCACAATTATAAAATAGTGTAGATCCTGTTGTCCCTTTGAATGAGAATCTAGTCAACATAATTGATAGGCGTATCCCTTCTCGTGTGCTAAGGTACCGAGTGAAGGACAAACCGTGGTTCAATGATGATTGTAGACATGCTTATTTGGAGAAGCAGGAGGCCTATCACCTTTGGAAGGGTAACAGATCAGATTTGACCTGGAACAACGAGGTTTTGCTCAGAGAGTTTATGCCTCAACTGAAAAGGAGTACAATTTAACCATAAAAGTAACACTTTCTGGTACAACTCAGGAACATAAATGGTGGTCTACCCTTAAATCTGCACTCTTTGGTGTAGATGCAACAGTTCCTCCTTTACTTAAACCAGATGGCTCAGTCACTCACTGTCCAAAGGAAAAGGCAACTTTTGGCTGATGTTTTTGACAGTAAACAGAGTAATGAAAATCTTGAACTTCCTCATTCCTGTTTTCCTGAGGCTAAACTAACTAGTTTAGCTTTTTGATCTCGTGAGATAAAAGCTCTGTTGATGGACCTTGATGCTTATGGAGGTGTAGATCCAAATGGTATTTTTCCTTTGTTTTTTATAAAGACAGCAGATTTCTTAGCTCCAAAGTTATCTGTCATTTTGCACAAGTTAGCAAGAAGAGGAGCTTTTAGCACTTGTTGGAGAATTGGTAATGTTACTCCTCTATGTAAATGTGTTTGTGGTAGCTCAAGTCCCACTGATTACCGCCCAATTTCCATAACTCCCATATTATCTAAAGTTTTTGAACGTCTTGTGGCAAAACGTCTTAATAGGTTTGCTGAAGGTAATCATCTACTCCCTAGTTTGCATTTTGGTTTTCGTAAAGGCCTTGGAGCATGTGATGCCCTTCTTACAATCTCCAATGCTGGTCAGAAATCCCTTGATTGTGGTCAGGAAGTTCGTATGATTGGCCTTGATTTTAGTGCTGCCTTTGACCGTGTTAATCATGAGGCCCCTGTTTTCAAACTGAAACAGTTGGGAGTGGGTGGGTCGTTTCTTAGCATTATTATTGATTTTTTAAGTAGTAGATCTCAAAGAGTTGTTGATGGGCACCATAGTGATTATAGGAATGTGATATCCGGTGTTCCACAGGGTAGTGTTCTTGGCCCATTACTTTTCATACTATATACACATGACATGTGGTTTGGCCTAGAAAACAAGCTTGTTGCATATGCAGATGATGCTACTCTCTTTGCATCAGTTCCATCCCCTGAATGTAGATCTAGGGTTGGTGAATCCCTTAATAGAGATTTAGCTAGAATTAGTGCATGGTGCAAATTATGGTGTATGAAGTTGAATCCTAACAAAACTCAAAGTATGATTGTAAGTAGGTCAACGACAGTGGCTCCTAAACATCCGGATCTCAGTATTGATAATGTTTCTTTAAATTTGTATGACTTTCAAAATTTTAGGAGTGATTCTCGACAGAAAATTTACTTTTGAGAAACATATAAGGTCTGTGTCTTCTTCAATTGCACAAAAAATAGGCTTATTGAGAAAGTCTTTCAAGATTTTCGGTGATCAATCTATTCTGAAGAAGTGTTTTAATTCTTTCATTCTACCTTATTTTGAGTATTGTTCTCCTGTCTGGTCTTCAGCTGCTGATTCTCATCTTAATTTGTTGGACAGAAACTTACGGTCTATTAAATTTCTTATTCCTGATCTAGATATTAATCTTTGGCACCGTCGTTCAATTAGTTCATTATGCATGTTGCATAAGCTTTTTCATAACTCTGACCATCCTTTACATTCAGATCTCCCTGGACAATTCTATCCGGTTCGTAATACTAGGCAGGCAGTTAATTCTAATAGCCAGGCTTCTCCATCATGAGGCTCAATACTACCCAGTACTCTAGAAGTTTTATTCCAGCTGTTACCAAGTTGTGGAATGATCTTCCTAATCGGGTAGTTGAATCAGTAGAACCTCAAAAGTTCAAAGTAGGAACAAATGCTTTTTTGTTGCCCAGGCGGACATGAGTCTTTTTATAGTTTATTTATGACATATCTGTTTTTCATGTTGTTAATAGTTTATGTATGACATGTCTGTTTTGACGTTGTTACTTTTTTTAGAATGATTTATTGTTAATTTGTTCTCTTCATTTATTTATTTCCTTATTTCCTTTCCTCACTGGGCTATTTTTCCCTGTTGGAGCCCCTCGGTTTGTAGCATCTTGCTTTTCCAACTAGGGTTGTGGCTTGGATAGTAATAATAATAATAATGTCTTTTTCACCAAGGAAAGAGAGTCCGCATTTGAGCTACAAAAGATACTCTTTTGTATCTTCCATCTTCCCTCGGGAAATGGGAAGCAGTCGCTCTCTTCTTCCTCCTGATTGGAACATCCGATCTCATAGGAAGACATGGTAGGCTAGGATACCGCCGAGCTTCATCGGTTACAAGTCTCCACTTTTAGTCTCTCCTCGTGGGACAAGCTTAACCTTCAAACCTTATCATACAAAGGAAGATTTTGCGATCAATTAGTTAGCTCATAATTTCCTGTACAGGATAGGCCCTCTTCTTGAAAACCTCGGCCTACTGTCTGATCCTAAAAGTCTCAAATTCCTGCAAGACATCTTCAGTTTACCTTGATCTGAAAATTAGAGTAATCGAAGTTAAGACTCAAGGTCATATCCAGTTTGGGTATCTGTAAACTGAGTCATCATCCTGTAGAAACCTCCGCTGGTTTGACAAGACCGCATCAGTCCCCGTCAAATGCGACCTCTGAATGACTAGTCTGGTCCCAGGAGCTTTGGCACAAGGGATTGTCCTTCTCTTGGTTCTCTACAAGACCTGAGCAAGAAACAGTCCTGGTAAAAAGGCTGCCACACGAGAATCTCACCCAGGGAGCCGATCTCCTTGTTCTTCCTGGATTTGACGCTTCCAGTAGAGGCATCAAAGAAAAGGTGGAGAGTCCATATACAGTACCACATATCTTTAGAACTAGGGTCAGAGCATGAATGATATTGTCTCTTAATCCCCTAGTAGACATCCTCTTCCTTTGGGAAATTACCGGGAGAATGACAGTGATTCGTCGGCTTTCTGTTCGTGGGAAACACTTCCTGCTCCTATGTGGTCTCCTCTTCGGGATATCCTGTACACGGGTTTGGATTTTATAGAATCTAACTCAACTGCAGGAGTCTTCCTCCTACGGCCCCTGTTTTAGAAGTGTTCCTTCATGAAGCGGAATGATTGTCAATGACAGGCATTGATCTTTTTTCTGTGGGAGAATTACTGCGGTCACCTGTTGGTTTCCCTTTTGCGAGCAATTTCTCCGAGAAAGGAAAGTAAGGCTTCTCCCTTCTTCCATACAAACTTGTAGTCGGTCTTGTCTCATTAAGAGACTCGACTAGCACAACGGTCTAGATGAGTCGTCTTGCCGGAAAGACGTCACATCCAGTAGCATGTCTACAACTTCAGAGAACCTATTATGGACTTCCTTTACGACTAGATGCTTCGTGGTGAGGGTTGAGTGAAGTCTGTTTTCTCTTCTTGTGAGTGCTATTCCAGTTATGCACTCAAAGTTGCCATTGAACAGAATAACGCTCTTAGGCAACGGAAGACCTTTGCTCGTCCATTGACCAACTTTTCCATTTGTTGCTCTCCACAGAGTTAGAACAAATTTTTCCCGTAGTGGGGTAATAATCCTTCTATGGGACGGATGGCTTCTTCAGTCCCAGGGTTCCTCCCTTGAGGACCTAGAACACCTAAAAGAGCAGTTTTCTCCTGATGTCGAAGACAGGTCTCTCCCAGTGTGGTACTCGACCAAAAGAAGAGATGTACCCTATGGGCCTCCCTCAATGTGTCTCGCTTACGGCGAGAAACAAGTAACATCTAATTTTGTTCTGGACAGGTTGAACCTCAGGTTCAATCCCTCCAAACCGGAAACCTGCCACTCTGTAATCAAGGCTGTTACACCAGTAATTACTTGAGGACATACCTTGAGGAGGATGCTTACCTAGCACGTTTTATATTAGACTCCTATTCCTGACTGAGAGTCATTGGGTCATATACTTGTCATTGATTCTTCCTTTTCACGCCATTTAAAAGAACTCGCTCCTTAGGTTCAGCATGCTTCGCTAACCCTAGGAAGGTCAAAGGAGGCTTATAAGGATCTCGTTCGTGACTAGGACATAGGTCATATACCAGTCACGGAATCCCTTTCCTTCTCCTCATAGAGGTGACCCAGAGCTCATAACGTTTTAGGGCAGAATCTGTCCATAACATTTAGAAGCAGCTCCTTTGGGACACTTACCATGCCATTGGTAGGTTGAAAGCGTGTCTGATCTTTACCTCACCTTACCTGCAAGACATGACCCATAGAAGACCCGATACAGTTCCTCTATCGCTCCTGTGGTGGTGACGTAACAAGTGGTTTAAGAATACCACGGGTAAGGCTGGGAGGCTGGGATGAATGAAAGTATGTCTGGCTCTTTTACTTTCATCATCTTCCCTTCTTTTGGGGAACAGCACCATGGGTCCCTTTGCAAGCTGGCTTCAACCTGTGCAGGTAATAACAACTTCCCTTGTGTAAGCAAGTACAGTATAGTTTATTTCTGTATACTTGTACACGTCCCCAACGCCTCCTGGAAGGTAGTTGTTGGGAAACTTCCATTTATGTGTAGGGTTCCTATTTAAGCTAGGAACATTCTTACCTAGACATTCATATGATATCTCTCACAACTACTTGGGTTGCTCAGGCTGCTATCATACTCGCATATATTGATAAGCGAGGCGACAAGGTTTCCCTCGATTACAGTCTAATACTTCACAAATAATAAAAGGTCCGTTAGTATGGGAACAAATGAGAAATATTTTTCCCTAATGCAAACCTGTAGTTATTTATATAAATTGGCTCGCCATCACTTATCCCACAATAAGTCCTGCTTACAATCAAAAAGTGATGTAGCTCACAGCTGTGAGAGTATATATAGACAGCTGGATACCCCCCAGCCACCCCCTGCCTACCCACTCAAGTGGTTAGGCAGGGTTGCCACCTCACATTTTGAATCTAATGGCTGCCTTCCAGCTCCGCCAAAAGTATATCCATGCTTGTATTAGTTAGGGAAAAATGTAAATTGTCCCTGAATTTGTCATATTTTCATTAGTCAAAGAAATTTCTATTGCTTTACAATAATGTCACTATATTTATGAATTCAGAATTATGACAATTTTTATATTTGGGTATACAGGATACAAATATTACTATCCATTCCATTTTCTATTTTGTTATTTTTCAATATTTTTTTCTCAATTTTTATTCGCAGATAATGCTGAGCAGCTGGCAATAGCTCTGGGTAAGAAATGACTGCTATCTGTGATGTGAAGTCATAACATTAGGGTTTCTGTGATATTTATATATAATAATAGTTTCAGACATAACATTCCGTGTAAAACTTTGAAAACTTTCCAAGTATTAGACCAACATGACCTATTTTAATTGTATAGATTTTAAAGTACTGAAATAGACCAACATAACCAAGTTTTTTAACTTTTTAGAGAATGGAAATTTCCTGTAGGTATGATTTATGGAAGTGACAATGGAGTTTTTTTTTATTTTAAGCATATATAAACATGACTTAGATTAATATTTTAATAATTAACAATTACAGTACTATACAAAACTATATTTAGTTATACTATACAGTGCTCATCGTATTTGTTATGTGTCCTATTTTTACAATCTGAATCTTTGTAATATAAGCATTTGAATAAAAGTTAGTATCATATTAGTGAGTAGTATAATCACTCAAATTTTTAAGGTTCAATGAATAATTTGCCATAAATAACATACCGAGACAAATTGAAAGAAAGACTTTTTACTTATTTTTTCAAGTTGGCAAATAGGTATTTATTTTTCTGTAGGTAGTAGGTAATTCAGGAAGTCATCTATTTACCTGTCTACTGTGGCATTTCCCCCAATTTTTGGTGGTTAGCTAACATAAAAAAAAGGACAAAAGGGCATTTCACTTCTCTTCATTCTTCTTGGCTGAATCCCTCATTCAGCCGAGTTTGGTTGGTACTCCTAGGGTCCCACAGCCTCCCCCATTATCCACCACAATGAAGCTTCATATATTGAATCCCCCACTGCCGCTACTTCAGCAGTCACCAAGGTGACCGGAGGAAGCAGGAGGGCCCATCGGAGCTGCGTTACAATAGCTCATTCATTCTTATTTCTAGCACTCTCTTTTGCCTCTCACATCCATCCTCCTATCTACGAGAGCTTTCTTCACTCCATTCATCCATCCATCCACCCAAACTTTGGCCTTCCTCTTGTACTTCTCCCATCAAAACTTGCATTCATCACCCTCTTCAGCAGACAGCCATTTTCCATTCGCTCTAGATGGCTAAACCACCTCAACACATTCATATCTGGTCTAGCTGCTAATTCATTTCTTACACCCATTCTCACCCTTAATACTTTGTTCCTAACCATATCTAATGGAGATACAGCAGCCATACTCCTCAGACACTGTCTCAAACACATTCAATTTCTGTCTCCGTCACTTTCATTCCGCATAACTTTGATCCATACATCACAGTTGTTACAATCACTTTCTCATGCGAAACTCTTTAAATTCATTCCTAACCATGTATTCTTTACCATTCTCTTCACTACCCCCAACACTACATATTTCATTCACTCTTTTCTTCCACTCCACCACTTAGAGCAATAATAGACCCCAAGCACTTAAACTGATGTATTTCCTCAAGTTACTACCAATTCAACATGACATTTAATCTAGCACTACCTTCTCACTCATGCATCTTATAACCGTACACTTACCCACATTAACTCTCAACTTCCTTCTGTCACACACACTTCCAAACTCTGTCACTAATTGACCCAGCTTCTGCTCCAACTCTGCAACCATCACAGTATCATCCGTAAACAGCAATTGATTCATCTACCACTCATGATCACTCTAATCAATCAGTTTCAATCCTTGACCAAGCACTCGAGCATTCACTACTCTTACAAATCCATCAACAAACAAATTAAACAACTATGGTAACATCTCACATTCTTGCCTCAGCATCACTCTCACTGGAAACCATTCGTTCACTTCGTTTCCTATCCTAACTCGCTTAACTGCCTAACCTCTTCACTGCTTAGAACATATCTGTCCTAACTGTTAAAATCTGATCCATACATCCCCTACCTCATCTAGAACCACCCTGCACTTGTAAAATTCCAACCTCTGTTTTATCCTTGATCCTCTTAATTAACACTACCATACTCTTCCAACCACACTCAACAATTAGTACCCCTAGTTACATCACCCCCTACCTTTGTATAGTGGAACTATACACGGACACACCCAGCCCACCGGTACCATTGACAACATAAAACACATATTTGTTCCAACACAGAGTACATACCTCAAACTTTCTTCTTAGGAGTATCTGGGATCTCCTCCCAACCAACCAGAATTTTGTGTAGTTTACCCTACTCCTGTTTTCTATGCGGGGTAACCTCTGGTGGAGTGATACGCGCCATTAGGCGACCCGGGGTCAGAGAGCATGCTTGCTCAGGTCTCGAGGTCCAGTAAGTTTTCTGGTCGCGTTGCGATAACATCTCGACGCTCTCTCCTTACCCAGTGCGACCCTTTGTGTCTCACGCGGTCCCATTGGGTTCATTCCATACCCTTTCCTACCCTTTCCCTCTGTGTTCGTCGTGTAGGGGCAGCTTATGATCTCCTACAGCCACGTGTCCGGAGTGCGAGTCCTGGAACGAGGTACAGTGGGTGCGCTACGGCACCAAGAAGAAGAAGGCGTCCAAGAGGTCACCTAGGAAGCCGAGGCTCTCCTCGCCGCTTGCTTCTCCCGATGCCTCGTCGGATAGAGCTTCTCAGCTGCCTTCCCCTACCCAGAGTAGGGGACGAGGAAAGTCGGTTGCGGGGACGAGGCCCATTGCTCTTCCCCTGTAGTCTGAGATTTCTGCTAGTGGGGATGTTTGTCGGTCCAGGCAAGTGGCGGGACGGGAGTGTGTTCGGAGGACGGAGTCCTGGTGCCAGCGGAGCCCGTCTCTTCCGATGATCCTATGTGGGGAAAGGCTGCTGCAGCCTCTTCCCCCACTTCATGGGCCTGTATTTCAGGTACGTCGGCAGCCGGGGGAGACGCTGAGAAGGAGGACTCGCCATCATTGGATCCCCTCGCATGGGCGCCGCCGAGGACGACCTTCAGGTTGCCCATGAGACTGGAGGAAGAGTTCGAGGCGTGGTTCCCAAGCAAGAAGTTACCTCGCTCTCCCCCAGCGCCTTCAGAAACGCTCCCTCCCGTCTTCTTGGAGCCTTCGTCACCTACGGACCGACACGAGGAACCACCAGCGACGCGGGACGACTCGGACCCTTCAGTGTGGTCCTACAAATCTTTGGGCTCCTCTTTCGAGTCATTGAATCAGTTGTTGAATCAGTAGAACTTCAAAAGTTCAAAGTTGGAGCAAATGCTTTTTTGTTGACCAGACGGACATGAGTCTTTTTATAGTTTATATATGACATTTTTGTTGTTGACGTTGTTAATAGTTTATATATGATACAGTATATCTCTTTTGACATTACTTTTTTTAGAATGATTTATTGTTAATTTGTTCTCTTCAGTTATTTATTTCCTTATTTCCTTTCCTCACTGGGCTATTTTTCCCTATTGGAGCCCCTGGGCTTATAGCGTCTTGCTTTTCCAATTAGGGTTGTAGCTTGGATAGTAATAATAATAATAATAATAATACTCTTTCTCCTCGGAGGATGGAGCGCCGAGGAACCAATAGAGGAGGTGAGATAGGTCCCGCAGAAGGAGGTCCCTTTCCCGTTCTAGATCTCGCCATGCCAGGAGGCACGATAGATCCCCCAGAAGGAGGCACAGAAGAAGCCGTTCCCCTAGGGAGGAATGGGTGCGTGTCGCCATTCCACGCAGCCACCTCCTGGGAGCTTCAGCAGTTCCAGGTACCTCTGGCTAGCCCCCAAGGGCTCGTTCTCCCGCTCCGAAGTACGTCCCCTACAGCAGGTCCGAACATCGGAGGGAATCCTCACTTCAGGCTCCAGCAGACAGGCATAAGTCCGCGAAGGTTCCGACTCCATCCGCCCGGCAGAGAGAGTCGCCCCTTCGGTCTGGCAGCCATGTCCCAGCCTCCAAGACTTCGAAGTAGGGGTCCGAACTTCGGAGGGAATCCTCACTTCAGGCTCCGGCAGACAGGCATAAGTCCGCGAAGGTTCTGACTCCACCCGCCCGGCGGAGAGAGTCCCCTTCGGTCTGGCAGCCATGTCCCAGCCTCCAAGACTTCGACAAGCCGGCCAGAACGGGAAAGACAACCAGCAGCCACGAGGAAGCCCGCAGCAGCTTGGTCCTCCGTGGGGAGAGACAAGTCCAGGACGGAGGCCTCCGTCCCAGCGGCGATGCCCGTCCTCCATCCTAAATCGCCGAAGTCGTACCATGACAAAAGGATACATCCACCCCAAGCAGGGCCCCCCCCCGTCATAGGTGCACCTTCTCAGGCAGAGGAGCATCCAACGGAAGGCCTAGGAGATAGCGCAGAAGGCTCAGCGGACGAGGCCTCAGCGTACAGAAAAGTACTAGCCCTCATCAGACGACACCACAGGCTAGACGAACCGAAGCCCGCGACGAATGAGGACTGACTCTCGGGCCTCAGCAGGTTGGTGGATACCCCCATGCAGCAGAGGCCCTCACTGGCTGGCTCCCTAGAGCTCCTTCGCCATCCTCACGGTACGTCTCCTCCAGCAGACCCGATCATCGATGGAAGTCATCGCTCCAGGTCTCGGTCGACAGGCATAAGCCCGTGAAGGTTCTGACTTCACCCGCCCAGCGGAAAGAGTCGCCCCTTCAGACTGGCAGCCTTGAGTATCATCATCAACCTGGAGAAGTCCCAGCTCATACCCTCCACCAGGATGGCCTACTTAGGGTTGGTCCTAGACTTCCAGTGGGCGAGAGCCTTCCCCTCCACGGAGCAACTGGACAACCTAGAACAGATACTCCGGCCCTTCCTGTCGGGCCAGCCTAGGAGAGCCAAGGACTGGCAAAGACTGATAGAACTCCCCGCATAAGATAGTCCCGGTGTCCCCGGAGACGAAGGAAGTCCTGGAGTGGTGGCACATCAGAACAAACACCCTCAAGGGAATGCCCGTCGCAGCCGAACCTCTGGAGATGCTCCTGTTCACAGACGCATCCAAGGAGGGCTGGGGTGCCCATCTTCTCGACAAAACGGCAAAAGGGAAATGGCTTTGGTAGTGCCCTGGTGGCCGGAGAGAGAGGGGTTCGCGGATCTAAAGGAACTGGCACGCCTTCCACCTTGGCCACTTCCAGACAGACCAGACCTTTTCCGGAAGCCTCACTTCCAAAGGTTCCACAAAAAACCTCGATCCCTCCGCCTTCACGCGTGGAGGTTATCGAGCGTCTCCTGAAAAAGGAAGGATATTCATCGAGAACGGCATCGAGGATGTCAGGGTACCTGAGACGTTCGTCAATTGCAGTGTACCAGGCGAAGTGGGCTACCTTTACTAAGTGGTGCTCCTCAAAGAACATCAGGCCGTTAGGGGCCTCCATTCACGAGATAGCAGACTTCCTGGTCTATCTCAGGGACGAAGTGGGCACGTCTATCCCAGCCATTAAGGGAGTCCGGGCAGAGCTGGGCCAAGTCTTCCTCCTGACGGGCATCGACCTAGGTACCTCCAGACATATCTCGATGCTCATCAAGAGCTTCGAGCAGTCGTATTCCCCCCAAGCTGCTAGTGCGCCCCAGCGGGATGTGGCTAGGGTACTGAAGATGCTTTCGGAACCTCCCTTTGAGCCTCTCAAAGACATTCTAGACAAAGAGCTCACCCTCAAGACAGCCTTTCTGTTAGTTCTAGCATCAGAAAAAAGGAGTAGGTGAGATTCATGGCCTGTCTTACGAGATCTCACACCCGAAGGGCTAGCGAAAAACTACCTTCAGATTCTTACCCTCCTTCGTAACCAAGACTCAGAAGCCAGCTGTTTGGGACCCCAAGTTTGAAGGGTTCTGAGTGCCAGCTATCCCGCGTTCGGACAACCCGAGGGACTTGCTTCTGTGTCCAGTCAGGACAGTACGGAAGTACCTAGAGAGGACGGCCAAACTTCGCCCTGAAACCAAGAGTCTGTTCGTCTCCTCAGGACTGGTGAAGAAGCCGGTCTCCAAAATATGATCTCCTTCTGGCTATGCCAGGTGATCATGAAAGCCTACAGCAGTGCAGGTGTCCTCCTTCCAGGAAGGCCTAGACCCCACGACATTAGAGGACTGAGTACTTTGTTGGCCTTTGAAAGAAACATGGCAGTGGGCCAAATCCTGAGGACAGGTACATGGTCTAGACAGTCTACCTTTATGGCTCACTACTTAAAGGATTGCTCTAGGAGATCCTTGGACGGGTTCTCTCTCAGTCCCATCATTTCCACGCTCCAAAAGATTCAAAGGTGTAGCCCCGGAGGGTAAGGCCAAGAGACACAGGTTCCTTCCTTACCCCTTTTTTCCCCCTATCACCTTCCCCTATATGACCCTTAAATCCTTTAACTGCCATGAGATACACTGTCATTGGAAGAATGCATCTCCAAGGTTTTTGCAGAGGTGGATTACTTAGACACTAGAGAGTTTTTTGCGTAGTTTTCCCTATTTTCTCGTGTTTCCTTGGGGGTCAGCAGAACTTAGCCTCCTATCTAGGTTCCTTTTCTCTCCTCATCGCGGTCTCTAGGTCCGGAGGGCCACTCCCACCTCCTAAGGTGTAAGTCTCCTAAGAAAGTAGTTTGAGGTAAGTACTCCGTGTTGGAACAAATCACAAATTTTAAGTAATATGTATTTTTCCTAACAGTACTTACCTCAAACTACTTTCGGGTTATGGCCCGCCCATCCTGCCCCGAGTGCCTTACAGGACTTCGTAGAAACCTATCTGTCAAAAACTTACTGGAGCTCGAGACCTGAGCAAGCATGCTCTCTGACCCCCGGTCGCCTCATGGCACGTGTCACTCCACCAGTGGTTACGCCGCATAGAAAACGGGAGTAAGATAAACCACACAAAATTCGGGTCGGTTGGGAGGAGATCCCAGATACTAAGAAAGCAGTTCGAGGTAAGTACTGTTAGGAAAAATACAAATTACTTAAAAATTTGTGATTTTTCCGGAACTGCGAGATCATGCGCTGACTGGAATCTTACCAGCGTGGAGGCCCACCAATCCAGGCAGGATGAGGCGTGAATTAAGTCCCTAGACAGCTCCTCCATCATGGCAGTCTCCGTGGGGGAGAAACAAACCAGTGCCGTGGTAGCTCTCTCCTCCGCTGCCCCCTGTCCCAAGATGGTGACTGCCGGTTCTACTGCACAGCCCCCCCGCATGGTGTCCTTCAGGGAGGTAGAACCGGGACTGCGTCTTCAGGCCCTGAAGAAGTCTAGATGCACTCTGGTTCTTGGGGGCTTCAGCGTAGTTGGCCACGACCTTGCTCATGTGCGCCAGTTCCAGTTTCACGTCCCTTGCCAAAGGGAGGGCCTCTGCTGCACAGGCGCATCCACCAATCTGTTGAGGCTCGAGAGCCAGACATCGTCAGAAGAGGGCTCAGGTTCGTCCAGTCTATGGTGAAGCTGGATGAGGCCTATCACCTTCCTGTATGCGGAGACCTCCGCTGGCGAACCTTCTTCTCCGTCTTCCACCTTCTCCGATGAGGGCCTCAGTTCTTGTGACGAAGGACCTCTGACGGGGGGAGCCGCACAGGGAGGAGGCATCCTCTTGGAGTGGTCCAGATCCTTCTCTTCAGGTAGTAGGACGGGCATCGCCGCTGGAACGGAGGACTCCGTCCTGGTCCTATCTCTTCTCCTGACGGACCATGGGTATGCGGGCTTGCCCGTCGAGGAAAGGTGCTTCTCCCGTTCCGGACAACTCAACGACGATCTAGAGGCCGGGACGCGGCTGCCAAACCGTAGGGGCGACTCTCCCCGATGGGTGGGTGGAGTCGGAACCTTCGCGGACTTATACCTGTCCCTTGGTGCCTGATGCGACGAGTCGCTCCATCGGTCATACCTCCTCTCGTCGACCAATCCTACTGGTGAGCTGGGCCTGGGACGCCATCCCAAGGTGCCCGCGACTGCTGCAACCCCCAGGAGTTGGCTACGGGGAGTGGAGACTCGTACCCATTCTTCTTCCAGTGAAAGACTTCTCCTGAACTTCCTCCTGGGGGACCTGGAACGTCTCCTCCTGTGGCGAGAGCGTGAACGGGAGCACGAGCGAGATCTTCTCCTGCGAGACCTATCTCGTCGCCTCCTATGGTCCCTCGGATCTCCGTCTTCTGATGAATAAGATTAGGCCTCTACCGAGAAGCCCGAAGACCTGTAGGACCTCGTTGGAGGGGCTGAGACCTGCCGCGTTGCTGGTGGTACCGCATGGGGTTCGGCCGGCGAAGGCGGCTCCAAGAAGTCCACTGGGAACGAAGCTGAAGGCGTTGGAGGGGAGCGGGGAAGCTCCTCGCTGGGGAACCAGATCTCAAAGTCCTTTTCTGTCCTCGGGTAACCTGAAGGGCGTCTTCGGAGGTGCCCACCCGAGGGCGTCTGATGGCAGCGAATCGTCCTTCTCGGCGGCTGACGCACCTGAAAAACCTGCCCACGAGACTGGAGAAGAGACTGTTACTGTTTTTCCCCACATCTGATCATCCGAAGAGACAGGACCTGCTTTCACCAGGGCTCCGTCCTCCGTATACACACCTGCCCCCCCCCTCAGGCCCCCCACTTGCCTGGACCGATGACATAATCCCACTGTCCAGTAATTCAGACTCCTGGGGAAGGGCCACAGGCCGCTTCCCCATAACAGACTTACCTCGACCGCTTCTCTGGGTAGGGGAAGACGGCAGAGAGACTCTGTCCGACGGCACTCCAGGCAAAGCGACGCTGGACTTCCTATGGGACCGACGAGATGCCTTCTTTTTCTTAGTGCCGTACCGCACTCACTGCACTTAATTCCAGGACTCGCACTCCAGACACGTGGCTGTAGGGGAACACACACTGCCCCTACACGACGAACACAAGGAGTGCGGGTCATCTTCGGGCTTAGAGAGGAAAGCGCCACACGATTTCCCGGTTATAGGCCCAGGGCAACGACGGGGATGCTCCATAACGCACTAGTAATACACCACGAGACACAGGAACACAGAGGGAAAGGATAAGGAAACATAAAGGGACCACATGAGACACAAAGGGATCAGGGACACAAAGGGTCGCACTGGGTTAAGAGAGAGAGCGTCGGGGTGTTAACGCCGACGCAACCAGAAACTTACTGGAGAACGAGACCTGAGCAAGCATGCTCTCTGACCCCGTGTCGTCTCTGGGCGCGTATCACTCCGCCAGAGATGCCCCGCATAGACAACGGGAGTAGGGTAAACTACACAAAATTCTGGTCGGATGGGAGGAGATCCCAGATACTCCTAAGAAAGTAGTTAGAGGTAAGTTCTTCGTGTTGGAACAAATTCTGATTACATCAATGGGGGAATGTCTCGAACGACATCCTGGTCGACCAAGAAGACAAGGTGAAGAGTCTTGCCCCTGCGATTGTTAAGAAGGAAAAACCGTCAATTCAGTGATTGTCAAGCAAGCCATTGGTTGATGATTGTCCTTGATATCGCAATCTTCAGCAGGTGGAAGCTGCATACGCGCTGAAATATTGCCTGTAGGGCTGTAAGGAGAGAGAAAAGCTGGGAGACGACGAGATCGGCAAAGCGAGAAGACTCGTCATAAGCAAAAGTCGTGTGAAGGAAGAACGGGAGTAGACCTAGTCGACAGCTAAGACGTCACCTGCAGCCACAGCCACCGACTTCACACAGTGTCGTCATGAAGTGCTGTGGAAAAAATAAATAGAGGATTAAAAGTTCCTCCCCTCTCAGGGGAAAGAATAAACCCAACCCACAAACAGGAAAAGTAACCTCCAAGAGGAGTCGTCAGCGCAGAGGAATCTTTCTGATAACTCGCAGGACGAACATCGACATCTAAAACTGCCACGTTACTCTGTAATGGAGCATCACATAGAAACTCAAGTCATTTGTAAAGAAAAGAATGAGCGTAAAGCAATAGAAGTAAATGGCTAAGCTGTGAAGGGAGAGGAGACGTCCGCTTCTATTAGCCAAAAGTAAAAAATGACATGTTCATTGAACCATGAGTAGATTTAGGTGGTTGTGTCCAGCCACCCCCTACCTAGGGTTGCCTCCTTGCACTTAAACTAATGGCTGCATTCCAGCTGTGCCAGAAGTAATATCCACATAAATAGCGGAAGGTTTGTTACTATGGGAACAAGTGTTTTTGTATCGATGTCATTTAATTTTTTGTTTTGTTCTTGGAAAAAGCTAAATATTTTTCTGTTTGAACCAAGAAAGGGCTAAATAATTTATAAGGCTGTTGTAAAAGGTCACAAATAGGATTGTAAGCCTTCATTCAATATGGTATATTGCCCTTGCCCTTCAGTAGAAACCTTCATTAGTTTACTGCAAGAAAGTTTCCTTGAAAGGAAAATGAAAGGCATTATAAAAGAACCTTCATATCTTTTTGTACATGTTAACAATTATCAAAAAAATTCCAACAACATGACACCATTAAATTATCTACAATTTTTGCATTAGGTGTCACTGACAAAATGACAAAACTAATGTCCATAAACACTTTGATGGAATACAGACTAGTAGTTTAATTGAAATAAATGTTACCTATTAAGATAGAAAGGGGCTTTCATAACATTATTACTTACAAAATGCCTCTCCAATTCTTTATATATTTGATTGAAATTAACAAAACACTGTTAAAATAAAAAAGTGTTACTCGTCTATATAATTAAGCTGTATGTGATTACTGTATTATGCATACTTGTTAAATCTGAAGCACAAATCAACAATTATTTACAGACCGCTGTAGTACATAAAGTGAGGTTAAGAGAGAGAAACAACATAGGCATAATACAAATAATCATATTTAAGACGAGACAGAAACCTCATGAAAGGAGTAGTTTCTAGGCTTGGCATTACGCTTTTACAAGAATAGAATGCATGTATCTCGCAAGGGTCTGTAACAGTTGTAATCAAATATATTTCCATAAAATTTGTGTAATTGGCCCAATACCATATTTTGATTCCTTAAACAGATGACTAACTTCTCTTGTGCTGAAAGAAAATTTGAGACCTTTACATTGATATATGACATTTTATGACAAAGATATTTGCTATATGTTATTACTTTCGAGACTTCCTATAATTCTATTTTTAACTATATACAATGCTGCCAAAGCCAGTAAAGAAAATATTAAAATATCTTTTAACAATCTAAAATGTAAAACATCTCAACTCCTATCATATCGTAAACTTGCTGTCAAACATTAACTGAAATATGGTAGTAGATCAAGGGTCCTGTGTATAATATTTCTAATAAAGCTTCCACACTGAATACCATCTAAGCACCGAGTCCATTTAATATGTCATGGTGTCAATACACTTTGTTCTCGAGGAATGCTATTGAGACTTGAAACTATACAATTATTGCATCTATGATACTGTGATGCAGCTCCAAAATCCCACAATGCACACAACTGCCATTCATGACAAATTTCTTGGGCTGGAACTACTTAATTTTTTTTAGGTCATGTTGCCATTAAAAGTACATGGTACTTGCAGATATTTCTATTCCTTTGTGATACTAAGGAATGCAATATATTTTTTTACTGCTAATTTTCCTAATTTTTTATATACATTCCAACACCCCATTGCTTGATACGTAAGTGATACATCCTCCACCTCCAAGTAGACTTTTTGGTCATCTTAATGTTGGAAGTACAGTATATATGGAGGGGAGGAAGAAATGCAGAAAAATCAACAGACTATCACACACTTCAGACTACCTTATCCTATTATAAATCCACATCCAATTTTAAACTGATTTTTAGGATGATTCAACATTGCAGATAATGCTAAAGTGAATGGTAATGGCATCAATTTCTTCTCCATAACAGCTCCTACTGTCCAATTAGAATCCAAAGTTCCTGTTGAGAAAAATACAATATAATAAGCATGAACCTTACTACATTACTGAAAAGTAGATGTTACATACATTGAAAATTAATTTATGACTGGACAAATTCAAAATAAACTACCTTTCATTTAAGCATAAAAACTATTGCAAACAAGACATCAATTTAACCTTTATAACTTGGCGAAATATTTTGATAATCCCCCAATACTTTAGCAAAATGACTCGTTAAACTGAATGAAGAATCCACACTTAAAGACAAAAACTGGGGCAAGTAAAAATAAAGGATGATCGACAACTGGGTTGGAAACAGCAATAGGAATCGACACATGGTCACATTCACAACTGCAATAAATTTCTACCTCACAACTTTATTGAACCTATTCTCTAAATTGGGGGGCTAGGCTACCACAAACCAATCAAACAGAATCCATAAAAGATATTGAAACTAAAGTACTTGCACACTACCTGAAGAGTTATAAAGTTGTTTGCACACTTTGTTATAAGCGAGTAATCCCCAATTTCTGGCCCCCCAATGACTTGATAGCATTTGTTTGAATCCCATTCTTGGTGAATACCTAATTGTCAGTGTGTAATGATTTTATTACAGCTACTTGAAAAAGTTAATTGAAATTGAATAATACACTGACTGTTGAGTCAAGAAATTGAAAAGAACTCACTCAAAGCAAGGCACAACCTCAAGTACTGTAGATTTTACAATATTTCATGGTATCTGTTGATTTGGTAATGACCTGGCATCTCATGCAAGAATCAAATGTTTGATCCAGATAAGGGAGAAATTTTTTAATATTTCTCACTGGATTTTGTTGATTCCCATATTTACTCAGAATGAAATGCTATCAACTGAGCTACTCATAGTAAGGAATGAAACCTGGCCAGGTTACTTCTCAGGTAATGAGTGAATACTTTGAGAACAGCTTCTTTTAGGGCCTTTATTTACTTGGCTGTTAAGAGCCTGGTCTCATCCAATATCCTTGTGGTAAAATTTATTTGAAAAAAGTAATGAAGAAAGGCAGAAGGGACAGAAGGTTTAGTACTGACTGTAATGTGCAATGCAAGGCACTGCAGTGGTCCCTTTAGCTTTGAAAGAGGTTTCCTTCAACAACAATAAACAAATTTATGAAGGAACCTTAATCTTCAGAATGTTTACTGATGGCATAGTTGGTAAAATATTAGGATATTTATTTGAAGAACATAAAACAAATTGCATCAATAGTTACTGCATGTAAATGGAACTAATGGAAAAAAATTTCATTGATCAAAGTTCATGTTTACTCAATGTTATCTGACTATTCAAAATTAGACATCTTTCCACACCTTAATTCAGGCCTTCAGTCACTTATCACTGAAGCCAGTAGGTTGGCCAAGGCCCCAGCCACCCGTTGAGATACTACCACTAGAGCGTCATGGGGGCATTTGACTTGCCAGACAGTACTATATGGAATCCTTCTCTCTGGTTATGGCTCTTTTTTCCTTTGCTTACACATACACCGAATAGTCTGGCCTATTCTTTACATATTCTCCTCTTTCCTCATACACCTTTTAATAATGAGATTACCAAACAGTTCTCCTTTGCTCAAGGGGTTAACTACTGCACTGTGATTCATCAGTGGCTACTTTCCTCTTGGTAAGGGTAAAAGCAGCTTTTCTAGGACACTCCAACATCAAACCATTGTTACCTGCCTTGGGGTAAAGTTCTCTTGCATGAGGGTACATACAGGCACACAATTCTATCTTTTTCTCTTCCTCTTGAAGTTTTAATAGTCTATATAGAAAAGTTTTTTTATATGTTGTTACTATTCTTAAAATATTTTATTTTTATTGTTAATTACTTATCTTGTACTTTGTTTATTTCCTTATTTCTTTTCCTCACTCTACTATTTTCCCTATTGGAGTCCTTGGGCTTATAGCATCTTGCTTTTCCAACTAGGGCTGTAGCTTAGCAATTAATAATAATAATAATAATATTTGCAAATTACTTTTCCAACATTCCTTTTAGTCTCTTGCTACCTTACTGGCCAGGCTTAACCTTTACTTGACCCTCATTTATATCTTCTTTTCAAGATAAAATGAATCAAAGTGAAAATGTCTGGTTAAACTTCATATCATGACTCAAAATGTGCTTATCACTTTATCAACACAAAGAATCATATAACGGATAATTTTAAGTACAATCTGGTAAATATACCCTAATACTGTGTAAAAGTAATAATAGAAAACCATGGTAAGGGCCCTACGACTGAGCGATAAATAGAATTTGAATATAATTTGTCATTTCTATATTCACTTGATGTTCCTATTGCTTTCATCTCCAGAAGCTTGGAATGCCGATGTTTATACATGAAGTAATTAAAAAGTTTAAGCAAATCTCACAGATTAATTAAAAAAAGAAAAAATTTTGGCCTAATGGAATCATGCGATTTGCTACGACATTCACATCTCATAGTAAGCATTTGTTAAGGGGTGCTTATTTCATCAAGATGAGTGATGTAAGATCCAGACTACCATCTTGACACAAGGAATGAGTGGTTGTATAGAGGCAGTTACTATTGCGAGAGGAGGGAACATAAGTATCAAGGCTACTATCTTGGTCTTCTGTCTTGTTATCTGCTTGGTAAGAAATGTGGGAGTGCAAGGGTGTCACAGCACAAGAATCCAAAGCATATAAAATATCTGAGGTTCTACGAGAGAATTTAAATCTGGGATTTGCCGTATGCCACCCAAACCCTAACTGAAAGTTTCACTAGAACCACTAACTAAGGTTTGAAGGAGGTCAGGTTAAGCCTGAATTATTACCATTAATCAAAGACTTCTGAGCTTCAACAAACACAGCTAATGACATTAAATTCTTAATACTGTAAGCTAATGACTATCAAAGCTATACTCGTTAGGCTGTAGCAAAGTCAAAGACTGAAGTGGCATTATTGTCACCATTCACTCTATAATTAACTAGCCTGGTCTTTTCACAATTTACATTTAGTTCTCTTTAATGCTTAGAACTTTAATCTCATCAGCAACCGGAACAGTGAGGCCTACATACTTTTCACAAATTTCTCTTAATTAAAAAATTGTCCCCAGTATGAGACAGAGTATGTAAATCATGATCACCCACAAACAATTCCTTGGGACAACCATGCAGCAATTCCTAAAACATCAGGAAACATCTTTAAACTAATGATATAGGTAGAAAAAAAAAATGAAATCTAGAGCGACAGCGCACAAGTCGTGTTATATTGAAGTCAACATCATGATTAAACAAGTGATATCACATCCACAGCATGTTGTTGCTGTTAAAAAAAAAACAAAAAACAAAAAAAAACAAGCATTTGTAATTGTAAGGGGTAATGTCAACATGCCAGCTTCTAGGAACGAAAGTAATATGAACATCATGGTTGGTTCATTGATATAAAAACTGTTCAGCAACATTGGAGCATATGAAATAGAGGCAAATATATTATTCAACCCTTTAAAGACCCCCTAATAACAGTATTGCTCATTTACTATCTGATGTTATGGATGCAGTCCTATATTTTTAACCATTTGGAAATAGCTACTAATATAAAAAAAATCATGATTAGAGCCTCACATATTAAGGTAAAATACCTTTAAAATACTGTATATGAATTTAACATTTACTTTGACTGCAAGTGACAACGTAAGCAATTCATTAGGATTATTTTGAGTGTACAGAAGAAAATCAAATGACTGTGAAAATTACAACACTGCATTATAAAGTATAACAATTCTCATTACTGTAATTAGCATCATTAATCACTTTCATAAAATTAATTTCCATGAATAAATGACTTTTGATTGCGGCAGTGTTACGACTAATTAAATTATTACACGTAATAACCTTGAGAAAATACAAACAAAAGATAACCTGCTTAAGAAAAATATTAAAAAAAATGCTCAGATCCAACTGAATTAGAAATTCTATTTTCTATAACAAATAAGTCTTGCCACTAAAACTACCTAGCATGTATCACTATTTATACTCTTGGACAGTTAATCCTCTCTCTCTCTCAGCTGGAATTTCATTAGAACAAAGAATGCTGTACAGTACTGTGTACTAGTTCATGTACAGTACAGTATAATATTAAAAATGTTATTTTCATTAGTAAAATAAATTTTTGAATATACTTACCCGATAATCATGTAGCTGTCAACTCCGTTGCCCGACAGAATTCTACGGAAGGGATACGCCAGCGATCGCTATACAAGAGGGGGGTGTACTCACAAGCGCCACCTGTGGCCAGGTACTGCAGTACTTCTTGTTGACACCACTTCAATTTTTCCTCGGTCCACTGGTTCTATGGGGAGGAAGGGTGGGTCAATGAAATCATGATTATCGGGTAAGTATATTCAAAAATTTATTTTACTAATGAAAATAACATTTTTCAATATTAAACTTACCCGATAATCATGTAGCTGATTCACACCCAGGGAGGTGGGTGAAAACCAGTGTACATGTATATCAAGAAGCTAAGTATCCCGTATTTCATATTATCAGTTATTCAAAATAACAATGAAATTACAAGTACCTGGTAAGGAAGTCGACTTGAGCCATTACTCTGCCTTAAATAAGTTCGTCTTCCTTACTGAGCGCAGCGTTCCTCTTAGGAGGCTGAACAACTCTAAGGTGCTGAAGTATCAAGGGCTGCAACCCATACTAAAGGACCTCATCACAACCTTTAACCTCGGCGCTTCTCAAGAAAGAATTGACCACCCGCCAAATCAACAAGGATGTGGAAGGCTTCTTAGCCGACCGTACAACCCATAAAAAGTATTCAAGAGAAAGGTTAAAAGGTTATGGGATTATGGGAATGTAGTGGCTGAGCCCTCGCCTACTATTGCATTCGTTGCTACGAATGGTCCCAGGGTGTAGCAGTACTCGTAAAGAGACTGGACATCTTTGAGATAGAATGATGCGAACACTGACTTGCTTCTCCAATAGGTTGCATCCATAACACTCTGCAGAGAATGGCTCTGTTTGAAGGCCACTGAAGTAGCCACAGCTCCTAATTTCATGTGTCCTTACCTTCAGCAAAGCAAGGTCTTCTTCCTTCAGATGAGAATGTGCTTCCCTAATCAGAAGCCTGAATAGTAAGAAACTGAGTTCTTAGAACTTGGAAAAGAAGGTTTCTTGATAGCACACCATAAGGCTTCTGATTGTCCTCGTAAAGGTTAAGACCTTTTTAGATAGTACCTAAGAGCTCTAACTGGGCAAAGTACTCTCTCCAGTTCATTCCCCACCAAGTTGGACAGGCTTGGGATCTCGAACGACTTAGGCCAAGGACGTGAAGGAAGCTCGTTTAGCAAAAACTGAGCTGCAAGGAACATGTAGCCGTTTCAGATGTGAAAACAATGATCCTGCTGAAGGCGTGGATCTCACTTACTCTTTTAGCTGTTGTCAAGCACACGAGGAAAAGAGTTTTTAATGTGAGGTCCTAAAAAGAGGCTGATTGGAGAGGTTCAAATCTTGATGACATAAGGAACCTTAGGACCACGTCTAGATTCCAGCCTGGAGTGGACAACCGACGTTCCTTTGAGGTCTCAAAAGACCTAGGGAGGTCCTGTAGATCTTTGTTGATGGAAAGATCCAAGCCTCTGTGGCGGAAAACCGCTGCCAACATACTTCTGTAACCCTTGATCGTAGGAGCTGAAAGGGATCTTACTTTCCTTAGATATAACAGGAAGTCAGCAATCCGGGTTACAGTGGTACTGGTTGAGGAAACTGCATTGGTCTTGTACCAGCTACGGAAGACTTCCCCTTGAGACTGATAGATTCTGAGAGTGGATGTTCTCCTTGCTTTGGCAATCGCTCTGGCTGCCTCCTTAGAAAAGCCCCTAGCTCTTGAGAGTCTTTCGAAAGTCTGAAGGCAGTCAGACGAAGAGCGTGGAGGTTTGGGTGTACCTTCTTTACGTGAGGTAGACGTAGAAGGTTCACTCCTAGAGGAAGAGTCCTGGGAATGTCGACCAGCCATTGCAGTACCTCTAAGAACCATTCTCTCGCGGGCCAAAGCGGAGCCAACCAACGTCAGCCATGTCCCTTTGCGAGAGGAGAACTTCTGAAGTACCCTGTTGACAATCTTGAACGGCGGGAATGCATACAGGTCGAGATGGGACCAATCCAGCAGAAAAGCATCCACGTGAACTGCTGCTGGGTCTGGAATCGGAGAACAATACAACAGGAGTCTCTAGGTTATCGAGGTAGCGAACAGATCTATGGTTGGCTGACCCCACAGGGCCCAAAGTCTGCTGCAAACATTCTTGTGAAGGGTCCACTCTGTGGGGATGACCTGACCCTTCCGGCTGAGGTGATCTGCCATGACATTCATACCGCCCTGAATGAACCTCGTTACCAGCGTGAGCTTTCGATCTTTAGACCAGATGAGGAGGTCCCTTGCGATCTAGAACAACTTCACGAAAGAGTCCCTCCCTGCTTGAAGATGTAAGCCAGGGCTGTGGTGTTGTCAGAGTCCACCTCCACCACTTTGTTAAGCTGGAGGGACTTGAAGTTATCAAGGCCAGAAGAACCGCCAACAACTCCTTGCAATTGATGTGAAGTGTCCTTTGCTCCTGATTCCATGTTCCCGAGCATTCCTGTCCGTCCAAAGTCGCACCCCAGCCCGTGTCTGATGCGTCCGAGAGGAGACGGCGGTCGGGTTTCTGAACAGCAAAAGGTAGACTTCCTTGAGAAGAAAGCTGTTCTTACACCACGCGAGAGAAGACCTCCTCTCTTCGGAAACAGGAACTGAGACCGTCTCTAGCGTCATGTCCTTTATCCAGTGAGCAGCTAGATGATACTGAAGGGGGGGAGGTGGAGTCTCCCTAACACGATGAACAGGGCCAGCGATGAAAGTGTCCCTGTTAGACTCATCCACTACCTGACTGAGCATCGGTTCCTTCTCAGCATGCTCTGGATGCATTCTAGGGCTTGGAAGATCCTTGGGGCCGACGGAAAAGCCCGAAAAGCTCGACTCTGAAGATCCATACCCAGGGAGACAATGGTCTGGGATGGGACGAGCTGAGACTCCTCAAAATTGACCAGGAGGCCCAGTTCCTTGGTCAGATCCATAGTCCATCTGAGAATCTCCAGACAGCGACGACTTGTGGGAGCTCTTAAAAGCCAGTCGTCTGACGGAGCCGGACATAAGATCATGGTACTGCTGCACAGTCTGTGAACTGTCAACCATGGGGAAGCGAGGAAGTACAGTGACAACCCGAAGCTGTCTAGACTGTCTGGGTCGTACAGACAACTCCTTATCGGGTTGCTGAGGTTGCCGCACTGCGTCACAACAAGTCACTTCTGCTGGTTGTTGAACGTCTTCCCAGTGACACACTGACTCCGTAAACAAAAAATCCTCTAACAAGGAATAAGCTTGGACTGCATGTCTTGCAACACAGCTCAAGGTCTATGGGAGCAGGTGTGGTAACAGACGGGGTTAGCGACTGAAGTGGAACCATTACCTTCCCTGGAAGCATGTTATGCTAAATATAAGTCCATAGGAGGCTACGCAGCTAAAGGCTCCTCTCCAAATGACAGAGTCCTCAAGGGAATATCAGAAGGAGGGAGAAAAGCACTTTCTCATCTACAGGGACCAAATCCGAGAAAAGCTAAGTTCTCTCAGTGAGGGTTTCACTGGTGCAAAAGCAGCAGACTAGAAGGCAACGTTATGAAACTGCTTGACAGTCTAGTGAGTTGGCAACAACCAAAGATGTATGACTGAGAAGCATGCGGTAAGGTATGCAGAGCATGTTGTATGCAGAGCATGCTGTATGCAGAGCATGCTGTATGTAGAGCATGCTGTTTGCAGAGCATGCTGTATGCAGAGCATGCTGTATGCAGAGCATGCTGTATGCAGAGCATGCTGTATGTAGAGCATGCTGTATGCAGAGCATACTGTATGCAGAGCATGCTGTATGCAGAGCATGCGGTAAGGTATGCAGAGCATGTTGTATGCAGAGCATGCTGTATGCAGAGCATGCTGTATGCAGAGCATGCTGTATGTAGAGCATGCTGTAAGGAAAGCAGAGCGTGTTGCATGGCGTGTAACATTTCTCAGAAATTCCATGACCAGTGCTAGAGTGAGTAATATCGCATTACCGTCCATTGAAAGTGCACGTGCCGAGGGAATTGATTTAGACTGTTTTGTTGATGAATTTGATAGCCGGCATGATAATCGTAGAATTAAGCTACACTAAATGTACTATAATCTACTTCACCTCAGGAAAGGGAAACTCGCCCTGTTGGCAACACTGCATTACTTCATGCATGCTTGCATGGGGTTTAATATCAACATAATATTTACCTTACATTCATAACTCATGATTCATTTTTGTTTTGAAGATATTTTTGCCATATTTTGCGATTTTGTTAAAAATATATTGCAAGGAATACATATATATTTTTATATAAGTAATACAAATAACCTCCATTATCATAATGTTTGTTATTCCCAAGTTGAATGGGAAGAGGCTCAAGTTGAGGAGAAAGTGGCAGATGCATGCGTTGAGGTGGCTGACTCATAGCATGAGGTTGCTGCCTCAAGAGTTGCGCTTGCTGTAAGGGTTGCGGATGCGCAGTAGCAGGTTCCTGAGGAACGAGTTAAGGTTCCTGAGGTGTGAGCTGCGAGAGTTGAGGTAGCGGCTGCGCAGAACGCAGTTCTTGTCTCGCGAGTTGAGGTTCCTGAGGTGCTAGCCTAAGGAGTTGAGGCTCTTGCCTTGAGGAGGGTTGGGTTGTCGTACCTCAAGAGATTGTTGCCTCGCTGGTGGAACCGCAAGCGGAAGCGGAGGAAGTAAGGCATAAGATTCCTGCTCCCATTGCTGAGGTTGCCTTAAGGAAGGCGGAGGTTGCTGCACACCGCTGGTAACTGGCAACTCAGTACGCGGTAAGGTATCCTGAGGAACCTCAACATCGTACGCCTGGCAGACTGGACTGCGGTGAGGCGGAGCGATCGCAGGAGGAGGTGTAACCTTCTCAGCCTGACACTCACGCATTAAGACCGCAAGCTGTGACTGCATGGACTGCAGCAAAGTCATCTTGGGGTCGGCAGACGCTAAGGTCTGCTGAGGCAAAGCCTTAACAGAAGATGAGGTCTGTTGCGGCATCACCTTACCTCTCTTAGGAGGTGTGCAGTCACCTGATGACTGCGGAGAGTCAGAGCTAACCCAATGACTGAATCCGGGTTGTTGAACTCTAGAGGTCTGGACTTTATGTTTAAGAGGTCTTGAGACCTGAGTCCAGCGTTATCTCCCCGAAATTTCTTCTGCAGACGAGTAAAATAAGGGCTCAATCGTCTGCGGGTGGGAGTGACGGTCTCTGTAAGACACGCCCGCAACCACCGAGGATACTTCTGTGCGCCGATCAAGGCCTGCCGAACCCTTTTGCCCTTCGACATTGCTTCTCCCCTGGGCTTGGGAGCTTGCAAGAGGTCCCGGACTGGGAGGACGACTGGCACGCACAGAAGTACCCTCACGCACAACACTGACACACTTTGCGCTAATCACTTATCACTTTTGAATTTCTGTTTGCACTTATTTCACTGAACTCGAAACTTTAAGTGGTTTGTACCTGAAACACGCAATTCTATCCTTCTTTAAAAGTTAGTAATTGCGAAAACAGAATTACAATGTAACAGAAAAATCTAATGAAAGATAAATAATTCAGTGGCTGGAAAGAGACTAAACACTAGATCAAATAAACTACGCTTAAAATCTCTCACCGCATAAAGCTTGAGAACAAGAATAAACTCTAGAAACGTTTACCTTCTTCCCCTAAAGAGACTAGGGAGAAGAGCAAAAACGATAACAACGTTACTCGCTTGAACGAAACGTTTATCCAGCTCTCTCTCCCTCCGTCTCTATCTCTCTCTCTCTCTCTCTCTCTCTCTTGACTTAGAACCTGAGAGAAGAGCCCAATCATATATACTCGTTAAAACATATTATTGTTAAAGGAAAAAAACTGAAAGATTTCCCAAATAAAAAGTTCCTTCATTAGAATTAAAACCATTAAGCTAAGAAAGAATGAACAAAACGTTATAAACGGTTTACTCTTACTGCAACGTGACACCGTGAAAATTCTCTCTCTATCGTAACGATAGAGCGCAAGTTGAACGTTCTGAACGTCAACAACTGCAGAGACAAAACAAAACGTTAGTTCAACTTTGAAACAGTACGAGACTATCAAAGAAATTCTTTCAAAAACATTAAAATAGCATAATATGTTAACAGGTAAAACCGAAATGACGGGCTCAATGTTAATTAACTTCGGTACAAGAAAAGACCGCCTACTATTAGGAAAGGTCGAATATAAACAAATATAAAAATTAATTTAATAATTTTATAAAAAAGGAAGTTAATCGAAGAGGCCTATAAATGGCGGAGAGATATAAAATAAATCTATAACTTTTGTGAGCAAAATTAAGAAAGAGAGTCTATACTCTCTTAGACACCAACACTTCCGTCTAAGGGAAGGGTCGGCCATTTAAAGGTGAAAGAGAGTTCATACTCTCTTCGTCACCAAAATTAATCAAATTAATTCCAAAAGCTAGCTAAGCTAATAATAAAACTTCCTGAATAGCGAAAGCTGAAATCTTAGAGCAATACCTCACCAAAAACCGTGAACAAGACTCCAAAATTATAAGCGTATCCATGAACGTCTTGCCGGAAGCACGACAGAGGAAAAATTGAAGTGGTGTCAACAAGAAGTACTGCAGTACCTGGCCACAGGTGGCGCTTGTGAGTACACCCCCCTCTTGTATAGCGATCGCTGGCGTATCCCTTCCGTAGAATTCTGTCGGGCAACGGAGTTGACAGCTACATGATTATCGGGTAAGTTTAATATTGAAAAATATTAATTTAGGTGAATAATAACAGGTCACAAACTATGAAGGTTTAGCCTAAAAACATACAATTATGTATTTGTATGTTTTTAGGCTTGATGATGACAAATTCCCTGCATGAGTTATAATTACCTCTGAATACTGTGTTAGCTTTAGGAATCTCCAGCTGATATGCCATTGATGCAACGGATTCTTGCATACGAAGACTAGTTTCAAGCTCTACTCCAAACTGCAAGTTTTCTGTTGCCTTCTGATAATAACAGAGATGAATCCCAGCACCACCTAAGGTACCTGAAGCTGTGAAATTTTCATCTGGAAAAAAAGAAAAATAATTAAAATAATCGAAGTAATTTTGATAAGCATATTCATAATTACTGATAACCAAAATATTTTTTTTTCTTTTAACAAAGTTGACTATGTGAACAACAAATAAAAAACTGTGAAACAAGACTCATCTCTTCAACATACATTACAGTAAAGCACTTGCAATAACACTAAACTTGTGAAGTTCAGGCAAATATAAATGGCTAAAACAACTAAATAAAGCTAACTAAATTCTATTTATAAAATTAGTACAGTATAGATAACTCTTGTTATTGGCGATGGGTATTCATAAATTTCAAATTTCTGGTGTTTGCCAGACGGGGGTTTGAGTTCCACTCAGACTCGTTAGTGCCATTAGCGTCTGCAACCTTACCATCCTTGTGAGCTAAGGTTGGGGGGTTTAGGGGAGCCTATAGGTCTATATGCTGAATCATCAGCAGCCACTGCCTGACCCTCCCTGGTCCTAGCTTGGGTGGAGAGGAGGCTTGGGTGCTGATCATATAATATATGGTCAGTCTCTAGGGCATTGTCCTGATTGCTAGGGCAAGGTCACTGTCCCTTGCCTCTGCCATTCATGAGCGACCTTTAAACCTTTAAAGGCAAAATTTGACACATAATTGCTCGACCGCAAAAAAATGCAAGAATTTAGAATTATAAGTTGCCAAATAAAGCATATTGAGAAAAGTAAAAGCGTAAAATTTAGCATTAGAAATTAGCAGATACTACTCATTTAGCGATACTTCATTTAACAATAATTCTAAGTTTTGACAGGTTTTTTCAAGCAGTCTGGTATTTGTTTAACGACAATAAAGCAAGGAATTACACACTACAATTAAAGATATAGTGATGTTAATTTCATTCTTAAAGTTAGAGTTATTAAATGTAATAATGAATTGTTAATAGTAATTTATTTTCAGTAAATACGATAAATTTAGTTAAAATATGAAAAATTGTTGGTGACTTGGGGTCTAGATTAGACCAGACTTACCATGTACAGTATTTTCATGGGAAAAATTTGCTTAATGAGGAAATCACAAAACAATAGGTTTGCTGGAACTGAACCTATTGTTAAACGAGCAGTAACTGCACAGTACAATATCAAAAATCGTCAAAGATCACAAGTCAAAATGCGAAATTAAGATTTAAAAATTGCCACATACAGAGTACAAAGATCACAAGTCAAAATGCGAAATTAAGATTTAAAAATTGCCACATACAGAGTAATGTTACAAAGCTCACGTCAAAATGTAAAATTTAGCATTAGAAATCAATAATACTATACATCACAGCACAGTATTAAAAATGGTCAAACAGTGCAAGTCAAACCACAAAACAAACAAGTTATAATTTAGCAAATACCGTATAAGTTCAGAAATTACTGTATTATAACAACAATACCCACTTAAAATTGACAATAGAAAGTACAAAAATGCTTAAATGAAGCTTGGTTATTATTAAAAACCGTTTTTTTTTTTTTTTTTTTTTAAGACTTCTTTCATTACATATACATTATGTTGTCAGCTAAAAATGACAAATTCGTAGATAATTTGTATTTTTCCTAACTATACAAACCTTAGCTATTTAATAGGGGTATTACTTTCGGCGTAGCTGAAATGACGAGCCATTAATTTTTAACGAGGGTTTACTACCCACACCGCTAGTTAGCAGGGGTAAGGGAGGGTAGCTTGCTAAACCCCCCCCCTCACACACCTGTGCTTGAGCTCACTTTGCTTGGAGGTAGGACTTCAAGGGGGATAGGCCTGGCGGGCAAGTTTGGTTAAATAGCTAAGGTTTGTATAGTTAGGAAAAATACAAATTATCTACGAATTTGTCATTTGTTCCGTAACTGGAATACAAACCACGCTATTTAATAGGGGTGACTCATCCATTAGGAAGGGTGGACATCCCAGCCCGTCTGGCTTTTGACTTTGCCTGGGGGGTACTTATCTGTGTGTGTTAGCACTCAAGAAATAAGGAGCCCCTGCACCTCGCTAAAACCTTGCTACACAAGGTCTGCGGCCTACGCAAGCTGTGTGTGAAGATATGAAGTGTGACTCGTCCTAAAAAGTTGTTCTGAAGTTTTTTAAATGGAAAATTGTAGACTAGGACTTTCCCAATACCACATCGTCAGGGTATGGAGACATACATACATATACCATGGCACTTCCCCCAATTTTAGGGGGTAGCCGACATCAACAAAGAAACAAAAACAAAAAGGGGATCTCTACTCTCTACATTCCTCCCAGCCTAACAAGGGACTCAACCGAGTTCAGCTGGTACTGCTAGGGTGTCACAGCCCACCCTCCCACATTATCCACCACAGATGAAGCTTGATAATGCTAAATCCCCTACTGCTGCTACCTCCGCGGTCATCTAAGGCATCGGAGGCAGCAGCAGGGCCTACCGGAACTGCGTCACAATCGCTCGCCATTCATTCCTATTTCTAGCACGCTCTCTTGCCTTGCTCACATCTATCCTCCTATCACCCAGAGCTTCCTTCACTCCATCCATCCACCCAAACCTTGGCCTTCCTCTAGTACTTCTCCCATCAACTCTTGCATTCATCACCTCCTTTAGCAGACATCCATTTTCCATTCTCTCAACATGGCCAAACCACCTCAACACATTCATATCCACTCTAGCTGCTAACTCATTTCTTACACCCGTTCTCACTCTCACCACTTCATTCCTAACCCTATCTACTCGAGATACACCAGCCATACTCCTTAGACACTTCATCTCAAACACATTCAATTTCTGTCTCTCCATCACTTTCATTCCCCACAACTCCAATCCACACATCACAGTTGGTACAATCACTTTCTCATATAGAACTCTTTATATTCATGCTCAACTCTCTATTTTTTACTACTCCCTTAACTGCCCCCAACACTTTGCAACCTTCATTCACTCTCTGACGTACATCTGCTTCCACTCCACCATTTGCTGCAACAACAAGACCCCAAGTACTTAAACTGATCCACCTCCTTAAGTAACTCTCCATTCAACATGACATTCAACCTTGCACCACCTTCCCTTCTCGTACATCTCATAACCTTACTCTTACCCACATTAACTCTCAACTTCCTTCTCTCACACACTTCCAAATTCTGTCACTAATCGTCCAAGCTTCTCATCTGTGTCTGCAACCAGTACAGTATCATCCGCAAACAACAACTGATTTACCTCCCATTCATGGTCATTCTCGTCTACCAGTTTTAATCCTCGTCCAAGCACTCGAGCATTCACCTCTCTCACCACTCCATCAACATACAAGTTAAACAACCACGGCAACATCACACATCCCTGTCTCAGCCCCACTCTCACCGGAAACCAATCACTCACTTCATTTCCTATCCTGACACATGCTTTACTACCTTTGTAGAAACTTTTCACTGCTTGCAACAACCTTCCACCAACTCCATATATCCTCATCACATTCCACATTGCTTCCCTATCAACTCTATCATACGCTTTCTCCAGATCCATAAACGCAACATACACCTCTTTACCTTTTGCTAAATATTTCTCGCATATCTGCCTAACTGTAAAAATCTGATTCATACAACCCCTACCTCTTCTAAAACCACCCTGTATTTCTAAGATTGCATTCTCTGTTTTATCCTTGATCCTATTAATCAATACTCTACCATACACTTTTCCAACTACGCTTAAAAAACTAATAACTCTTGAATTACAACACTCATGCACATCTCCCTTACCCTTATATAGTGGTATAATACATGCACAAACCCAATCTACTGGTACCACTGACAACACAAAACACATATTAAACAATCTCACCAACCATTCAAGTACAGTCACACCCCCCTCCTTCAACATCTCAGCTCTCACACCATCCATACCAGATGCTTTTCCTACTCTCGTTTCATCTAGTGCTCTCCTCACTTCATCTATTGTAATCTCTCTCTCATTCTCATCTCCCATCACTGGGACCTCAACACCTGCAACAGCAATTATATCTGCCTCCCTATTATCCTCAACATTCAGTAAACTTTCAAAATATTCCGCCCATCTTTTCCTTGCCTCCTCTCCTTTTAACAACCTTCCATTTCCATCTTTCACTGTCTCTTCCATTCTTGAGCCAGCCTTCCTTACTCTCTTCACTTCTTTCCAAAACTTCTTCTTATTCTCTTCATATGAATGACCTAATCCCTGACCCTACCTCAGGTCAGCTGCCCTCTTTGCCTCATGTACCTTGCGCTTTACTTCCACATTTTTCTCTTTATATTTTTCATACTTCTCTATACTATTACTCTGCAGCCATTCTTCAAAAGCCCTCTTTTTCTCTTCCACTTTTACCTTCACTCCATTCCACCATTCACTGCCCTTCCTCATGCTGCCTCCAACAACCTTCTTTCCACACACATCACTTGCAATCCCAACAAAATTTTCTTTTACTAACTTCCACTCCTCCTCTAAATTGCCAGTTTCTCTTACTTTCACTTCGTCATATATCATTTTCAACCTTTCCTGATATTTACTTTTTACCCCCGGTTTTATTAGCTCTTCAACCCTCACTAGCTCCCTTTTACATCCACCTACTCTATTCCCCCATTCTTTTGCTACAACTAATTTTCCTTCCACCAAATAATGATCAGACATACCGTTAGCCATACCCCTAAACACGTCCACGTCTTTCAATCTTCCAAACATTCTTTTAGTTATCAACACATAATCCATTAATGCCCTTTTTACTACTCTTCCATTTGCCACTCTTACCCATGTATGGAGACATAACAGTATTAATATTAATACTAGCATGGTTTACCTGCAATGGTTTGAGGTCAGCTATGCAGAGAACCCAGGATGTTGCTTTCCCCAATGTAGGGGATGATGAAGAAAAGAATAAGGGCCAGTCAAACCTTTTCATTCATGCAGACTAAAACTGGGTAACAATGCCCTCAACCTTCTGCTACTTGTCCAATAAGGAGCTTGAGGTTTTAAACCAGCTGTTCTGCAGCCACCACAGGACCGATTGAGAAAGTATCGAGTCTCCTGTGGGTCATGTCTTGCAGGTAGCGGGATGTGAATGTGGTCTGCTTGAAGAACCCTGCGTCACTGAAAAATTTCTTTTGAAGGCCAGGGACGTAGCTATGCCCGACATTATGTGCTCTGGGGCGACATGACGGAGGAGGGTCTGGATTCAGTGCCAGGTCAATGACCCTGCGAATCCATGCAGAGATCGTGTTCTTGGTGACCCTCCTCTTAGTCCTTCCTGTGCTGACGAATAGTGCTGGCACACGAGGACGGGCTGCGGCTGTTCTCTTGAGGTACAGCCTCAAGCTCCTTACTGGGCATAGTAAGAGATGGTCTGGGTCATCCGTTACAGTACAGAGGCTAGAAATTCGGAAGGAGTCGAATCAGGGATCCGCTACTCCCGGGTTAAGAGTCTTAGCAATAAACTCAGGGACGAAGCTGAATGTTACCTTCCCCCATTCTCTTGAATGGGCGATGTCATATGAGAGACCATGAAGTTCGCCGACTCGCTTGGCCAAGGCCAAAGCTAGCAGGAACACCGTCTTCCAAGTTAGGTGGCGATCTGATGCCTAGCGTAATGGTTCATAGGGAGGTCTCTTAAGAGACCTAAGAACTCGAACCAAGTTCCATGGGGGAGGTCTCACTTCCGACTGAGGGCAGGTAAGTTCATAACTCCGTATGAGTAGAGAAAGTTCTAGCAATGAAGAAATATCCATTCCTTTCAGCCTGAAGGCGAGGCTTAAGGCTGAGCGATGGCCTTTCACTGCCGAGATTGATAGACGCATTTCTTCATGCAAATTCACGAGGAACTACGCTATTGCTGGAATAGTGGCATCGAGTGGAGAAATACCCCTTCCACGACACCAACCACAGAAGAGTTTCCACTTTGCCTGGTAGACAGATGCGGATGACTTTCGCAGATGTCCAGACATTCTAATCGCAACTTGTTGCGAAAATCCTCTTTCAGAGAGGAGATGCAGGATTGTCTCCAGGCGTGAAGTCGTAGTGAAGCTACGGCTTTGTGGAAGATGCTGCCATGTGGTTGTTTGAGTAGATTGTGTCGTGGAGGGAGTTCTCTTGGCGGCTCCGTTAGGAGTTGCAGAAGGTCCGGGAACCATTCTGTGTGATGCCATAGCGGAGGGTCATTGAAAGATTGACCAATGTTCTGGTCTTGTTGGGTACCCTCCTCATCAGACAGAACGGGGGAAAGGCGTAAACGTCGATGTTGTCCTACCGTTGTTGGAAAGCATCTTGCCAGAGCGCCTTGGGGTCTGGGACTGGGGAACAGTACAATGGGAGCCTGAAGTTCAGGGCCGTTGCGAAGAGGTCCACAGTCGATGAACCCAACAAAGTCAGGACTTTGTTGGCTAATAGATGATCCAAAGACCATTCGGTACTCACTAACTGAGATGCTCTGCTCAGGTTGTCGGCGAGCACATTCCTCTTGCCTGGAATGAAGCGTGCCGATAGTGGCATCGAGTAGATTTTGGCTTATCTCAGCTCTACTGCTAGATGGGATAGTTGCTCCAAAAAAGTACCTTCTTGTTTGCTGATGTAGGCCACTACTGTGTTGTCGTCGCTCATCACCACCACAGAGTGACTTGCCAGGTACTGTTGGAACTGTTGAAGGGCTAGAAAGACGGCCTTCATCTCTAGGAGATTTATGTGGAGGTACTTTTCTGACTCTGACCAGAGGCCTGAGGTCGTGTGGTGCAGCACGTGGGCCCCCCACCCTTTTTTTGAAGCGTCTGAAAACAGCATCAAATCCGGGGGGAAGGATGAGAAGATCCACTCCCTTTTGTAGGTTCTCGTCTGCCACCCACCACTGGAGGCCCGTCAGTTTCGCATATCCCATGGGGATCTGGGTGTCCGGGGAGTCGTACGCTTGATTCCACCGAGACATGAGTCGCTACTGGAGGGATCTCATCCTGAGGCGAATATCGGGAACTAGACGGGCCAGCGATGAAAGGTGACCGAGGAGACGTAACCTCGATTGGACTGGAAGTTCTTCTCGTCTGAGAAAAGGTCTTGTGACCTTCCTCAGCCTTGCTATCCTGTCGTCTGATGGGAAGGCTTTGTGGAGAGTAGTGTCTATAATCATGCCTAAGTATACCAGTCTTTGAGAGGTAAGCAGGGAAGACTTCTCAAGATTTACCATGATCCCCAGATCTTGCCAAAGTCTCAGAAGTTTGTCTCGGTGTTGAAGAAGGGTTGACACCGAGTCTGCTAGGATTAACCAGTTGTCCAGATAACGGAGGAGACAGATGCCAATCCTGTGTGCCCAAGATGATATTTGGGTGAACACACTGGTGAAGACTTGTGGTGCTGTGGGAAGACCGAAGCACAGCACCTTGAACTGGTATTTTCTATTGTCTAGGCTGAATCTCAAGTACTTCCTTGAAGACGGATGAACTGGGATCTGGAAGTACGCGTCCTTTAGGTCCAGTGCACATGAAGTCTTGCAGTCTTACTGCTAATTTGATCGTGTCTGCCATCTCCATGCTGAATGGAGTTTGTTTGACAAACTTGTTCAGAGCTGAGAGGTCGATGACTGGTCTCCAGCCTACAGACACCTTCTTTACAAGAAAGAGTCGACTGGAGAAGCCTGGGGATCCATTGAGGACCTCTTGGAGAGCACCCTTTTTCAACAGGGTCTGGACTTCTGCCCTAAGGGCTTGCCCCCTTGCCTATCCCATGGCAAGAGAGTTCAATGACACTGGATTCGTCGTCAGGGGAGGTAGAGATGTTATGAACGGGATGCAATATCCTAGACTGATCACGGAGATTGTACAGGAATCGGCCCAGAGTTGCTTCCACCTGTTTGAGCAACTTTGTAGGCATCCCCCCCCAATGTGGAAACGCAGGGGGGCTGCCTATCCTAGCGTTTGCAGCCTCGGCTGCTCCTTCTAGGATTTTTGCCTACCCTGGAGAACTTTTTGCTTCTCTGTTCTTTGACAGGAAAGGGCTTAGACACCATCGTCTTCGCTGCTGTTGTCGTCGTAGTGGTCTTGGCTGGACGGGACTGCTGTGGTGCTGGAGGCTTATAGGGCTTGGATGTTAAAGCCCTATGAAGGAAGGAGTCTTGATGTGACTTCTTCCACCTCTCAGCGGCATGTTCCACATCCTTAGGCTCGAAAAGAACAGACCCCTCCACGGAGGAATGTCTGAGCCTATTGATCTCGGCGCTAGGGACCTTCTGGTGGAATCTCTCAGCTACTGCATCCCGAAGTTCCAGGATGGTATTTGCCCACAAGTTCAAGATTTGGTGGGCCAGAAACTCGATCGTGCGAGTACCTGAGAAGGAAGGTTTCCATAGCTTTCCTGGTACGTTCCTTGGAGAAATCCTCAGAACGTATCAGGATACTTAAGGTCCCCAACCAGATATCGAGCCACGAAGTAGCTTGCACAGCACACTTCGCGACCTTCTCCTGATTGAGGCTCTCAGCCGAGAACGAGACCTGTCAGTTGGAGAGTCTCTCAAGAGGGATTCCCCTGGTTAGCTCTTCCAATGAGGATCTCGCAGTACCTCCTCTACTGTACGCCAGGAGGTGGGAGGAGCTTGATGGTGGCACCAGAACGGTTGGAGGAGGACATCTTGGAGAGCTGCTGGGAGATCTTGTCCCTGGTACTCTTTACCCCTTGAGACCAGGGTAGAGCTGCACTGGTCTTAGAGGGCTTTTGAGTACCAAAGACGTGGTCTAAAACTGTGTCTTTGCCCTCTCGAGGAGGGATCACTGGGTCAGAAAACCCATTGAGAGTCCTCTATTAGTCAGAACTTGCCAAAATGCATGTTCTGACTCTTGCTGGTCTCCACCTGTTGTAGGACTTGCAGCGAAGTCTCCTTCTATCCCTGAAGGCTCTTCTTGGGGAGAATCGCAGACATTCCCTCAGTGGCTAGCTGGCTCCATCCTAGCCCTAGTGGAGGACCTTTGCATGTATTATGAGAAGTATTAGGTCCATTATCTGTACACCTGTTATCTCAATTTTATTATATATTCATCTCTCGGGAACCGATGGTTAAACGATCTGCACTACTACTCGACGGCTCCCCAAAGAAAGCCGTTTGAGCAGGAGCTTCCCAAAAGGTCGGGAAGTGGAAGAAGTCTTGGGTTTCTTTTGCTTTAAAAAGACCTTCTAACAAGAATTCCGCTTAGACTTCTTTCACCGACGCCCATACTTTTCCCACTTGGAGGCAGACCACTCCCAGCATATAATACATACAGGACAAAGGCGGTGGGAATCAACATCCACCGCAGACATGAAGGTGCCACAGGTGTGGCCCTCTAGACCAGGGCAGGTATGCATGGCCGGTAGAAGAACTCGGCGCGCACACACTGAAAAAAAAGAAGACGATAAAACAGATTAATGGCAATACAAAACAATGGAGAGGAGGAAGAGCGGTAACAATCGTTCTTCATCCGAGCCAAAAGCAAAGTGAAGCACAGTCACAGGTATGTGAGTGAGAGGGATAGCCGGCTACCCCCCTATCCACCCCCGCTAACTAGCGGGATGGGTAGTTAACCCTCGCTAAAATTCTGATGGCTCATGCTTTCAGCTTCACCAAAAGTAATACCACTATAAATGGCATTACTTGTATTCCAGTTACAGAACAAAAAGTTTTCCTATGTTCTAGATTATGATTTTACCAAACAGTACTGAATAAGTTTAATGGGTTATCTTCAGTATTGTATTTACGTGTTCCGACTTATGTCAAAATTTGACTTACACCACGACAAGAACAAATCTCCAACATAAACCTAGGAATACCTTTATACCATTATATTTTCAATTTCCTGATCCATTGTTTTCTCTATGACAAGCTACTTAAAACTCAAACCAATAATGCTCAACAAAAATATAAGCAGTTAACTTGAATTTCAAATGACCTTGATAAGAAAATTACTTTTTTACAAATACAGTAGCTTACCGGAATATCTTCCTGCTATGGAGTAAACAGCAATGTGTCCTCCAGGAACCTGAGAACCATACTGGTACGCTAACTCTGTGCCCAACGCCAGTTTTTTCGTGACTTGCTGAAGGTAATGCGTGACTGCGACCCCAGACCCATTAATTATATCAATATTTCCCAACGTAAGTGACCCGGTAAAGTTGGAGCCCCGCCAGTCTGTAGTCAACTGGGTAGCTTGCCATTTACTTTGCTGGATCTGAAATCAACACAGTGAGACATTAGGACATTTCATTTACTCAATAACTTTAATATTTACATGTCTTTCTTATCGACCATCCAACAAGACAATGTACAGTAATAAATTTCTATGAATACAAAATGGAAAAAAATCATTTGCTATATTATGGGTTGCATAAAATATTAAAGATGTATGATGTATCTTCACTATTTCATAAAATAGGTTTGGAAATCAAAATTTATTCTGTCACAATAACAGTCTTTCACAGTATTTTCACATCCTTCCTTAATGGTAATCTACATCATAATCATCAGTAGCCTTTTACAAATATCTAATGACAAATATCTAGCCTGTTGACCAATTACTACTGGAGTAAAGCTTAAAATTAGAACTAAATTTTCTTTGTAAATGAACTAAACTTACAAAAATTATTCTTTACTTTGTTTTCTTTTTAATTTCCTATATAGTATATACATGTTCTTAAAAAAATATGCATATACTGTATATCAAGAGCCTACTGAATATTGGCAAAAAAAGAAATAAAGATATAGAAAATTGCTGAAAAGATACAATAAACTTACTTTATACCATTGTCTATTATCTTACAATGAAGTTATTTATATTGATACCTTATAGCCATAATACTCTAATATTTTAACTGAAAATAAAATACTGTATCACTACCAACTAAATAAAATTTTGATCTTCAATTCTTTTGTACTTTTTATTCGTTTACAAACAAGAAACATTATCAACAACTTAATCTAAAAAAAAAAAAAAAAAAAAAAAAAAAATTATAAAATTGATGCAAAAGTAACTACAATTTACCATCAGGAGTTACATTTCTTTTCAATTCTATGAGATATTATATTCAACACAGCTGATACGGAAGGGCACCAAATTTAAAATGGATTCTCCCACTGATGCTATGTCTCCACAGATCACCAGCTTTACCTTACTCTATCTTTTTTTCTATTTCTCTCTCAAGTTTAGATTAAGCTTACTGAGATCCAATTTACCGAGCATTTAACATATTGCATGAGAACGTGACATTCAATATAGCAACACAAAAGATACCAATTAAACCATGACAAATTCGTAGATTTGTATTTTTCCTTAACTAATACAACCCTGACTAATACAAACCTGGAGTTATTTATTCAAGGATATATCTTTCGGCAAAAGCTAGAAGGTAGCCAATTAGAGATTTGGTGCGAGGTGGCATCCTACCACGAGTGAAAAACTAGTCACTTTTTCTTTGCAGGCAGGACTTATTGGGGGGCAGTTGATGGCGGGATAATTTTTTATAAATAACTCCAGGTTTGTATTATTTAGTAAAAAATACAAATTATCTATGTATTTGTAAATTACTTGTTCACCAGACTAACAAACCTTCCATTATTTATTTAAGTATGACTCACCCTAAGGTCGGTGGATAAGTCTGACTACTGGCATAGTCATTGACTCAGGTTTCCCTAGTACAGTATTAAACTGTAACCGAGGGAAACCTTGCCACCTCGCTTATCAATACTAAAGAGTATGATAGCGGACTGAGCAAAGTGGATGAGAGATATAACATATGAATGTCTAGGTAAAAATGTTCTAAATAGGAATAAAGACAGACGTTTCCCACGAATACATCGTGGGAAGACATCACAAGTTCTAGGTCTAGGAGTTTGAGGATGTTCTAGGAGTTTGTAACCGAGGGAAACCTTGCCACCTCGCTTTTCAATACTAAAGAGTACGTTAGCAGCCTGAGCAAAGTGGATGTGAGATATAACATTTGAATGTCTAGGTAAGAATGTTCTACATAGGAATAAGGACAGACGTTTCCCACGAATACCTCACGGGAAGACATCACAAGCTCTAGGCCTAGGAGTTTGAGGATGTTCAATGACCTTATAGATCCAGGCTGGAACATAGTTTTTAGAGATCCTCCTTTTAGTTCTACCCGAGCTAACGAACAATGATGGTAGTCGAAGTCGGGTTACTGCTATGTGCTCAAGGTAGTACCTCAAACTCCGTACCGGGCATAGTAACCATTGATCTGGATCATTGGTTACAGAATGTACTCTTAACCTGAAAGGGTCCAAATCTAAGATCCAGTATCCCAGGATTTTGAGTCTTAGCGATAAACTCAGGGACGAAGCCAAGAGTCACTTCCTCCATGCCCTTGAATGGTTGACGTCGTATGAGAGACCATGAAGTTCACTGACTCTTTTAGCCAACGCTAAAGCAAGTAGGAAAACAATTTTCAAAGTGACATTCCGGTCTGTTGCACGACATAAAAATTTGCAGGGAGGTCCTGTCAAGGACTTAAAAGACACGAACCACATTCCAAGGAGGATGTCTTATCTCTGACTGGGGGCAAGAGATCTCATAACTTCCTAGTAGAGAAAGTTCCAACGAGGAGGAAAGATCCATTCAATTCAGTCTAAAGGCTAAGCTAAAGGTTGAGTGATAGCCTTTCACCACCTAAACAGAGGTGTTTTTTCCTACCGAAGATAAATTCGATGAACTTCTTAGGGAACGAGAAATTCCTGCTATCTGCAAGATAGCCTTCCTTCTAGCTGCCCTCAGGCCCTTCGATCAGGGTAAAGCCACACTAGTCTTAGGAGGCCTCTGAGTACCAAAGATCTGGTCAGGGACCATTTCTTTGCCCTCCAGGGAGGTCATACCAGGATCCGACAAAATATAGACGGCTCTAATGCAGGCTAAGACCTGCCAAAAGACGTGCTCAGAGTCCTTTCGTTACCGTTTTGAAAGGAAGTTAGGACTAGCCACTCTTGGGAGGAATTCTTTGTCCGTGTGCACATCATCATTTACCTCCAAGCATTAGTCCATGGAAGCCTGGGGTAGGTCGAAGTCGTCAACCGTATCATGAGAAGGAACCTGCCTCAAATTCCTGTCTGTATGGCTCCTTAATCTTAGCATTCTTAGGGACCGTTTTAGAGTCCTTTGACTCTTTCAGTGGAGTAAAATGGCTATCCAAGATCTAGGTTTTAGGAATAGCTTGCGGTTCCCTCAAAATGCCAAACTTAGGGACACGAGGTTTGGCGGGAATTACTTTGGGAGATCCAAGATCTCTGTTAATGCAGGGTTGAACAAGGTCCACATGAGGAGGAATATAGATTGCCTTCTCCTTCCTATATCCAGAGATTAGTCTGTGGAAATTCCTACCTGGAGTTAGCGGAAGTCGTTGCAGACATGGATCCGATACCGAAGAAATCTGTGCTGAGACGCTACTCAGGACTGAAATTTTCCTTGGGTCTAATTGTTCATCAATTTGAGGGAAAGCCGAGGATACTCTCCCATGAAATATGTGAGGGATCCCTGACTTGAGATGGACAAGGCTTAGGTGGAAAGGCAAAACCAAAGGACTTTTGTAGGTCTGATATCATACAATGAAGAAAGCTTTCCTCCTTTTGAAAGGTCTGAGGTTACTTTACGAAGACCAGGCGGTGGGGAACGTCTATGAATTGAAGGAAGTTCAGATGTTCGAGGCGCCTTAGTAGAGTCTGCAGCATAGAGAAATATTCCTCAGTTATTCTAAGGGGTGTTTTAGGAAATATAAGGGAACAACCGCAAACGTAAAGGAACGTGATTCCGCTATAGGAGCTAGTAAAAAAATTTGTGCCCCTTGTTACCAGACAAAAATATATTTTCTATACATTTTACTGCAAATAAACAGTTACAAGGAGAGAGAGAGAGAGAGAGAAAGAGAAGAGAGAGAGAGAGAGAGAGAGAGAGAGAGAGAGAGAGAGAGAGAGAGAGAGAGAGAGAGAGAGAGAGAGAGAGAGAGACTCTCTCTCTATCTGTGTGTGAAATTAGGCGAATTACTCGTGAAAACATGAGAATCACTCAGAAACGCGAGCAATTCACAAGCAAAACTTCTGAAACACGAGACCAAAGTTAAACGAGAAGCAGGAAGCCCTACAGGAACCTGAGGAACTGCAGGACAACTAACACTTTCCACAGGTGACGATAGAGGTCTCAGAACCAGAGCAACTGGAAGCGTTGGGTCGGCGATCGTTTAGCTAAAGCACCCCAGGCCACAAACGGAACAGGGGGCAACTTAGCAGAATCCACAACAGAGATTTGCTCAGTGGAATGTCCTTTAACAGTCGGTGTTTGTCTGGAAGAACGCCTGGAATGTCCCGCAACCAAACATGAGCGTTTCGTTAATGATCTTGAGCGTTCAGCCCACGATCGTGAGCTTCCCGTTCATGATTGTGAGCGTCTTGCTCATGATCGTGAACATTTTGCTCGAGAACATGAATGACTAATTCGTGAATGGGAGCGTCGGGAACGTTTAGCGTCTTCCTCTTGAATGTGAAGGGGGCCCTCACTATCGTGAACGGGGCCCTCGCAATCGTGAACGCCGACCCTGCAAACGTGACCATCCCATGAACTCGTAAAAGTGACCGTGAATTTTGCGAACATGAGCTTAAATCTCATGATACTGAGTTTATAGCTCGTGATCTTGAACTCTTTACTGTATTATAACAACTTCGGAAAGAAGAACGCCGAGACCGAGATAATCTTGTCTCATGAGCTGTAAGCCCTGGAGTTAGGACGCCTTTGTGAAAAAGAGCGTTGAGATCATGATAACCTTTGATCTTTTATGTTAACATCGGATATTCGAGAACGACATCCTGACCAACCAGAAAGACAAGGTAATGAGTCTCCCCACACCCCAGCAATCTTTGGAACAGAATAAATTCTGTTCTCATCATTGGATTGCCGCGAATGACATCCTGACCAATCAGGAAGACGAGGTGATGAATCTCGCCCCTGCGATCGCTGATCAGATTAAATTCCAATCTCATCATTGGATTGCCGTGAACAACATACTGACCGACCAGGAAGACAAGGTGATAAGTCTCATCCCTGTGATTGATGAACAGAAGCAGGGTTGTCTACCAGAAGACCGCCTGCTGCAGCACCAGTAAGAAGGAGGTTAGCCTGTGAGCTGAAAACATTCCTAAAGGGAGAAACAAAGGTCTGTAATTTAGGAGACAACAGAGCCACCAAATGACTTGAAGACTCATCGTAAGCGCTTCCTTCGTAAAGGGGAGGAGAAATCCCCAAAATCGGCATAGCTTGTAAAACATCTGAAATAGAGAAGGGCACCTCAGCGGCAGAAGGAGAAGTTGTTTCTCTAGACCAATAACACACCAAAATCCTTGAGATCACCCAGAAGTTAAAGGGACTGCGTTCCTACACGGCCGTTCCCTAGAGGAAGACGGCCGAGAAGGAGCTTTGGAAAGAGGTGTAAGAGAGTGCAAAAGAGGAAACTCGCAATCGTTTCAGCTCAGAGTTAGATTCTGAGAAAGAGCGATCGCACTTAGCCTTCTTCTTCCTGCGTCTCCCAAACTTCTCCCAACGGTAGGCAGGCCACTCCCTACACTCGTCACATGTAGAGTCTTGCTCGCCACGATGCTCTCTACATGTTGAACACAAAGAAATGTGGGTCGGTGTCCACCAACGACATGAAGGAACCGCAAGAACAACCTTCGTAACAAGGGCACATTTGCATGAGATCGTTAACCGAGCACAATCACACCTGAAAAAGAGAAAGTATGCGTAAGATGAGCACAAAACAAAAATGTTCGTCAATGTCCATGGCAACCATGAGGAGGAGGAGAGAGGAGACATCCGCTCTCTACAAGCCAAATAGAAAAAGTGACTAGTTCATTACTCTGTGAGTATATATACAGGTGGCTGGTACCACTAGCCACCCCCTACCCAGGCTCTGGGTAGGGTTGTCAACTCGCACCAGAAGTCTAACTGGCTACCTTCCAGCTTTTGCCGAGATATATATTTAAATAAATAACGTAAGGTTTGTTAGATGGAATAATTATAAATTACAAAATTACACTACTGTAAAAAAATTTGTATATATGATCTATTTCCTTCAAGATAAACAAGAAAAATGAATGGAATTTTTCTTTAAAGCTGATTAACATGAATTAATAACAAAGTACTGTAATACGAAAAGAAAACCTCCAACTTATATGACGACCTTACCTGTGCAACAAACTTCGTTTTAATATTAGCAGATATTTGGTGAATTATGTTAGCATTGAGGTTACCTGACGGATCAATATCCCCAAGCATTACAGGATATGCCTCTGTAGGGGATACCTGATTTGTTCCCACAAAAGTTGCGCCAAATCTGAGGACATAAGGAAAACTTTATCTAAAGTCTGAATTACATTCATGAGTTATATTTCTATATTCATGGTGGGTCATAACTCTGATTTACATCGAAAAGCAAAAATTAGAACAGGCTTGAGTTAAACAGCTAGGTGAGAAGAGACCAGTGCAAATAGATGAAAAAGTAAATCTTGAAATAAATACAATATAAAACTGAGCTGAATAAATGTCATGCAGAACTTTCAGTACTACCGACAGTCGCTCCCCCTAAACATAAATTAACGAATTTGTAGATAGTTCATATTTTTTCTAACTATCTAACATAAGTCTTTTACATAGAGATATCAGCAAATAGGGAGCACAGCAGTTAAAACTTTTATAACGAGGTGTAAACAGGTGGCCAGTAATTACCTGGCCGGGAGCTGGGAAGCCCCAACCTGCTTTCCTTGCTCACCGAGTAGTCACTTTGCAGCTACGATTTTCTAGGGGGTGGGTGATGGTAGGAAAGTATGAGTAAAATACTCAGGTTTGTATTGCTAGGAAAAATTCAAATTATATCTAAATTCACCATTTCTTCCAGTACAAATATGACAAATTCGAAGATAATTTGTATTTTTCCTAACCATACAAACCTTAGCTATTTACAATAGGGTTACCTTTTAGCGTAGCTGAAATGGCGAGCCATTAGAATTTAACGAGGGTGTATTACCCCCGCGCTAGTTAGCGGGGGGGGTAGGGGAGTGGTAGCTAGCTACCTCTCCTCCCCCTCACACACAGGTGAATACTCACTTTCACTTAGAGGTAGGACTTGTCTTGGGGGACAGGGCTGGCGGGCAAATATGTGTAAATAGCTAAGGTTTGTACGGTTAGGAAAAATAAAAATTATCTTCGAATTTGTCATTTGTTCCGTAACCGGAATACAAACCACGCTATTTACAATAGAGTGACTTACCCCTTAGGAAGAGTGGAAAGTCCTCAGCCATACTGGCTTTGGCTTTACCCGGGGACTCAGAATCCGAGTGAGTCGCACTCGAGAAAAGGAGTCCCTGCACCTCACAAGTTCCTTGCTCCGCAAAGAACCATGTGGCCTACGTAAGCTTGTGTGTGAAGGAAGAAGTGTGACCCGTCCTAGGCAGTTGACCTGGAGTTCCAGAAGGAACTCTTGGGTCTGGAACTCTGGGTTAGGACGTTCCCAATACCACCTCGTCAGGGTATGGAGGACGCGACAGTATTGACTCAATACTCGGAACACAAGGAAGCATGGTTTACCTGCAGAGGTTCGAGGTCAGCTATGCAGAGACCAGGATGCTGCTTCCCCGTAGAGGGGATGATGAAGAAAGAAGTAAGGGCCAGACATACTTCTTTCGTTCATGCAGACTAAAACCTGATAACAATGCCCTCAACCTTCTGCTACCTGTCCAAAAAGGAGCCTGAGGTTAGACCAGCTGTTGTGTAGCCACCACAGAGCGATAGAAAACGTATCGAGACTCCTGTGGGTCACGCCCTGCAGGAAGCGGGCTGCGAAGGTCATTAGACGCTTCCAGACTCCAGCTTGTAGCACCTGCGTCACAGAGTAGTATTACTCGAAGGCGAAGGACGTTGCGATGTATCCAACATCGTGGTGTAGGGCGACGTGATGGGGGAGGGTCTGGAGACAGGTCGAGATGAATGTCCTTGAGTCCGGGCTGAAGAGGTATACTGGTGACTCTCCCCCCATGTCCTCATAGTGCTCCCAAATCGGCTGCAACTGAGGACAAACTGCAGCTGTTCCCAGCGCTAACCTCTCGATTCCTTTACTGGCAAGAAAGAGAAGGTCTTGGGACATCAGACACAGAATGGAGACTCGAAATCTTGAATGAATCGGACCGAAGGGCCGGGACCCTCAGATTCTGAGTCTAGCCAACAACTCAGGAGCGAGCCTGAATGTTGCCTTCCCCTCTTCCTTAGAAAGGGGGGAGTAGTAAGAGACCAAGAAGATTGCTTACACACTGGCCGTGGCCAGAGTGAGCAGAAGACCCAAGGCGGAATACAATCCGAGGCCTGTCGTAAAAGGGTCTTGAGAAGATCTCTTAAAGGACTAAAAGTCCTAGCCATGCTCCAAGTTGGAGGTCTTCCTCCGACTAGGGCAGGGACGATCGTAGCTTCGCATGAGCGAGGATAGATCCAGCGGGCAGGAAAAAGTTATTCCTTTAAGCCTGAAGGTCAGGGAAAGGCTGAGCGACAGGCTTCATTGCCGAGAGCGGAAAGGAGTTTCCTCCCGCCGAAAGGCAATAAGACCGTTATTGCTGGAGAAGAGGCCTCAAGGGAAGAGGTATATCTCCCACGGCACCAACCACCTTAGACTCTTCACTTTGCCTGGGAGACCCCTGTGGATGACTATCGCAGATGACGCGACCTCCGTACCGCGACTGTAGCGGGTTGTCTCTTCTTGAGGAGGAAGCGTAGTGTCTCCAGGCATGAAGCCGAAGCGACGCCCCGGTTCGGGAGAGATGTCACAGTGTGGTTGCTTGAGTAGTCTGCGCCGTGGGAGAAGCTCTCCCGGGAGTTCCGTCAGGGGAAGCAGAGGGTCCAGAAACTGTTCTGCGCATAGTCCCAGTGGAGCTCTCCCATTGAAAGGTTGACAGACAATCTGGTCTTGTTGAGACCCATTGTCCACAGACAACAAAGAAGGGAAGACGCAGGCGTCGAAGTTGTCCCACCATCACCGGAATGCATCTTGCCACAGTCTCGGGGTCTGAGACTGGGGGGAAGAATAGCGGAAGCTTGAGGTTCCAAGCTGTCGCGATCAGGTCCCCCAGACCAGCACTTGCTGGTTACCCAAGGTCAAAGACCCCCAGGTACACTCTCTCTACGAGGCTCTGCTCGGATAGTCTGAGAGAAACATTCCCCTGCCTGGAATGAGAGAGCCGATGGTAGTATTGAGAGAATCTCAATCATCCCGGTATCTCTACTGCAAGATGTGAAGGTCTGAAAATGCGTCCCCTGCTGGTTAGAATGAAGTCGACGCGCAACGGGGCGACTCGGCAGGAGCTGTAGGATCTGAAGAGGGGCCAGACCAAGGCCCGTAAGCCTGCCTGAATGATGGAGAGGTATCCTTCAGGTCTTGACCATAGGCCTGGACCGGAACATGGCCCCCCCCCCCCTTTCCTTTGACGAGTCCGAGAACCGATTCAAGAGTGTGGGGAAAGGACGAGAATATCCACTACCATCAAGAGGCTCCATAGGTCAACACCCATTGCAGGTCTAATAGTTCCGCTGGTCCCATAGGGCCAGGGAGTCCGGTTAAACATTGCCTGAAGCCACCGGAACTTGGATCGCCCCACATGGAACTTATCCTGAGGCGACCGTTCGGACTATAGACGGGTCAAAGAGGAAAGGAGAACTAGGGAACGTTCCAGGGTAGGGCTGAAAGCTCTGCTTGACTGAGAACAGGTACTGCGTCTCTCCTCAGTCTTGCCACAGTCAACCGAAAGGAAGGCTCGGAGGATGTGGTAACAGAATCTGGCGTCCCCAGGTGGTCACCCATCCAAGTACCAACGTTGCTTAACCTCGCTGGACGGACGTGAAGCGGGGTTTCCAACATGGTAAGGCCGTTGACTCAATATCATGGCCAGATACTCCAGATGTTGAGGCAGAGGAAGAGAAGGCTCCAAGCAAAATACCATGAGCCCACACTCATGGTAAGCATCTGGAAGCTTGTCCCGGCGCTGAAGAAGGTCGAAACCCGAGCCTACCGGAGTTGACCAGCCCTCCAAACAGCAGAGGAGGCGGAAGCCTGCACCTGAGCGGCCAAGAGGAAGGCAGGGAGAGTTCTCTGGGGAAACAAACCTGCTATGCCACGGCGGGAGAGCCACACTGCATCATAAGCAGGAATACTTGCAGTCTAGGCTGAATCCGACGAGCACCCTGGAAGATGGATGGAATGGAAACTGAAAGTACCCGTCCTTCCGATCCAGGGTTTAAGGAGTCCTGTCGCCTCGTTACCAGTCTGATCGATTCTGCTGGTCTACGCTGGCCGAAGTTTGTTCGACACTGCATCATAAGCAGGAATACTTGCAGTCTAGGCTGAATCCGACGAGCACCCTGGAAGATGGATGGAATGGAAACTGAAAGTACCCGTCCTTCCGATCCAGGGTTTAAGGAGTCCTGTCCCCTCGTTACCAGTCTGATCGATTCTGCTGGTCTACGCTGGCCGAAGTTTGTTCGACAAACTTGATCAGGGCTGAGAGGTCAACTATGGACATCCCCTCTCAGATCCTTCCTTACAAGAAAGGATCGACTGAGGGGGCCGGGGGTGAAGCCGTCGATGATCCTAAGGAAGACCTTCGCCTAAGGTATGGATCATTCTGCCCAACCGGGCAACTCTGCTGACGCTATGGCATAGAGGTTCAGAGACACTGAATTCGCTGACAGAGACGGCAGGCGCGATATCCTTGGCTAATCACAGAGATTGTGCGGGAATGGGCATCGGGAAGCTGTCATTCGGATGAGTAACCTTAAGCATCCTCCCAGCGAAAAACCTGCAATCCTAGAGTTCGTGAACTCCTTTTAGGACTATGCCCCCCCGGGGGAGTCTCCCGTGCCATCTGTTCCTGACAGGAGGAAACTGCAGTTGGACACCTTGTCCCAGTTGTCGTAGCCGATAACTTAGGCCGACGTGGTTGAAAGAAAAGGGCGCTGGAGCCCTGCAGAGTCTGGAAGAAAGCGCCTTGGAGGAGTGAAACCGGAAGTCGATTTACTCCGCACAGCAGCTGTCTAAGTCTCTGTCCTTGGGCACAAACAAACTCTTCTCAAGGATGGAAGGGTGTCTGAGGTCGTCGACCTCCACAGATGAGACACCCGAAGGAAGCCCTCAGTCAGCGCGTCCAGATGGTACAACATTGAGCTTGTCCGCAAATTAGATACTTAACGACGAAAGGCCAAGGTGCCTGAGCTCGAGAGGAGGAAAGTACCCTTGATCTTCCTGTAGCTTCCTTGAACCAAACCTCGGGCCGTAACCGAGGAGGGAAAGAACCTGGTAAGCTCCCAGAGGAAGAGGTAAGCAGTCACCCCTTGTCCGATGGAGAAATCTCGAACGGAAAGCCCCCCGCCAAAAATCCTTCCAGGGAATGACGGGGAGGGGCTAACCCAGGTTCAGGAATAGAGGAGTGTTGCTCAGATCTCCCTTAAGGTTCTCCTATTCTTGCAAGTGCCATGCTCTGTATTTACGGGGTGAGACAGTGTTCTGGAAATACGCTCCAGAAGAACTCGCCAGGCTGGTCATGCTGCGAAAACCCCATTGGGAATCGTGGTTGCAATTGCCCTGAAGCTCGCGCGAATTCCTGGTGGTCGGCGAGCGATAACCCATAGACGAGCAATGGATACTGCAAGAAATAAGCCGACATTTGTGCGAAGAAACAATGTAGGTTCGCGCGATGGAAAAACCGTTGGGTCGCGCGTGGGCGAACATTGGAGAGCATGAGCGTAGACGTGCAGGCAAGTGGGCGTGTGGGCGCGTAGGCGAGTGGTCGCGCGGTTGCACGGGCGAGCGGTCGCGCGGGCGCGCAGGCGAGCGGTCGTGAGGGTGGGCAGGTGGATGAGAGCGAGTCCGAGGCGGCGAACGCAAGCGTTAGCGCGATGGCGAGGAAACGCACTGCCGCGTGGGCGAGGAGGACCGCTGGCGATATGGATCAACAAGCGATCGGTGGTGAGCTGGTGAGCGCTAATGCGCAGGTTGGCGATGGCGCGTTGTGTTATGCCGACACGAAGGTCGAGCAGTATGCGCAGGTGAGCGATCGTGTGTTGGCGAGCAGTATGCGCGAAGGTGAGCGATCGCGAGCAGTGATCAGCATGCGCCGGGTCGCGCGATGGTGATCAGTATGCGCAGGGTCGCGCGATGGTGATCAGTATGCGCAGGGTCGCGTGATGGTGATCAGCATGCCAGGGTCGCGCGATGGCAATCAGCATGCGCAGGTAGGCGGTCGCGCGATGGCGAACAGCATCTACAGGTGGGCGATCGCGCGATGGCGAACAGCATACGCAGTTGAGGGTCGCGCGATGGTGATCAGCATGCGCAGGGTCGCGCGATGGTGATCAGCATGCGCAGGGTCGAGCGATGGTGATCAGCATCCGCAGGTGTGCGGTCGCGCGATGGCGATCAGCATCCGCAGGTGTGCGGTCGCGCGATGGCGATCAGCATCCGCAGTTGAGGGTCGCGCGATGGCGATCAGCATCCGCAGTTGAGGGTCGCGCGATGGCGATCAGCATCCGCAGTTGAGGATCGCGAGATGGCGATCAGCATCCGCAGTTTGAGGGTCGCGCGATGGCGATCAGCATCCGCAGTTTGAGGGTCGCGCGATGGCGATCAGCATCCGCAGTTTGAGGGTCGCGCGATGGCGATCAGCATCCGCAGTTTGAGGGTCGCGCGATGGCGATCAGCATCCGCAGTTGAGGGTCGCGCGATGGCGATCAGCATGCGCAGGTGAGCTAGTAGCTGGCGAACCATGTTCCTTCAGAAGTGTTGGAGAACGTTGGCGTGCCGGCTGTAACACACGTGGGCGATCCGGAGATCGCTGGCGAGGTGATGATTGCTGACGAGCTGATGATCGCTGGCGAGTTGATGATCGCTGGCGAGCTGATGATCGCTGGCGAGCTGATGATCGCTGACGAGCAGAAGGCTACGCGTGGAAGCCTGCGCAAAGAAGAAGAGTCCTGGACCCCGACCTGAACCGAAGTTCTAGATCGCGAGGGCGCACAGGGCGCGTAACAGGAACCAACAGGAACCGCAGGGATGATCATCTTGAAAGCGCTGATGAACAGGAGAGCGCTGATGCGCAGAAGAGCGCCTGTGTGCTCACACTGAGCAGGAGCAGGAGAGAACACAGCAGAAGGGCGTGCAGGGAAACCCTGACACGCAAGAGAAGAACCCCCGTGGGGGCAACCCTTTGCCCCGAAGGGATCGTTGTCCGCCGGGAGACTGATGTCCGTCGGAAGACCGCTGTCCGTCGGGAAGACCGCTGTCCGTCGGGAAGACCGCTGTCCGTCGGGAAGACCGTTGCCCGTCGGAAGACGAGATCAGACTGCTGTCCATCTGCACCAAGGCGGAAGATCGAGAAAAAGGAGTTGTAGGCTGCAAACGGAGATCCAAAAAGGCGCCTCAAGCACCCTTATAGGGGGATGAGAGGCCCTTACGACGAGGCGGATGGTGGGCCTTACGGCGAGGGAGGCCAACAGCAACAGCAACAGCAACAGCAACAGAAGAAACCTCCAAAGAGGAGTCTCTATGAGTGTACTCTCTCGCGAACGAAAGAGAAACACTTCGTGGAAGAGACTGGTCAGCCAGTGACCTAAAAGGAGCAATCCTCCAAAGAGGAGCTCCTGCAGTTGCCCAGCCCCTTGAGCGAAACTGCAGGTGCGACCGCTCAGCACCAAGAGCATAGTCGCATGAAAAAAAGGCAAGAGAAGAACCCCCCAAAAGGGGAAAAACTCAAGCCTGGACAGGAAAAACTTCCCTCGGAAGGAAAGTTACCCGCCCAAGGAGGCAAGCCTCCTGAGAGTTCTAAAATGAACTGGAGAGCTGTCCGTCGTCACGGGAGTACTACCAGTAGAAGGAGACACGCCCCTAACGAAAATACAAGGGGGGAGGCAGCAACAGCCGAATCCCCAGGACTCAACCAGACAGCTCACACCGTTGCTATATAACGGAAACGAACTAGATCGGTAACTGTAAAAAAATAAAACAAATAATATTAGTACACATTCATTCCCCCGGGAAGGCTCCGAAGAGGAATCCCGAGGGAAAGGAACAAGAATTACACAACAGGCACGTGCCCTCACAACCACTTACACTCGCGGAAGGAGAGCTGTAACCAAAACAGAATTATAACAATTATAATTATGTAACTATGTAATTATGTAATTTAAAAATGAATGAACACTAAAGAAAGAACGAAAACCCCGAAAGGAATCGTTCTACAAGCTGAAAAACAAAAAACAACTACAATTAGATTCATAACTAATTGAGACAAACGTACGGCGTAGCAACCCCCCACACGGAAAGGAAGCTAGGCTACAAGGGCGTAGTAACACGTAGTAAAAGGGTGAACGACCTCAAGAGAGAGAGAGAGAAAGACATAAGTCAAACTCGATCGCCACCCATAAAATTACGCCGTGGTGGCCTAACTGCCGAGGCCTCCACGTAGATATCGTACACTACACACACAAATCTGAAAAGGAAACTTACTTATTTCTATACTCAAATATATATACAAACATGAAAACATGTTTACATATATATTGAGTAAATGAAAAGTAAGCGATTAAGTAAAGACAAAACAAACAAACAATGGCTGCCAAGAGAGGACCAAGACAGAGACGTCTGTCACAGTCCGAGCCAAAAGTGAAAGTGAGTATTCACCTGTGTGTGAGGGGGAGGAGGGGTAGCTAGCTACCACTCCCCTACCCCCCCGCTAACTAGCGCGGGGGTAATACACCCTCGTTAAATTCTAATGGCTCGTCATTTCAGCTACGCTAAAAGGTAACCCTATTGTAAATAGCGTGGTTTGTATTCCGGTTACGGAACAAATAAACCTTTATCCTTTACATACGAGACTCATCCTTAGGTTGGAGGAAGGCCCCTTCCAACTGGCTGGAAACGTACAGTATCCCGTTACTAACAACTCGGACAATTTTTTTTAAGTGGTGCAGACTTATGGTTCCTTTACATCTCGTGTACCAGTGCTTTGGCAATGACAGCAGATCCATAGCCCATGCAACAAAAGGATGCGGATCAGAAAAACTGTTTTGAAGCAACAAGATATGTGTATATGAATGGGTTTCCCTAGTTACCAGACAATCTCCTTAGTAAGAAGTTTGTGGAATGACACTCTATACCAAATACAGGTGGTTGTCAAGTTTCTGGGGGAACGTTTCGACGACTTCTTTTTCTTCGTGTCGTATCGCACCCACTGAATCTCACTCCAACTAACACACTCAAAGCACGTATACGATGGCGAGCACATCCTGCCCCTACAGGAAGAGCAAAGGGAGTGAGGGTCCACTTCGGGCTTGGAGAGGAACGCTCCACACGACTTTCCGGCTCTAGGCCCAGGACAACGGCTGATTTGCTCCATAGCACACTACCACAAGACACAGGAACGAAGGGAATCAAAGGGATACACTTGGAAAGCACAAGGAAGGGTAGTGAACACACAAGAACACAAGGGATAAGCACAAAGCTACCACGCAGTAACCACGCGGGACACACGAGGCGGAGACAAAGGGTCGAGAGAGACGAGAGCGACGTGAGGGTATGGTATCACGTCGCGACCAGAGAACTTACTGACTCACGAGACCCAAGCGGACCTCGACCTAGCTCAAAGGCTACCCTCGGGGCACGTTCTCTCACTCCCGGGTTAGCCCTCCATAGAAAACGGGTATAGGGTATACTACACTAAACTCTGGTCGGTAGAGAGGAGATCACAGGTAACTCCTAAGAAAGTAGTTCGAGGTAAGTATTCGTGTTGGAACAAACAGGTAGTTGTCGAGTTACCACCAAGATAGGGACCATGAGACATGATGTAATTCGATCTGGACGTACTTTATGTAGAACTTAAGAAGTAAAGTTTCCGTAGATTTATTACACTGTGTCTTCGTCATATTTTATCATTATTTTCTTTCTGTATATCATTATTTCATTATGTTGGTTCATAGGATATCATATAATATATTAAAGCATTTTTGTAATCTATTTTACAATTTCAGAAGCATTTTAACAATCAACAATTATTGACTTTTTGTTTACTGTTGGTTGTGATCAGATGAAAGGACTGAGGAATGATAGAATTCAAGTGAATAATTAGACGAATAAGGAAGATTATGATGTTCCTGGGAGGGAAGGCAATGCATGTGTTTCTAGTCTACTTATCACAATGATAAAAAATAAAGAAAAGCCAGAATTTCTTAGTACTGAGCAATAAATATCTTAAGAATTAATTGGCTGTACTGTTGGGACCAGGAAAGAAATGTTATTCCAGTTTTATTTTAGTTTAAATTCCAACTTTGTTGATTGAACGGAGCCAGGAAATGCCGATCATATAACTTGAAAGGTTAGCTGTGTTATTATTATTACTAGCCAACCTACAACCCTAGCTACAAACTTTGCAAAGGTCCTTACCATGCTAGCACCAAACAAGAATACTGGTCTGGCTATTACAATTTAAACTATATGAATTGAGCAATCAAGCTTCATAGAATCAGTAACATCTCTAATTGCCTCCCACTTCTTCAGCACTTTGGGATTAGTCAACAGGTTAAGTGCTACTTGCAGGATACTCTCCAAGGCAATACAGGCATGGACCTATAGTACCAATACAGCTGTAAGTAACCACCCTTTACTTTTAAAGGATGAAGAGTATCTTATCCTTTGACAGGACAATATGAGCCATTTATTTTTCAATGATCTGCATCACCGATTTAATTTTTATACTTTCATCATAACCATCCAGATATATTTTTGTGCCTTTTCTGTATCTCAATGAAATCCTGGTGCAAATTCTTTTATACAGTCATTATGGAGTGAGATACTCACCTTCCAGAGTAGCAGTATGAACACATTTACTTTTCATTCAAGGCTTCTCTGTTTCATGATGAAAACCTCAAGAGCTAAGGCTAGTCAAAGCTCATTCTAAAATTAGAATAACAGACCCATAAATCTGACTTTTTTACAGCAGCAGCAGACTTTTACCTTACATTGAAAGTACTCATTTTGTTACCTTTGGGCTCCTTGCTAATCTTAACTCTGTAAATTTTCCCAAACCCTTGGTCCCAATTAGCCAATTCAAGGGTTTTTTTCAGCAGCTCACACTGGCATTTGAACTGAGACTTACTGCACCACAACCCAACTCCACTGATTACTTACAACCATAACCTATATTACACTGAAAGTGAGGTTCTTAGTAGCTTAAAGCCCATGATCTATGATAACACATGCAAATCCAGTCAGTCAATTATATTTTTCTTATAATGGTCTAGGATCTGTGAAGACAAGTATGGGCTATGAAAAAGAGGAGTTTGTTTTTATAAGAATTTCTTTTCTAGTTTTCTTTTTCGCTGATTCTCCTGTAATGTTATTTGCCTCTCTCCTTTCCCCATACACAAGACATTCTTTTCAGTAAAATCTTGTTTTCCCTTTTTTAGACATTTGTTTCATATGCATGTTGGCTACTTTTCTGTACTAATCAAAATATAAGTTACTATTATAAAATGATGATCACTTATAAAATAGAGCATAACAGCATTCTATTAAGAGATAATTCTTTAACCATGCTCTATTACTGTACCTATAAATTCATAACAAACTGGATATCATTACATTCAAGAAGAATAATGATCCACAAACATCAAGAAGAATATTGAATAAAATACTTTCAGTGCTGGTGATAGTCCTAAACACTGGATTGTTTATTAACTTTTGTTCATCCAGAGTATGCTTTAACAAATAATTGCTACCCCAAACCAATTGGACTCAAAATACAAAATTAATACATAATTAAATTCACTAATAAACCATATTCTGATAAAAATTCTAAAGGTAACAAATCCCCCGATAATCTAGTCATAGATATAAATACTGTACTGTATAAAGCGAACACTACGCCTACTGACAGAGTAAAAAATGCAATGTTTTGACACTTACCTATAACCTGGGGGTTGAACCGTTGAGAAATTCACTGTATGTGATACTTGAAAATGATTGCTAAGCCCCTTATTAAGCATAAACTTTCCTCCCTCAAACATCACAGGAAACACATCTGGCAAAAAAAAATTCAGGGTTAAATGACTTTTATGTACATAAAACGATAGCAAACTCTTTATATCCCCACATGTACATAAATATGAAAAAACAAACAAAAAACACATAGAACAGTAACCAATAGTAGACTTACATTTACTATAAACTTCCAAGTACACAAATCAAGAACCTGCAAACATTACAAGCAAAGAAAATATTCACCAATAACTACTAAAAACTTGCCAACTATAAAATCCTCACACATACAAAAGATTCAAAGTACAGTACAGTATGTACTTATGATCTTAAGGTAAGTCTGATGGCACTAACATAAGTTCTTAGGCTGGATTATGATAATATGTTATTTTCCTTAATAAAATAAATTTTTGAATATACTTACCCGATGATCATATAGCTGCATCCTTGCTGCCCGACAGAAAAAACCTACGGGCGGAATACGCCAGCAATCGCTATACAGGTGGGGGTGTACATCAACAGCGCCATCTGTCAAGTAGGTACTCAAGTACTCGATGTCAACAAAGAACCAATTTTCTCCTCTGTCCCACTGGTTCTCTATTGGGGAGGAAGGGTGGGTCCTTTAATTTATGATCATCGGGTAAGTATATTCAAAAATTTATTTTACTAAGGAAAATAAAATTTTTCAATATCAAACTTACCCGATGATCATATAGCTGATTCACACCCAGGAGGGTGGGTAGAGACCAGCATTACAAGTTGACATTATGAGCTAAGTATTCCGTATTTAATTTTAGCAGTTATTCAAAATAACAAGCATAAAATAAATAAGTACCTGGTAAGGAAGACGACTTGAACAATTACTCTGCCTTTTTAAGTACGTCTTCCTTACTGAGCCTCGCGATCCACATAGGATGCTGAGCGACTCCTAGGAGCTGAAGTATGAAGGGTTGCAACCCATACTAAAGGTCCTCATCAAAACCTCTAATCTAGGCGCTTCTCAAGAAATGATTTAGACCACCCGCCAAATCAAGTAGGATGCGAAAGGCTTCTTAGCCTTCCGGACAACCTAAAAATATTTCAAGAGAAAGATTAGAAAGGTTCTGGAATTAGGGAATTGTAGTGGTGGAGCCCCCACCACTACTGCACTCGTTGCTACGAATGGTCCCAGAGTGTAGCAGTTATCGTAAAGAGACTGGACATTCTTAAGATAAAAGACGCGAACACTGATTAGTTTTTCCAATAGGTTGCGTCGAATATATTTTGCAGAGATCTATTTTGTTTAAAGGCCACGGAAGCTGTGACAGCTCTAACTTCGTGTGTCCTTACCTTCAGCCAAGCTTGGTCTTCCTCATTCAGAAGGGAATGAGCTTCTCGTATTAACAGTCTGATAAAATAGGATAAAGAATTCTCTGACATAGGCAAAGATGGATTCTTAACTGAACACCATAAAGCTTCAGACGGGCCTCGTAAAGGTTTTAAAATAGAACTTAAGAGCTCTTACAGGACATAATACTCTTTCTAGTTCATTTCCAACCATAAGATAAGTTTGGAATATCGAACGATATTGGTCAAGACCGAGAAGGCAGCTCGTGTTTGGCTAGAAAACCAAGATGTAGAACATGTAGCCGTTTCGGATGAGAATCCGATGTTCTTGCTGAAGGCATGAATCTCACTGACTCTTTTAGCTGTGGTTAAGCATATCAGGAAAAGAGTCTTAAAGGTGAGATCTTTCAGGGAGGCTGATTGAAGTGGTTCGAACCTGTCTGACATAAGGAATCTTAGAACCACGTCTAAATTCCAACCAGGTGTAACCAAACGACGCTCCTTCGTGGTCTCAAAAGACTTAAGGAGGTCCTGTAGATCTTTATTGTTGGAAAGATCTAAGCCTCTGTGACGGAAGACTGATGCCAACATGCTTCTGTAACCCTTGATAGTGGGAGCTGAAAGAGATCGCTCTTTCCTCAGATATAAGAGGAAGTCAGCTATTTGAGTTACAGAGGTACTGGTCGAGGATACGGATACTGACTTGCACCAGTTTCGGAAGATTTCCCACTTCGATTGGTAGACTCTAAGGGTGGATGTTCTCCTTGCTCTAGCAATCGCTCTGGTTGCCTCCTTCGAAAAACCTCTAGTTCTCGAGAGTCTTTCGATATACTGAAGGCAGTCAGACGAAGAGCGTGGAGGCCTTGAAGTACCTTCTTTACGCGTGGCAGACGTAGAAGGTCCACCCTTAGGGGAAGTGTTCTGGTAACGTCTACCAGCCATCGAAGTACCTCGGTAAGTTATTCTCTCGCGGGCCAGAGGGAAGCAACTAGCGTCAACTTTGTCCCTTCGTGAGAGGCGAACTTCTGCAGTACCTTGTTGACAATCTAGAACGGAGGGAATGCATATAGATCTAGATGAGACCAATCTAGTAGAAAGGCATCTAAAAGAACTACTGCTGGGTCCGGGATAGGTGAGCAAAGTATTGAGAGCCTCTTGGACATCGAGGTTGCGAAGAGATCTATGGTTGGCTGGCCCCAGGTGACCCAAAGTCTCTTGCATACATCCTTGTGGAGGGTCCAATATGTTGGAATTATTGTCCCTTCCTACTGAGACAATCTGCTAAGACATTCAAGTTGCCTTGGATGAAACTCGTTACTAGTGAAAAGTCTAGACCTGTTGAACAGGAGAGGAGGTCACTTGCGAACTCGTACCATGTCAGAGAGTAGGTCCCTCCTTGCTAGGAGATGTACATCAAAGCAGGGAGTTGACCGTGTTCACCTCCACCACTTTGCCTTGAAGGAGAGACCTGAAGCTTTTCCAGGTCAGACGTACTGCCAGAAGCCTCTTGCAGTTGAAATGCATTGTCCTTTGACTCGAGTTCCATAATCCCGAGCATTCCCTACCGTCTAATGTCGCACCCCAGCCTACGTCCGATGCGTCCGAGAAGAGAACGTGGTTGGGAGTCTGAACAGTCAGGGGAAGACCCTCTCTAAGGTTGATATAGTCCTTTCACCAAGTCAGACAAGACTTTATCTTTCCGAAAACCGGGATCGAGACCGCTTCTAGCGTCTTGTCCTTTTTCCAGTGAAAAGCTAGATGGTATAGAAGAGGACGGAGGTGTAGTCTTCCTAGTGACACAAATTGATCCACGGATGACAGTGTCCCTACCAGACTCATCCACAGCCTGACTGGGCAGCGTTCCTTCTTCAGCATCTTCTGGATGGATAGCAGGGCTGGGGGCTGATCGTCTTGTTCAGCAACGTCCTCATCAGAGGGTTCCTCATCCGAAAATGATGAGGAAACGGCAACGGAGTGGGCAACGTCTGACTCGCTGAATCCGGTCGCACTGGTGGATGCGTGACGGAGCCGGACACAAGATCATGGTACTGCTGCACAGTCTGTGAACTGTCAACCATGGGGACGCGAGGAAGTACAGCGACAACCCGAAACTGTCTAGACTGTCTGGGTTGTGCAGACAACCCCCTACCGGGTTGCTGAGGTTGCCGCACTGCGTCACAACAATTCACCTCTGCTGGTTGTTGAACGTCTTCCTAGTGACACACTGAACGTCCACAACCACCTCCGAGAGTCGCTTAACGTCAACGTGCGACTGGCAACCCACACTGGGTCGCACCGGTGGAGTAACCATCTCAACTGGCGGACGTGAGTAGGATACCTCAGCGTCAACAGGGCGTACAACCAACCGGTAGGAAGGTTGTTGGCTAGAAGGTTCTTCTCCGTAAAAAATCCTCTATCAAGGACTAAGCTTGGACTGCATGTCTTGCAACAAAGCCCATTAGGGTCTATGGGAGCAGGTGTGGCAACAGACGGGGTTAGCGACTGAAGCGGAACCATTTACCATCCCTGGAAGCATGTTATGCTTTAATTAAAGTCCATAGGAGGCTAAGCAGCTTAAGGCTCCTCTCCAAATGACAGAGTCCTCAAGGGAATATCAGAAGGAGGGAGAACAGCACTTTCTCATCTACAGGAACCATGTCCGAGAAAAGCTAGGTTATCTCAGTGAGGGTTTCACTGGTGCATAAGCAGCAGACCAGAAGGCAACGTTATGTAACTGCTTGACAGTCTGTGAACTGTCAAAAACTGAACTGTCAACCACAACAGGTGCGTGAGGACATACAGCACTGGTGCATCAGTAGCAGACCAGAAGGCAACGTCATGAAACTGCTTGACAGTCTGTGAGCTGGCAACAACCAAAGCTGTGTGGGGAAGCCTCAACTCCTGACTGACTAGTCTGCTGCGGGCGAGTGGCGGTAACCACAGTGGGTTGCGGAGGCTGACACACCGTGTCAAAACACGGCAACTTGTGGTAGCTCACGCACGGCAACGGAGTGCTCCGTGTGTCTGTGGGAGTCAGCATGCGTCTGGCAGGGTCGACTGCGCATGGGTGGAGGAGCTCTCACAACAAGAGTGTGGGAGCAGGCAGCCATGCTGGGCGCACAACCGTGGCAGGCTGTAGGCCAACGGGTGCATCGTCAACCTTCTCCGCAGTCGGAGTGTGGGAGCAGGCAACAACCAAAGCGGAGTGGTGGTGCGTGGTGGGGACTGCCGTGGGTTGCGGAGCATGCCGCATTGCGTCAAAACACGGCAGCTTGACTCCACCTTCCCACTGCTGATGCGGTAGCTCACACATGTTAACGAAGGGAGCCGCACGTCGGCTAACGTTAACATGCGTCTGGCAGGGTCGATCGCGCATCGGAGGTGGAGCTCTCCGCAGCCGGAGTGTGGGAGCAGGCAGCCTCAGCGTGAGCTGGGCGCACAACCGTGGCAGGTTGTAGGCTAACGAGAGCAGTGTAAACCTTCTCCGCACGAAACTCCTGCATAACCGCAGCTAACAGAGTCTGCATAGACTGCAGTAAAGACCACAAGGGTCTACAAAAGACGGCAACAAACGGAGCTACTGTCCGTTGTGACTGAGGGTCTAAAACAGCTGGTGCGGCAACAGACGGAGTTACTGCCTGTTGCGGTACCGCCTTGCCTCTCTTGGGAGGTGTGCAGTCGTCGGATGACTGCAGCGAGTCCGAACTGACCCAGTGGCTACACCTAGGCCGTTGGACTAGCGAGGAAGGGACCGACTTGCACTTAAAAAGCTGCAAGATTTGGTCCATGGTTTCTACGAGAAACCTCTTCCGCAGACGAGGAATAAATGGGCTCTCTCGTCTTTGTGTGGGTGGGGCGATCACGTGGGCAACGTGTGTAGATACACCCGAAACCACGGAGGGAAACGTCTGTTCGTCGATCAAGGCCTGTGGAACCCATAAGTCGTTCGACATTACTTCTCCCCTGGGCTTGGGAGCTTGTAAGAGGTCCCGGACTAGGTGAACAACTGGCACGAACAGACGAACCCTCGAACGCAACACTGTAACACTTTGCGCATATCACTTTATCACTTTTGATTTTCTGTTGACACTTAATTCACTGAAATCGAAACTTTAACTGATTTCTACCTGAAACACGCAATCCTATCCTTCATTAAAAGGTAGTAATTGCGAAAACAGTTTTACAATGCAACAGAAAAACATAATTAAAGATAAAGAATTCAGTGGCTAGAAAAGAGACTAAACACTAGATCAAATAAACTACGTTTAAAATCTCTCACCGCATAAAGCCTGGGAACAAGAATAAAACTCTAGAAACGTTTTACCTTCTTCCCCTACAGCGACTAGGGAGAAGAGTAAAAAACGAGAACAACGTTACCCGCTTGAACGAAACGTTTATTCTCCTCTCTCTCCCTCCGTCTCTATCTCTCTCTCTCTTCTCTCTTGACTTAGAACCTGAGAGAAGAGCCCAATTATATATCGTTAAAACATATTATTTGCTAAAGGAAAAAACTGAAAGGTTTCCCAAATAAAAAGTTCCTTTATTTAGAATTTAAACCATTTAAGCTAAGAAAGAATGAACGAAACGCTAGTATCGGTTTACTCTTACTGCAACGTGAAACCGTGAAATACTCTCTCTATCGTAACGATAGAGCGCAAGTTGAACGTTCTGAACGTCAACAACTGCGGAGACTAAACTAAACGTTAGTTCATCTTTGAAAACAGTACGAGACTATCAAAGAAATTCTTTCATAAAACATTAAAATTAAAAAAGTATTAAATTCTTAAAAGGTAAATACGATATCTCAATGTTAATTAACTTCGGTTCCAAGTAAGGACCGCCTACTATTAGGAAAGGTCGCATATAAACAAACATAAAAATTAATTTTTATAAGTTTATAATAAATGGAAAGTTAATCGAAGAGGCCTATAAAGGCGGAGAGATATAAAATAACTTGTTAAGCAAAATTACCAAAAACCTAAACACACTTCCGTCTAAGGGAAGGGTCGGCCATTTAAAAGTGAAAGAGAGTCCATACTCTCTTCGTCACCATAAATAAATCTATCCAAAACGAGTTCAAGTTTTGAAATGAAGATAAAACCCCTGCATAGCGAAAGCTCAAAACTGGAATAGTGTACTTCACCAAATCGTTGTGAAAACAAATCCAGTTAGGGACGGCGTATTTAGTAGGTCTTGCCTGTGGCACGACAGAGGGAAAATTGGTTCTTTGTTGACATCGAGTACTTGAGTACCTACTTGACAGATGGCGCTGTTGATGTACACCCCCACCTGTATAGCGATGGCTGGCGTATTCCGCCCGTAGGTTTTTTTTTTATGTCGGGCAGCAGGGATGCAGCTATATGATCATCGGGTAAGTTTGATATTGAAAAAGCTGAATTGACAGTAAAATCAATACTACTGGGGTAGCCAGGAATCATAGTCCAGCCCCAGTGGGACAGAGACTTGATGCCATGACACAGGGTAATGGACCTGGCCATGTGTATCGGCCCCGGGGGCCTAAACACTGAGCCACAAACAGACTTGCTTGGCTACCAGGTTGTTGGGGGACATGAGCCCGGCCCCATGGCCAGCAGTTGTAACACAAGGTCACAGCCCCATGGCTAGCAGTGGTAACACAATATCACGGCCCCATGGCTAGCAGTAGTAACACAAGGTCACGGACCCAGGGGACCAAAACAAAGAGCTGTGGCTCCATTTCCTCAATTTTCCTCAGAAAGAGCCCTTTCCTATTATAAAAGCTGACAATCCTTCCCACTCTTTAGTTCAAAGCTAAGAAACTGTCTTGAGAGTGAGATCCCTGTCTGAAATTTTTGTCAAGGGATCGTAAGGAGCTTTCAGGGCAAGTGAAGGATTCTGGTCACATTCCAAAATGATAAATTTCCTAGATAATTTGTATTTTTCCTACCATACAAGCCTTAGCTATTTACATGGGGTATTATTTTGGCGGAGCTGAAATGATGAGCCATTAAATTTAACGAGGGTTAACTACCCCCTCGCTAGTTAGCGGGGGGGTATGGAAGGGGTAGCTAGCTACCCCTCCCCCCCCTCACACACTGTGAATAGCTCAATTCACTTAAAGGTAGGACTTGACTTGGGGGTCAGGGCTGGCTGGTAACATTTGCGTAAATAGCTAAGGTTTGTATGGTAGGAAAAATACAAATTATTTACGAAATTTGTCATTTATTCCGTAACCTAATACAAACCACGCTATTTACATGGGGTGACTTACCCTTAGGAAGGGCGGAAAGTCCCCAGCCTTCTGGCTTCGGCTTTACCCGGGGACTCCAATTACGAGTTGTAGAACTCAAGGAACGGGAGTCCCTAACCCTCACACGTTGTTATGTTTGACCATCGTGCGGCCTACTAGGTTGTGTGTGAAGGAGAATAACGTGACTCATCCTAGGAAGTTGACCTGGAGTTCTTTATGTGGAACTCTAGGCTAGGACGTTCCCAATACCACCTCGTCAGGGTATGGGGGACGCGACAGTATTAAGGCAAATACTAGGAGCACAAGGAAGCATGGTTTACCTGCAGAGGTTGAGGTCAGCTGCGCAAAGACCTGGATGCTGCTATCCCCAAGAGAGGGGAGAATGAAGAAAGAAGTAAGGGCCAGACATACTCTTTCATTCACGCAGACTAAAACCGGGTAACAATGCCCTCAACCTTCTGCTACTTGTCTAATAAGGAGCCTGAGGTTAGACCAGCTGATGTGCAGCCACCACAGGACCGATAGAAAACGTATCGAGGTTCCTGTGGGTCACGTCCTGCAGGTAGTGGGCTGTGAACGTCGTCTGACGTTTCCAGACCCCAGCTTGTAGAACCTGCGTCACAGAGAAGTTTCTCTTGAAGGCCAGGGAAGTAGCAACACCCCTGACGTCGTGAGCTCTGGGACGACGTGACGGAGGAGTCGGGATTCAAGGTGCTGCTTATCACCTTGCGAATCCATGAAGAGATGGAGTTCTTGGTGACCCTCCTCTTTGTCCTCCTTGTGCTTACAAACAAAGCTTGCACATGAGGACGGGCTGCAGCTGTCCTTTTGAGGTAGCGCCTCAGACTCCTGACTGGGCACAGTAACAGATGGTCTGGGTCACTTGTTACAGAACGTAGACTCGTTACCTTGAAGGAGTCGAATCTTGGATCCGACACCCCAGGGTTTTGAGTCTTAGCAATGAACTCACTGACGAACTTGAACGTTACCTCCCCCCATCCCCTTGAATGGGCAACGTCGTAGGAGAGACCATGAAGTTCACTTACTCGTTTGGCCGAGGCCAACGCAAGTAGGAACACCGTCTTCCACGTTAGGTGGCGATCAGACGCCTGGCGTAATGGTTCAGAGGGAGCTCTTTTCAGAGCCCTGAGCACTTGAACCACGTTCCAAGGAGGGGGTCTGACTTCCGACTGGGGGCAAGTAAGCTCGTAGTTGCGTATAAGTAGAGAAAGTTCCAACGAAGAGGAAATATCCACTCCATTCAGCCTGAAGGCTAAGCTTAAGGCTGAGCGATAGCCTTTCACCGCCGAGACCGAAAGGTGCATTTCCTCCTGAAGATATACAAGGAACTCCGCTATTGTTGGAATAGTGGCATCGAGCGGAGAGATACCCCTTCCACGACACCAACCACAAAAGACTTTCCACTTCGCCTGGTTGACGCTGGCAGAGGATTCTCGCAGGTGTCGAGACATCCTGTCCGCAACCTGTTGAGAAAATCCTCTCTCCGTGAGGAGTCGCTGGATAGTCTCCAGGCGTGAAGCCGAAGCGAAGCTACGGCCTTGTGGAAGATGTTGCAATGTGGTTGTCTGAGTAGCTCGTGACGTGGAGGGAGTTCCCTTGGGGGTTCCGTTAGGAGTTGCAGAAGGTCCGGGAACCATTCCGCATGATGCCATAGCGGAGCTATGAGAGTCATGGAGGTTGACCGATAGGTTGGCCTTGTTGAGCACCCTTCTCATCAGACAAAAAGGTGGGAAGGCGTAAACGTCCATATTGTCCCACCTGTGTTGAAATGCATCCTGCCAGAGAGCCTTGGGGTCCGGGACTGGAGAGCAGTAAAGGGGCAGCCTGGAAATCAAGGCTGTCGCAAACAGGTCTACAGTCGGGGAACCCCACAAAGTCAGGACTTTGTTGGCTATCTGAGGATCCAAAGACCAGTCGGTACTCACTATCTGTGTTGCCCTGCTGAGGCTGTCGGCGAGGACATTCCTCTTGCCAGGAATGAAGCGACCTGACAGTGAGATCGAGCGGGTTTCGGACCATCTCAGAATCTCTACTGCAAGATGGGATAGCTGCTGCGAGAAGGTACCTCCCTGCTTGTTGATATAAGCCACTACAGCAACAACAGCAACAAGAGGCCTCCGTAGAGGTATCTCTGTGGAGAGCTTCCCCCACGGGGAAGAAACACTCTTGCAGCTGCTCAGCCCCTTGAACGTAGCCGCAGATGCAACTACTCAGCCCCAAGAGCATAGTTGCACAATATCAATTATAAATTATAAGGTAAGAGAAGTTTCCCCCGAAAGTGAAACAACTCACAACCTGGGAAAGGAACCTCCCTCAGATGGGAAGTGTCCCCACCCAAGGAGGCGAGCCTCCTGAGAGTTCTAAGATGAACTGAGGAGCTGTCGGTATCACGGAAGGACTCCCAGGAGGAGAGACACGCCCCTGACGAAGATCCAACCCACAAGACAGCTCTGCTTCGTAGACCCATAGGCAAACGAAAAGTAAATCATTAACTGTGAAAAAATAAACAGTAATTAGTTAATATTCATTCCCCCGGGAAGACTCCGAAGAGGAACCCGAGGGAAAAAACCCAAGAATTACATAACGGGCAAGCGCCCTCCACCTCACCTATCCTCATGGGAAGGGGGGGAGGGCGCGGGCGAAAGCTGTAACAAAACAGAATTAAAACAGTTACGCTATGCAATCAAAGAAAGTTCACTAAAAGTAAGAACGAACAACCCCGAAGGGAAAACGTTCTACAAACTGAAGTTAACAAAAAACAATTAGATTTATAACAAGTAATAAAATAATAATTGTAAAGCACAGCGTTGCAACTCCACCCGCATAGAGGAGTTATGTAATAATTATAGAAAATGTAGTAAAGGTGAACAAACACCAGAGAGATCGCGATCCATGAAACTACAACTTAGTGGCCTGACTGCCGGCGGCCACACGGAGATATCGTACACACACACACACACACAAGCGTGAACACTGAAAGGAAACTTACTGATTTCCATACTCAGATATATACATAAACATAAAATATGTTACATATATATAAGGGTACAAGAAATGTAAGTAGTTAAGTAAAGACAAAACAACAATAATGCCTGGCCAAGCGAGGACAGGAACGCAGACATCCGATCGCTGTCCAAGCCAAAAGTGAATTGAGCTATTTACAGTGTGTGAGGGGGGGAGGGGTAGCTAGCTACCCCTTCCCTACCCCCCGCTAACTAGCAAGGGGGTAGTTAACCCTCGTTAAATTTAATGGCTCGTCATTTCAGCTCCACCAAAATAATACCCCATGTAAATAGTGTGGTTTGTATTAGGTTACGGAACAAATGGAGGTTTTAATTCCTGAGGGGGACAAAATTGTTCAAAACTCTGAGTCAAGGAAAAAAGGTCTATTAGCCTTAGTTTGAAGACTTGGCTCAAGGCTGAGCAAAAGCCTTTAATAGCCATAACTGACAGAAGTTTCTCATCCAACAGGTACACAAGAAAATCCACATCTAATGGAACAGAGACTTGGAGTGGAGATTTATTCTTCTTACGACACCAATCAATGAAGATTGCCCACTTTCCTTGGTAGATTATTGTTGACAACTTCCATAGGTATTCAGTGAGTTACTTCACATTTGGGCACTAAAACCTCCAACCATAAAGAGATAGCTAGTCCATTTTGTCACCTTGACTAGGATGTCTAGAAGGTTAGACCTCTGTTTCCAACTGGACCATTTTAGGGAATAAAGGTATAACATCCCATGAGGAACCAAAAATCCCAGAGTAGATAGATGGCCAAGCATTCTCTGCCAGTTCTTTGCTGTAAAGGATTCCTATGTCAGGAAGGGTTTTGCAACCTTCTTCAACCTTTGTAACCTGTCTCAAGATAGGAAGACTTTTCCTAGAACCGTGTCTATACTCATCCCCAAGTAGGTAAGGTTACAGTATGTTGCGAGTTGAGAATGGATTTCTCAAGACTTAACCGGATCCCCAGATCCGAAGCATATAACCCGAGACTGGAACTTTCTCGATCAGTGGGTAAACTGAAGGGGTTTCCTTGAGTCACTATAAACTGGAATTTGGCAGCACAGTATCCGTCTTTTAGGTCTATTATGATTATCATTATTATTACTAGCTAAGCCACAACCCTAGTTGGAAAAATAGGATGCTATATAGTAAGCTCAAGGGCTCCAACAGGGAAAAATATCACAGTGAGGAGAGGAAACAAGGAAATACAGTCATACCTCTCTTCTCGAAAGAATCTGCTTACGAAATTTTCAAGCTGCGAATCTTTTTAAGACTCACTTCGCAAAAAAATTTTCATTTTAAGAAAAGAGATTTGCCAGCCAGGCCGAGAATAAAATAGTCACCCATCAAAAAGTGTTGAAGAAAATTGGTTTAGACAACAGATAATGCAGCTGTAGTCAATAATAGGGATCACTATAATAGTACAGTACATATAGTACTGTATAATTTGTATATGTACAGTATTGTACTGTATGTATTGCATTATTTTCCATTTATCATTACATTATATTGTAATAATGACTTAATTTACAGGTATTAGTTAGTTTAGGTATATTAAATGGTTCAAATGTATTTGGCTGTACAGTATTTCATTGTGGTTATACTGTAGCTTTATTATAAGATTTAAATGTGGTCTTTTGTAGGCTTTGGAACAAATTAGGCAATTTACATATGAAATGTGACTCACAACACGAAAAAATCACTTTACGAACGCCAATCCAGAACGAATTAATATATTAATTTCGTGCTGTGAGGCATTCCTATAGCTACAAGTGAACTAATGAACAATCAAAATAAAGAATTCTAAGAACAGTAACAATATTAAAATGGATCTTTCATATATAAACCATGAAATATTCAAGAAAATAAGAGAAAGAGAAATAAAAGAGAATAGCATACCTGAGTGTACCCTCGAGCAAGAAAATTCTACTTCAAAAAAGTGGAAGACCATGGTACAGACGACATGGCACTACCCACGACTAGAGCACAATGGTTTGATTTTAGAGTGTCCTTTTACTATAAGAGGTGCTTACCATAGACCGTGAACAATGACAATGCAATAGTTAACCCCTTGAGCGAAGAAGAATTATTTGGTAATCTTAGTGTTGTCAGATGTATGAGGACTGGAAAATGTGTAAAGAATAGATCAGACTATTCAGTATACAGTATACATATAGGCAAAGAAAAAATTAACCATAACCAGAGAGAGGGATCCAATGTAGTACTGTCTGGCCAGTCAAAAGACTCCTAACTCTTTAACGGTAGTATCTCAACAGGTGGCAGGTGAACAGTAAGAAGTCGTTCCCTCTTATTGCTTGTAGGACTAAGCTGAGGTTCTCCTTGAAATTTATTTGCAGAAACAAGCTGTTCAGATGTGACAGGTCGATGACAGGTCTCCGACCTCCTGACAGTCTTTGAACAAGGAACACATTGCTATAGAACCCTAGACATGAATCATCGACCTTTTCAACTGCTTGTCTAATATCTGTTTGACCTCCTCCTGAAGAAGTAGGTCTTTGACAGATCCTCTTAAATATGTGTGACTCATTAGTATTGGAGTGAGAGAAAGGAGTATTGGTAAACCTTCAAACTAATTTCGCCGATATTACCTACTTCTCTCTCTTATTAAAGAGAATTTTCTTCTTCCTTATGTGAGCGACATGATGAAATTCTTGCCAAAAACGAGAAAAACAGACATAAAAATGAGGGATTGTCAGAGGTTAAACCCAAACATGTACTCTCTATGAGGTTTGTGGTAGGACATAAGGGTGTAATTTACTCGTGAAATCTATACAGATGCCATTGCTCACACTTTGTTTTACATTAAAACGTAATACTTGTCAAAATTAACGATAGAAAAAATACTGCATTTTCTTGTAGGGAAATATGTTTTTGGTTTATTGAGTTACTTTTACTAATTACCCTGCAACTATGAAAGTAAAAGGATTCTTGACAAAAAATGACAAATTAGAAGATAATTTGTATTTTTCCTAACCATACAAACCTTAGCTATTTACAAAGGGTATTACTTTTAGCGTAGCTGAAATGGCGAGCCATTAGAATTTAACGAGGGTGTATTACCCCCGCGCTAGTTAGCGGGGGGGGGGGGGGGGTAGGGGAGTGGTAGCTAGCTACCCCTCCTCCTCCTCACACACAGGTGAATACTCACTTTCACTTAGAGGTAGGACTTGTCTTGGGGGACAGGGCTGGCGGGCAAATATGTGTAAATAGCTAAGGTTTGTATGGTTAGGAAAAATACAAATTATCTTCGAATTTGTCATTTGTTCCGTAACCGAAATACAAACCACGCTATTTACAAAGGGTGACTTATCCCTTAGGAAGGGTGGAAAGTCCCCAGCCATACTGGCTTTGGCTTTACCCGGGGACTCAGAATCCGAGTGAGTCGCACTCGAGAAAAGGAGTCCCTGCAAGGAACCATGTGGCCTACGTAAGCTTGTGTGTGAAGGAAGAAGTGTGACTCGTCCTAGGCAGTTGACCTGGAGTTCCAGAAGGAACTCTGGGTTAGGACGTTCCCAATACCACCTCGTCAGGGTATGGGGGACGCGACAGTATTGACTCAATACTCGGAACACAAGGAAGCATGGTTTACCTGCAGAGGTTCAAGGTCAGCTATGCAGAGACCAGGATGCTGCTTCCCCGTAGAGGGGATGATGAAGAAAGAAGTAAGGGCCAGACATACTTCTTTCATTCGTGCAGACTAAAACCTGATAACAATGCCCTCAACCTTCTGCTACCTGTCCAAAAGGGAGCCTGAGGTTAGACCAGCTGTTGTGTAGCCACCACAGAGCGATAGAAAACGTATCGAGACTCCTGTGGGTCACGCCCTGCAGGAAGCGGGCTGCGAAGGTCATCAGACGCTTCCAGACTCCAGCTTGTAGCACCTGCGTCACAGAGTAGTATTACTCGAAGGCGAGGGACGTTGCGATGTATCCAACATCGTGCTGTAGGGCGACGTGACGGGGGAGGGTCTGAAGACAGGACGAGATGAATGTCCTTGAGTCCGGGCTGAAGAGGTATACTGGTGACTCTCCCCCCATGTCCTCCTTGTGTTCCCAAATCGGCTGCAACTGAGGACAAACTGCAGCTGTTCCCAGCGCTAACCTCTCGATTCCTTACTGGCAAGAAAGAGAAGGTCTTGGGACATCAGACACAGAATGGAGACTCGAAATCTTGAATGAATCGGACCGAAGGGCCGGGACCCTCAAATTCTGAGTCTAGCCAACAACTCAGGAGCGAGCCTGAATGTTGCCTTCCCCTCTTCCTTAGAAAGGGGGGAGTAGTAAGAGACCAAGAAGATTGCTTACACACTGGCCGTGGCCAGAGTGAGCAGAAGACCCAAGGCGGAATACAATCCGAGGCCTGTCGTAAAAGGGTCTTGAGAAGATCTCTTAAAGGACTAAAAGTCCGAGCCATGCTCCAAGTTGGAGGTCTTCCTCCGACTAGGGCAGGGACGATCGTAGCTTTGCATGAGCGAGGATAGATCCAGCGGGCAGGAAAAAGTTATTCCTTTAAGCCTGAAGGTCAGGGAAAGGCTGAGCGACAGGCTTCATTGCCGAGAGCGGAAAGGAATTTCCTCCCGCCGAAAGGCAATAAGACCGTTATTGCTGGAGAAGAGGCCTCAAGGGAAGAGGTACATCTCCCACGGCACCAACCACCTTAGACTCTTCACTTTGCCTGGGAGACCCCTGTGGATGACTATCGCAGATGACGCGACCTCCGTACCGCGACTGTAGCGGGTTGTCTCTTCTAGAGGAGGAAGCGTAGTGTCTCCAGGCATGAAGCCGAAGCGACGCCCCGGTTTGGGAGAGATGTCGCAGTGTGGTTGCTTGAGTAGTCTGCGCCGTGGGAGAAGCTCTCCCGGGAGTTCCGTCAGGGGAAGCAGAGGGTCCAGAAACCGTTCTGCGCGTAGTCCCAGTGGAGCTCTCCCATTGAAAGGTTGACAGACAACCTGGTCTTGTTGAGGCCCATTGTCCGCAGACAAAAAGGAGGGAAGACGCAGGCGTCGAAGTTGTCCCACCATCACCGGAATGCATCTTGCCAGTGTCTCGGGGTCTGAGACTGGGGGGAACACTAGCGGAAGCTTGAGGTTCCAAGCTGTCGCGATCAGGTCCCCCAGACCAGCACTTGCTGGTTACCCAAGGTCAAAGACCCCTAGGTACACTCTCTCTATGAGGCTCTGCTCGGATAGTCTGAGAGAAACATTCCCCTGCCTGGAATGAGAGAGCCGATGGTGGTATTGAGAGAATCTCAATCATCCCGGTATCTCTACTGCAAGATGTGAAGGTGTGAAAATGCGTCCCCTGCTGGTCAGAATGAAGTCGACACGCAACGGGGAGACTCGGCAGGAGCTGTAGGATCTGAAGAGGGGCCATACTAAGGCCCCTAAGCCTGCCTGAATGATGGAGAGGTATCCTTCTGGTCTTGACCATAGGCCTGGACCGGAACATGCCCCCCCCCCCCCCCCCCTTTCGTTTGACGAGTCCGAGAACCGCATCAAGAATGTGGGGAAAGGACGAGAATATCCACTACCATCAAGAGGCTCCATAGGTCAACACCCATTGCAGGTCTAATAGTTCCGCTGGTCCCATAGGGCCAGGGAGTCCGGTTAAACATTGCCTGAAGCCACCGGAACTTGGATCGCCCCACATGGAACTTATCCTGAGGCGACCGTTCGGACTATAGACGGGTCAATGAGGAAAGAAGAACTAGGAAACGTTCCAAGGTAGGGCTGAAAGCTCTGCTTGACTGAGAACAGGTACTGCGTCTCTCCTCAGTCTTGCCACAGTCAACCGAAAGGAAGGCTCGGAGGATGTGGTAACAGAATCTGGCGTCCCCAGGTGGTCACCCATCCAAGTACCGACGTTGCTTAACCTCGCTGGATGGACGAAAAGCGGGGTTTCCAATGTGGTAAGGCGGTTGACTCAATATCATGGCCAGATACTCCAGATGTTGAGGCAGAGGAAGAGAAGGCTCCAAGCAAAATACCATGAGCCCACACTCATGGTAAGCATCCGGAAGCTTGTCCCGGCGCTGAAGAGGGTCGAAACCCGAGCCTACCGGAGTTGACCAGCCCTCCAAACAGCAGAAGAAGCGGAAGCCTGCACCTGAGAGGCCAAGAGGAAGGCAGGGAGAGTTCTCTGGGGAAACAAACTTGCTATGCCACGGCGGGATAGCCACACTGCATCATAAGCAGGAATACTTGCAGTCTAGGCTGAATTCGACGAGCACCTTGGAAGATGGATGGAATGGAAACTGAAAGTACCCGTCCTTCCGATCCAGGGTTTAAGGAGTCCTGTCGCCTCGTTACCAGTCTGATCGATTCTGCTAGCCAAAGTTTGTTCGACAAACTTGATCGGGGCTGAGAGGTCGACAATGGACATCCCCTCTCAGATCCTTCCTTACAAGAAAGGATCGACTGTGGGGGCCGGGGGTGAAGCCGTCGATGATCCTAAGGAAGACCTTCGCCTAAGGTATGGATCATTCTGCCCAACCGGGCAACTCTGCTGATGCTATGGCATAGAGGTTCAGAGACACTGAATTCGCTGACAGAGACGGCAGGCGCGATATCCTTGGCTACTCACAGAGAATATGTGGGAATGGGCATCGGGAAGCTGTCATTCGGATGAGTAACCTTAAGCATCCTCCCAGCGAAAAACCTGCAATCCTAGAGTTCGTGAACTCCTTTTAGGACTATGCCCCCCCGGGGGAGTCTCCCGTGCCATCTGTTCCTGACAGGAGAAAACTGCAATTGGACACCTTGTCCCAGTTGTCGTAGCCGATAACTTAGGCCGACGTGGTTGAAAGAAAAGGCGCTGGAGCCCTGCAGAGTCTGGAAGAAAGCGCCTTGGAGGAGTGAAACCGGAAGTCGATTTACTCCGCACAGCAGCTGTCTAAGTCTCTGTCCTTGGGCACAAACAAACTCTTCTCAAGGATGGAAGGGTGTCTGAGGTCGTCGACCTCCACAGATGAGACACCCGAAGGAAGCCCTCAGTCAGCGCGTCCAGATGGTACAACATTGAGCTTGTCCGCAAGTTAGATACTTAACGACGAAAGGCCAAGGTGCCTGAGCTCGAGAGGAGGAAAGTACCCTTGATCTTCCTGTAGCTTCCTTGAACCAAACCTCGGGCCGTAACCGAGGAGGGAAAGAACCTGGTAAGCTCCCAGAAGAAGAGGTAAGCAGTCACCCCTTGTTCGATGGAGAAATCTCGAACGGAAAGCCGCCCCCCCCCCCCCCCCCCCCCGCCAAAAATCCTTCCAGGGAATGACGGGGAAGGGCTAACCCAGGTTCAGGAATAGAGGAGTGTTGCTCAGATCTCCCTTAAGTTTCTCCTATTCTTGCAAGTGCCATGCTCTGTATTTACGGGGTGAGACAGTGTTCTGGAAATACGCTCCAGAAGAACTCGCCAGGCTGGTCATGCTGCGAAAACCCCATTGGGAATCGTGGTCGCAATTGCCCTGGAGCTCGCGCAACGGGAATTCCTGGTGGTCGGCGGGCGATAACCCATAGACGAGCAATAAATACTGCAAGAAATAAGCCGACATTTGTGCGAAGAAACACTGTAGGTTCGCGCGACAGAACACCATCCGTCTGTGCGATGGAAAAAAACCGTTGGTTCGCGCGTGGGCGAACATTGGAGAGCATGAGCGTAGACGTGCAGGCACGTGGGCGTGTGGGCGCGCCGGCGAGTGGTCGCGCGGTTGCACGGGCGAGCGGTCGCGCGGTTGCACGGGCGAGCGGTCGCGCGGTTGCACGGGCGAGCGGTTGCACAGGCGAGCGGTCGTGAGGGTGGGCAGGTGGATGAGAGCGAGTCCGAGGCGGCGAACGCAAGCGTTAGCGCGATGGCGAGGAAACGTGCTGCCGCGTGGGCGAGGAGGACTGCTGGCGATATGGATCAACAAGCGATCGGTGGTGAGCTGGTGAGCGCTAACGCGCAGGTTGGCGATGGCGCGTTGTGATATGCCGACGCGATGGTCGAACAGTATGCGCAGGTGAGCGATCGTGCGATGGCGAGCAGTATGCGAAGGTGAGCGATCGCGAGCGGTGATCAGCATGCGTAGGGTCGTGCGATGGTGATCAGTATGCGCAGGGTCGCGTGATGGTGATCAGCATGCCAGGGTCGCGCGATGGCGATCAGCATGCGCAGGTTGGCGGTCGCGCGATGGCGAACAGCATCTGCAGGTGGGCGATCGCGTGATGGCGAACAGCATACGCAGTTGAGGGTCGCGCGATGGTGATCAGCATGCGCAGGGTTGAGCGATGGTGATCAGCATCGCAGGTGTGCGATCGCGCGATGGCGATCAGCATCGCAGGCGTGCGGTCGCGCGATGGCGATCAGCATCCGCAGTTGAGGGTCGCGCGATGGCGATCAGCATCCGCAGGTGAGGGTCGCGCGATGGCGATCAGCATCCGCCGTTGAGGGTCGCGCGATGGCGATCAGCATCCGCAGTTGAGGGTCGCGCGATGGTGATCAGCATCCGCAGTTGAGGGTCGCGCGATGGTGATCAGCATCCGCAGTTGAGGGTCGCGCGATGGCGATCAGCATCCGCAGTTGAGGGTCGCGCGATGGCGATCAGCATCCGCAGTTGAGGGTCGGGCGATGGCGATCAGCATCCGCAGTTGAGGGTCGCGCGATGGCGATCAGCATGCGCAGGTGAGATAGTAGCTGGCGAACCATGTTCCTTCAGAAGTGTTGGAGAACGTTGGCGTGCCGGCTGTAACACACGTGGGCGATCCGGAGATCGCTGGCGGGCTGATGATCGCTGACGAGCTGATGATCGCTGGCGAGCTGATGATCGCTGGCGAGCTGATGATCGCTGGCGAGCTGATGATCGCTGATGAGCAGAAGGCTACGCGTGGAAGCCTGCGCAAAGAAGAAGAGTCCTTGACCCCGACCTGAACCGAAGTTCTAGATCGCGAGGGCGAACGTGGGCGCACAGGGCGCGTAACAGGAACCAACAGGAACCGCGGGGAAGATCATCTTGAAAGCGCTGACGAACAGGAGAGCGCTGATGAGCAGAAGGGCGCGCAGGGAAAACCTGACACGCAAGGGAAGAACCCCCGTGGGGGCAACACTTTGCCCCGAAGGGATCGTTGTCCGCCGGGAGACTGATGTCCGTCGGAAGACCGCTGTCCGTCGGGCAGACCGTTGTCCGTCGGGAAGACCGTTGCCCGTCGGAAGACGAGATCAGACTGCTGTCCATCTGCACCAAGGCGGAAGATCGAGAAAAAGGAGTTGTAGGCTGCAAACGGAGATCCAAAAAGGCGCCTCAAGCACCCTTATAGGGAGATGAGAGGCCCTTACGACGAGGCGGACGGTGGGCCTTACGGCGAGGGAGGCCAACAGCAACAGCAACAGAAGAAACCTCCGAAGAGGAGTCTCTATGAGTGTACTCTCTCGCGAACGAAAGAGAAACACTTCGTGGAAGAGACTGGTCAGCCAGTGACCTAAAAGGAGCAATCCTCCAAAGAGGAGCTCCTGCAGTTGCCCAGCCCCTTGAGTGAAACTGCAGGTGCGACCGCTCAGCACCAAGAGCATAGTCGCACGAAAAAAAGGCAAGAGAAGAACCTCCCAAAAGGGGAAAAACTCAAGCCTGGACAGGAAAAACTTCCCTCGGAAGGAAAGTCATCCGCCCAAGGAGGCAAGCCTCCTGACTGTTCTAAAATGAGCTGGAGAGCTGTCCGTCGACACGGGAGTACTACCAGTAGAAGGAGACACGCCCCTGACGAAAATACAAGGGGGGAGGCAGCAACAGCCGAATCCCCAGGACTCGGCCAGACAGCTCACACCGTTGCTATATTACAGAAACGAACTAGATCGGTAACTGTAAAAAAAAAAAAAAAAATAAATAAATAAAACAAATAATATTAGTACACATTCATTCCCCCGGGAAGGCTCCGAAGAGGAATCCCGAGGGAAAGGAACAAGAATTACACAACAGGCACGTGCCCTCACAACCACTTACACTCGCGGAAGGAGAGCTGTAACCAAACAGAATTATAACAATTATAATTATGTAACTATGTAATTATGTAATTTAAAAATGAATGAACACTAAAGAAAGAACGAAAACCCCAAAAGGAATCGTTCTACAAGCTGAAAAACAAAAAACAACTACAATTAGATTCATAACTAATTGATACAAACGTACGGCGTAGCAACCCCCCACACGGAAAGGAAGCTAGGCTACAAGGGCGTAGTAACACGTAGTAAAAGGGTGAACGACCTCAAGAGAGAGAGAGAGAGAAAGACATAAGTCAAACTCGATCGCCACCAATAAAATACGCCGTGGTGGCCTAACTGCCGAGGCCTCCACGTAGATATCGTACACTACACACACACATCTGAAAAGGAAACTTACTTATTTCTATACTCAAATATATATACAAACATGAAAACATGTTTACATATATATTGAGTAAATGAAAAGTAAGCGATTAAGTAAAGACAAAACAGACAATGGCTGCCAAGCGAGGACCAAGACAGAGACGTCTGTCACAGTCCGAGCCAAAAGTTAAAGTGAGTATTCACTTGTGTGTGAGGGGGAGGAGGGGTAGCTAGCTACCACTCCCCTACCCCCCCGCTAACTAGCGCGGGGGGGTAATACACCCTCTAAATTCTAATGGCTCGCCATTTCAGCTACGCTAAAAGTAATACCCTTTGTAAATAGCGTGGTTTGTATTTCGGTTACGGAACAAATCTTGTATACGCATTCTTCATTGCCATAAGAAGCTCAGTGAATTTTATCAGGATTTAGAGTTTTTCTTCCTATACCCCCATACATTGGCATTCCGGCTGGGCCCCTTAATTTCTCAAAGGATATTGAGCTGCTTGAGGTTTGATTTCATGTCTAGAATTTAATTTGATTGTAATTGCCACAAGCATTTTTTACACACTAAACAGTCATTGTGTAAGTGAAGAGAATATTGTATAGAAAGACTGAATGTTAGGTAATGATTAAGATGAAAAGCATTGAAGCTCCCAGAATTTCTTGAAAATATTGCTGCATGCAAAATAAGCAACCTTTACCACTTTAACAATAAAGTGGCAGTCCAACGATAATCTTTTTCTTTTCATCAGTAAATATTCATGGTATTAAGATACATATGTACCCATTGTGCTCTCTACAGAAAAATGCCAAAATACATAGCCTCTCTAAGTGTTATAGAGAGATTAGAAAAACATACATTTACCAAGTACAATATGCCATTCCAGAGTTTAAAATATTTCATACTTATTATTTAAAGCAAAAAAAAGCAAACTTCAGTTAACCTTACTTACTAAAAGTGTCTCATAAAATAACTGAAATCTAGCAAAGCTCTATTCCACCTTATATGATACAGGAAGTCCTCGAGTTACGAACAAGATACATTTTTATGAAGCGCCATAAGTCGGATTTATATTTGTAACATACTGTATATATGCACACACACACCGTACAAACATACATCCATACGTACTGTACATGTATAATATACTTTAAAGAAAAAAAAATAATCCCTTACGATTCATAAATTACTATACCCTATACAGTACAGTACATACAAATACTGTACCACTAACCTATAAGGTACGGTATTGTACCTATGCTAATACAGTACTAATAGGCAATAAGTAACATACTAATTCTTTACTTTCATTCCAGCGATTAGTTTGCACTCTGGAAGGGTCGTTTCAAGTGGTGGAGGGAGAGAGACTTATTGGGAGGTAGAAGTGGAGCTGGAGAGTCAAGATGAGATACAGGAGAAGCTGGAGAGTCAAAAAGGGATAAAGGAAAAGCTGGAAAAGGAGCTGGAGAAACTGAAAGAGGAGCTGGAGAAACTGAAAGAGCCGGAGAAGCTGAAAGAGGAGCTGGAGAAGCTGGAAGAGGAGCTTGAGAAACTGGAAAAGTTGGAAGAGGAGCTTGAGAAGCTGGAAAAGTTGGAAGAGGAGCTTGAGAAGCTGGAAAAGTTGGAAGAGGAGCTTGAGAAGCTAGAAAAGTTGGAAGAGGAGCTGGAGAAATTGAAAGAGGAGCTGAAGAAGCTGGAAGAGGAGCCAGAGAAGCTGGAAGAGGAGCCAGAGAAGCTGGAAGAGGAGCCAGAGAAGCTGGAAAAGTTGGAAGAGGAGCTTGAGAAGCTGGAAAAGTTGGAAGAGGAGCTGGAGAAGCTGGAAAAGTTGGAAGAGGAGCTTGAGAAGCTATAAAAGTTGGAAGAGGAGCTGGAGAAGCTGGAAGAGGAGCTGGAGAAGCTGAAAGAGGAGCTGGAGAAACTGTAAGAGGAGCTGGAGAAACTGTAAGAGGAGCTGGAGAAACTGTAAGAGGAGCTGAAGAAGCTGAAAGGGGAGCTGGAGAAGCTTGAAAAGGAGTTTGAGAGGCTGGAAAAGTTGGAAGAGGAGCTTGAAAAGCTGGAAGAGGAACTTGAGAAGCTGGAAAAGTTGGAAGAGAAGCTTGAGAAAATGGAAAAGTTGGAAGAGGAGCTGGAGAAGCTATAAAAGTTGGAAGAGGAGCTGGAGAAACTGTAAGAGGAGCTGAAGAAGCTGAAAGAGGAGCTGGAGAAGCTTGAAAAGGAGTTCGAGAGGCTGGAAAAGTTGGAAGAGGAACTTGAGAAGCTGGAAAAGTTGGAAGAGGAGCTTGAGAAACTGGAAAAGTTGGAAGAGGAGCTGGAGAAGCTGGAAGAGGAGCTGAAGAAATTGGAAGAGGAGCTGAAGAAGCTGGAAGAGGAGCCAGAGAAGCTGGAAGAGGAGCCAGAGAAGCTGGAAGAGGAGCTTGAGAAGCTGGAAGAGGAGCTTGAGAAGCTGGAAAAGTTGGAAGAGGAGCTTGAGAAACTGGAAAAGTTGGAAGAGGAGCTGGAGAAGCTGGAAGAGGAGCTGGAGAAACTGAAAGAGGAGCTGAAGAAGCTGGAAGAGGAGCCAGAGAAGCTGGAAGAGGAGCTTGAGAAGCTGAAAGAGAAGCTGGAAAAGTTGGAAGAGGAGCTTGAGAAGCTGGAAAAGTTGGAAGAGGAGCTGGAGAAGCTGGAAAAGTTGGAAGAGGGGCTGGAGAAGCTGGGAAAGTTGGAAGAGGAGCTTGAGAAGCTATAAAAGTTGGAAGAGGAGCTGGAGAAGCTGGAAGAGGAGCTGGAGAAGCTGAAAGAGGAGCTGGAGAAGCTGAAAGAGGAGCTGGAGAAACTGTAAGAGGAGCTGAAGAGCTGAAAGAGGAGCTGGAGAAGCTGAAAAAGGAGTTTGAGAGGCTGGAAAAGTTGGAAGAGGAGCTTGAAAAGCTGGAAGAGGAACTTGAGAAGCTGGAAAAGTTGGAAGAGGAGCTTGAAAAGCTGGAAGAGCAACTTGAGAAGCTGCAAGAAGAGCTTGAGAAGCTGGAAAAGTTGGAAGAGGAGCTTGAGAAACTGGAAAAGTTGGAAGAGGAGCTTGAGAAGCTGCAAGAGGAGCTGAAGAAATTGGAAGAGGAGCTGGGAAAGCTGGAAGAGGAGCTGAAGAAGCTGAAAAAGGAGCTGGAGAAGCTGGAAGAGGAGCTGAAGAAGCTGAAAAAGGAGCTGGAGAAGCTGAAAAAGGAGCTGGAGAAGCTGGAAGAGGAGCTGGAGAAGCTGGAAGAGGAACTGGAGAAACTGAAAGAGCTGGGGAAGCTGGAAGAGGAGCTGGAGAAACTGAAAGAGGAGCTGGAGAAGCTGGAAGAGGAGCTGGAAAAACTGAAAGAGGAGCTGGGGAAGCTGGAAGAGGAACTGGAGAAACTGAAAGAGGAGCTGGGGAAGCTGGAAGAGGAGCTGGAGAAACTGAAAGAGGAGCTGGAGAAGCTGGAAAAACTGAAAGAGGAGCTGGAAAAATTGGAAGAGGAGCTGGAGAAGCTGGAAGAGGAGCTAAATAAGCTGAAAGAGGAGCTGGAGAAGCTGGAAGAGGAGCTGAATAAGCTGAAAGAGGAGCTGGAGAAGCTGGAAGAGGAGCTGGAGAAGCTGGAAGAGGAGCTGAAGAAGCTGGAAGAGGAGCTGGAGAAGCTGGAAGAGGAGCTGGAGAAGCTGGAAGAAGAGCTGGAGAGTCAGAATGAGATGCTGGAGATATTGGAAGAGGTGCTGGAGAAGATGGATGAGCTGGAGCGTCAGGACAAGATGATGAAGATGCTGCAGAGGTAGAGGGCTGAGGTTTAGGGATAGACCTCATTACCTTTTTTAAAATACATAAACAGGTTTGTCTGGCGAGAAAGCATCCACTTCTTATCCAAGATCTCCTTGTAATACCTCACAGTTGCAGTTACAGCATCCATGACCCCTTTGGACACTGGGATCCTAATCTTCATACTTTGCCATTGCTCCCTCTAGCAGGGTAAAACCTTCTGACAAGGCCTTGGCTGTAAATTTCTTAGTTTCTGGGATCCAAATCTCTTCCTCTTCTGCAGACAACACCTCATCATGGAATACCAGGTGTTCGGTGATATCAGCAGCATCCACCTCAAGACCCAGCTGCTTACTAACGTCAACAATCCTCTTAGTATCACCCTCAACTGTTTCCTTAAAGCCAGGAAAGCATTCGCCAACTGGGAGGCAAAGCTTATCCCAGACACCATTCGTGTTGGTTTGCTTCACCCCATCCCAAGCTTCCGCAATATTCTTGATGACATCTAGGATGTTGTTGGACTTCCAGAACATCTTGAGGGTCAAGTCCTTATTTTTCTGGTGCCCCAAATTGTCCTACAGAATTAATAGGTCTTCAAGGGAGCAATTACCATAGGTTATAACAGGAAAGTAGTGTTAAGCTGGAATCACACAAGGCCTTTTTTCACCCGCAGCACGCCGCTGCTACTCAAAATGGCACACACGTGAGCTTGTTGCTCGAGCTATTGGCTTCCCAACTAGACAGAAAGCAAGCACAAACCGTGAGAATGAATTTGGATGTAAACAAACAAGATGGCTGCTGCAGATAGGACTTCCTCTTGCTTGGCGATCTTGAGTCCAACATGCCTAAAGAGATAATCAAAAATCTGCTCTCTTCATCCAGTGGTGGTTGTAGAATTTTTCAATTCACGTGATATACAGATAATATATATTACTGCAATAGCTACAAAATTTTGTGGTGCTATGATACCAGCTGATCAGTTTTGTATAACTTTTTCCTACTTTCACCTCGAACTATGAAATCGTAATATGACGTTACAACACTTTCACCCGCTATCATCAGCTGGAGGTTGGCAAAAACCTTGAGCAAGAAATTTCAGGTGATTCCAGCATTAGGTAGTAAGTAAACCATCTAGACATTCAGATATAAGTCACCTAAGTTAGCAGGGTGACCAGGAGCTTTGTCCAGCAATATCAGCCCCTCAGAGAGTAGGCCCTTCTTACACTAATACTACTCAACCTCAGACACAAAGAGGGTGAAAAACCAGTCTTCAAATAACAAGAGGGTCATCCATAAATTCTTATCAGACTTCCAGATGACGGGTGATTATCCCAAAGCCCATCAAGTGCCCTTGGATCCTCAGGCTGATACACCAGTGTGATAATATCAGTTGGTCTTAGCTGTTTCTTACTGTCAATGTTTGAGTATTCATATTGTTTTGTTTATTGTTTTGTTCTTCCTATGTTAATGTTTTATAGCATGATTTTCATAAGTTATGTGTTTGTGTTAACATGTGCATTTATGTTGATACTGTATTCATTGTTGCCTTTCTTTGTTACAGATATGGTAGTTTGCTAATGTGTTGAATAAAGCTTGGAAATTATCACCAAGTATTACTGTACTTTCATTACAATTTATTCAACACAAACTCATCATGGCTAAGTTACTGAAGCCGTCCAGACTGGACACGGATCCCAGCTCGTCCAATGCAGCCAAAGAGTGGAAGCACTGGCATAGAACATTCACTAATTTCATAGAAGAAAGTGGAGATGCTGCACCAGACAAGTTGAGGGCATTAGTGAATTGTGTGTCCTCGAGTGTATATGAACTGATCGAAGACTGTAGTACTTTTGAGAGTGCAATCGCTAAACTGGATAGTGTTTATGTCAAGTTGCCAAATGAGATTTTTGCTAGACATGTTTTAGCGACGCGACGACAGCAGTCAGGAGAATCCATTGACGAATTTCTGCGTGAGTTACATAAACTTAGCAAAGACTGCAACTTCCAGCCAGTCACAGCAGAACAATATCGGCAAGAGCTAGTACGTGATGCATTTATCAATGGTATTGCCTCAGTATTTATTCGTCAGCGGTTACTAGAGAATAAGTCACTGAATCTGGAAACTGCACACAGTCAAGCTCGTACGTTGGATCTTGCCCAGCGCAGTGCCGACGCATATGCATCGCCACCTGTTCCTCATACTGCTGCTTTAGTTCCAGAGCGGCAGGCGCAGCCAACCGGTGACCAGCAGCAACATCCAACGCAAGAGGGAGCTGAAGGAAGTTCACCGGGAGGTTCAGCTGTTGCCGCTGCCTACTTATCAAAGAGAAAATGTTATTTTTGTGGTAATGCACTTCACAGTACAGGTAGAGTGAGTTGTCCCGCACGTAATGCCACATGCAACAAATGCGGTAAAACAGGCCATTTTGCAAAAGTCTGTAAATCGAAAATTTCAGGTAGTACCACTGCTACATTGTATAATACCACTTTACCAAATAATCTTTCACATGCAGCTACAAACATCACTGTAAATGGCCACTCATTGAAGGCACTAGTCGATTCTTGTAGCTCAGATAGTTTTATACGTGAGGAAGTAGCGCAGAGACTAAACCTGACAGTAGTCCCTGCAAGCTCAGCGGTCTCAATGGCATCAAAATCGTTCAATGCTAGTTCCTCTGGATTTGTCATAGCAGACTTGGTTCACCTTGATCAGAGATATCCCTGTATACAGCTAGGGGTCCTGAAGGATTTGTGTTGTGATGTCATTTTGGGTTATGATTTCCAAAAGCAACACCAGAGCGTGAGTTTTCAATATGAAGGGAAAAGACCAAGTTTGAAGATAACTGGCGCCAAACCTGTTTGTTTACTAGCGACAGCTGACATAGATGAACCGTCATTGTTTCCGAACTTACCTCGACAGTGTAAACCCATTGCAGTCAAATCCAGACGCTATAGTCAAGATGACCAGCTGTTTGTAAAAGACCAAATTTCACATTTACTATCTGAAGGTATCATCGAACCAAGTATATCCCCTTGGAGGGCACAGGTTGTAGTAGTCAAAGATCCACTTGACAGGCATAAAAAGAGACTTTGTATTGATTATTCACAGACCATTAACCAATACACAGAACTAGATGCTTATCCCCTCCCAAGGATAGAGGATATGGTACATGACCTTGCTAAATATAAGGTGTTTTCCACATTTGACTTGAAGAGTGCATATCACCAAATCAGCATTAAAGAGAGTGAGAGGAAGTACACTGCTTTTGAAGGTGCAGGGAAATTGTTTCAATTTTGTAGGATTCCATTTGGTGTGACGAATGGTGTAGCTGCATTCCAAAGAGCTATGGACAAACTAGTTGAGGATGAGAAGCTCAAAGATACTTTTCCATACCTTGACAATATCACTGTAGGTGGAGCATCTCAGGCTGAACATGATGAAAACGTTCAAAACTTCTTGGAGGTGGTTCAGAAACGGAACCTTACCCTCAATGAAGGGAAATCGGTTATTTCTGTTCCTACAATCAATGTTCTAGGGTATTGTGTCGGGAATAATGTTATAAAGCCTGACCCAGACAGATTACGTCCCCTTCAAGAATTACCGCCTCCCACAAATATGGGCTCACTGCGAAGAGCTCAAGGATTGTTTGCCTATTATGCCAAATGGATCCCTGGTTTTTCTGACACGATACATCCCTTAGTGAACACAAAAACTTTTCCACTGAGCGAGCCAGCACTAGCTGCTTTCAATTCTTTAAAAAAACAACTTATGGATGTTTCACTGCGGGCTGTGGATGAGAGTCTTCCTTTTGTTGTAGAGTGTGATGCTTCGGAAGTTGCTGTCTCCGCAGTCTTGAATCAGGGTGGCCGCCCAGTAGCTTTTATGTCGAGAACGCTCCAGGGTAGCGAGTTGCATTATCCAGCAGTGGAAAAAGAGGCCACAGCTATTATTGAAGCGGTTCGCAAGTGGAGCCATTTCTTAGCGAGACGACATTTTACTCTGATTACTGATCAAAGATCGGTGATGTTCATGTTAGACAGCAGGAAGCGAACTAAAATAAAGAACAACAAGATACAAGAGTGGAGGTTGGAGCTGGCATCCTACAGCTATACTATACAGTATCGTCCAGGGAAACAGAATATTGCACCGGACACCCTGACTCGTGCCTATTGTTGTTCTATTTCCTCAATGTCAAGTCTCACTGACATCCATGAGAACCTCTGCCATCCTGGCGTCACTCGCCTTTTGCACTTTGTGCGATCCAAAAACCTCCCATTTTCAACAGATGACGTGAAAAGAGTGTGTGCTTCTTGTAGAATTTGTGCCCAACAAAAACCAAAATTCCATCGTCCAGGAAAAGGAGTCCTCATAAAGGCCACCCAGCCAATGGAACGTCTTAGCATTGATTTCAAGGGGCCTCTGCCCTCTACCACGAGCAATAAGTACATTCTTACGGTTGTTGACGAGTATTCACGTTTCCCCTTTGTGTTTCCCTGTCCAAACATGCATTCGAAAACAGTGATCAAATGTCTTGAATCTATCTTTATCCTTTGTGGAATGCCTAGTTTCATTCATTCAGATCAAGGTGCTTCTTTCATGTCCCAAGAACTGAAACTGTACCTTTCTCAGAAGGGGGTTGCAACCAGCAGAACGACACCTTATCATCCGATGGGCAACGGCCAGGTTGAGAGATATAATGGTATTATTTGGAAATCTATTTGTTTAGTACTCGAAAGTCGTGGCTTGAAGACACAACACTGGGAGATAGTACTTCCTGAGGTTTTGCACTCAGTTAGGTCGCTCTTATGTACAGCAACTAATGAGACACCTCATGAACGTTTTTTCAGGTTTCAGCGACGCTCTAGTCTTGGAAGTACATTACCGTCATGGCTTTTGACTCCTGGACCTGTACTATTGCGACGGCATGTTAGGTCTAGCAAACATGAACCGTTAACTGAAGAGGTTCAACTCATGGATGCAAACTCAATGTATGCAAATGTCAAATATCCAGATGGTAGAGAATCAACTGTGTCTACCCGTGACTTAGCCCCAAGTCCTGCAGGTGCAACGTCTCCTGTACACCATGTTGAACCATCAGGAGAGACGGAGTCCCCAGATACAACTGAAGTGCAGGATACACAAACTCATGATAACCGTGATTGTCATGAATCCAGTGAGCCCACTGAGATAAGAAGGTCCACTCGTGTGTCAAGGCCGCCTGATCGCTATGGATGGGATTAAACCAATACATTTGTTTTGATTAAAGTTGAATTTTCTAGGAGGGGAGAATGTGATAATATCAGTTGGTCTTAGCTGTTTCTTACTGTCAATGTTTGAGTATTCATATTGTTTTGTTTATTGTTTTGTTCTTCCTATGTTAATGTTTTATAGCATGATTTTCATAAGTTATGTGTTTGTGTTAACATGTGCATTTATGTTGATACTGTATTCATTGTTGCCTTTCTTTGTTACAGATATGGTAGTTTGCTAATGTGTTGAATAAAGCTTGGAAATTATCACCAAGTATTACTGTACTTTCATTACAACCAGCATAAGCTTAATCTTGCAATCACCTGAAGCATTATCCCCCAAGAAGCAAAATTAGTCTCTCATTACCAACAGCAATGTAGGTCCTGTTTGGCATACACTCCCAGAATAAGCCTGTTTCATCCACATTAAAATCTTGTTCAGTGCAGAACTTGCCTTCCCTTATATCCTTGGCCAACAAATCTGGAAATTCACTTACTACTTTCTTATCAACACTAGCAGCTTCACCTTGCACCTTGAGGCATGAGACTTAAATCTCATAATTCCCCCCTTACTGGCCAAAAACTCCCCACTTTCACTCTCTTGCCTCTTTTGATTTTTCATGGTCTCAAACAAATGCTTATCCTTCTGAATCGATGCTTACTGGGTTACGCACCTGATTCTGGTCGTACAACCAGAGCACTAACATCATCTTCATCTAAATCACGCGGCTACTGCGTTGTCTTGTAATACTGATCGACTTCATTGAGGCAGATACTTTCACATACTCAAGAATGTGATAATTATCATTGATGATAGTCGCTACTGCAGAAGGACTAAAGGCTAACCCACGAATTACGTTCTTCAGGGTCTCCCCTTTTTCATTTTGCTTCATTATGTCCACCTTAATAACCATTGTAATGGCTTTCCTCTTCTTAGATACACTGCCACCAAAAGTCTCCCTTATGCTTTCCAGACGTGATGTAAAGCAAAAAAAAAAATAATATCCTAAAAAGAGCAACACCAAAATCACAAATAGTAGCCTAAAATGCCGAACTACTGCTAAGTGACATGTAACCCACTACAACGTAGCCAGGCGATGGTGTTAGCTGCTTTCAGTACTGGAAAGTAATTAGTTTTATTAACAAACCCATCATTGTTACTCGAAAAAAAGTTAGGCTGATATTTTAAGTACCTTGTGGAAGACCATTCCTAAAGAAATGTATGATTGCGGCCACCTGTATGTATCATTATGGCTAACTTAGAATACGGCAGTGTAAGGTAACGCCCCCTGTTAGGTAAGTAGGTAAGGACATGGCTTGTAGGTTAGGTTAGGGGGGAACATTTAGGTTAATTGATGTCCATTTTTTAATCAACACGGGAAGAACTGGCAGCTGATATACAAAGGCTCCGAAAATTGTCGTAACTCGATGCCGACATAACCCAACGACCTCCTGTACCCTTAATATACTGTGCAGTAACCAGTCTTGTCCTAAGAGACAAAATTATCCAATTGTACATGTATAAATCTAATTATTAGCCAAACTTATTTGGGATAGCTATTGGGTAATCAGTTATTGACTTTTATGCTTGTCGGACCCTAATGTTACATAACCGAACTGAGGCTTTGTAGGCTACTTCAGGCAAAAGTTTAAATTCCTACTCAAAGGTATACATTGCGGTACATAATACAAATAGGGTGAGTATCTAATTATTACGCAGCCTACCCTACAATTGGCTACAAGGTATTAAATAGGCTACCGTGACCTCTACGGCAAGCCTACGTTTGTCCCTTGGATACGGTGGATTAATCTCCAAATATAATGTCTAAAATTGAGCAAAATGTTTACTCTGGGTTCAGTGCTACTTCTCTAATCAACTCTGGGTAAAGTGGAGAACCTTCCTTTGAACCACTGTTATAAATAGCTATCCAAATAAACTAACCTTTGCACTTTTTGTGGATGTCTTCCATAGTGCCAGGATTTTCCGACCCTCCATTTCCATTGCTTGGTTCCTCCTCTTTTTTCTCTTCAGAAATAACTAATGGCACTGGCTGTGGCAGCGGGGGTGGGGCAGCAGGACTGGCAGCGTGAATATTGCCCATGATTCTTTAAAACAGAATGTATTCACTTCAAAATCTATTCATTCAGACTGCCGGGTCTAACCGTGCTTACTCACAACTCACGCTTTCGGCTGCAGACGACTCACTTGCCCCAAGTTCGATGGTGTTTGTTGATGTGTCATTAGAGTACAACACAAAAAATGTTTCTTATATTTCATTTATTTTCCCATTTCATCTCTATATAGAAGTATTATAATAATTTGTTTATGTATTCAAGTATATTTTATAGTTTTAGAAGTGGAAATTCTTTTACATAATGAAGTTTTTCAATAAAGAAGTGGCTTCTGCTCTCAGGTGATAGATTATTTTTTATCTGTATCAATCAGCCATATTTAATATAGAAAAAAATCAAAGGAAAATCAGTAAAATATTTGGAAAGATAATATGAGTATGTAATGGATAACTTTCTTTGCAGGCTGGTTATCGGTAGTTATGATGAGATGAGGCCGTATTTCAGAAGTTATGACCCAATTTAAGCCGTAAAACAATATCCCTTCACAGGAACAAATCGATTACTAAATGATAATGTTAAACATAATATTGAAAATCTTTGGATATACAAAGAATATAGCAACAGAAAGTGTGTAAGATATTTGACAGCCAACACTATATACACCTCCACACCTTTGTATGAACAGTACAAACTAAAAAAATTACAAAACTTCTAATGGAATGTATATCAACATTTAGATAGCGAACATAATTCAAAATAGGCATCCGGCGAAGCTAGGAATCTACGAAACAAATTTACGATTATCAATAGATTCATGTTATATATTCTGTAAACTCCAGAAACAAGAGTAAATTAAGTCCCACCAGTTTTATAGTCATTGGGCAGGTGACTCCATCATTCTTCTAGGTATTGGGCTCATGAAATTAAATATTGTAAGCATCGGTGTAGAAACTACAATATCAGAATTTTTGCATTAAATTAACCAAACATTTGAAGTCAAGATTGGTGTAGATGAAGGGAATTTATCCACTCGCTTGAAAGACGCTGAAAAAACATTTCAGGTGATAACATCAGGAACTGAACCATAGCCTTATCTCTATCCAATAAAAAACAGTAAGTCCTTTACTGTCTTTGCTATCCAATTCAGTTTCCCCTCCACGATTGTCACGGGAGAACAAATGACAAAGAGAGGCAGTGGTGTATATGAATTTGACACATTAGAAAATATAGATTATTTGATGGTCATTTATATTCTGTAATGAACAAAATTATCTTTATTTCACTTGCAAATATTGATTTTAGAGATAGCACGACTGTGGCACAAAAAAAATAGACAATAGGTTGTCCAGAGCACCAGCCACCCGAGGAAATACTACTGCCAGAGAGTTATTGGACCTTTTGATTCACCAGATAGTAGAACATTAGATCCCTCTCTCTGGTTACTGCTATTTTTTCCTTTGCCTACACATAGCCTGCACCGAATAATCAGCCACATTATTCTATCTTATTTCTCTCTTCCCTTTTTAAGTTTTTTTATAATTTATAGCCTATATGAATTTTTTTTATTGAAATTGTGCTACTATTCTTGAAATATTCTTTTTAATTGTTCATTACTTCTCTTTTAGTTTGTTTATTTACTTATTTCCCAACCTCACTGGGCTATTCATCCCTGTTTGAGCCCTTGGAATATAAGGCTATAGCATCTTGCTTTTCAAACTAGGGTTATAGCTTAGCTAATAATAATAATAATAATAATAATAATAATAATAATAATAATAATAATAATAATAATAATAATAATAATAATAATAATAATAATAATAATAATAATGATAATAATAATAATAATAATAATAATAATAATAATAATAATAATAATAATAATAATAACAGGCAACGGGATATTCATATACCTATCAATCATAGATGAGCTAACTCGGTTAGGCTAGCCTGTGAAATAATTTTCAATTTATCGTCAGTTATGTTATAAACAACTGACGATAAATTGAATGGGTAAGGCTAGTGCAGTAAAATTGCTATCAGCATATATATGATAATCGATTGAAAGTTATGAACAAGATCAAATACTATACACGGAAAATAGGAAAGGGGTACCATCGCTGAGGTATAGAAATCGTACTTGTTTTACTTACTGCTATCTGTCATTACCCTGACAGAGCAGCATCAATTCGAAGCTTTCCTCTTTTGCTTAGATATATTTGGGAATGGTTCATTAGACCTTTGTCTTCATTTTTCCTTACACTATTTGCAATTCCCTTCACTCTATCTAATTCATAGATGAACCCGTTACTTGTATAAATGTGACACTAAACGTTTAGAATTATTAATACGTGCATTATTTATACAAATAAGTAAAACTTGTTTCTGATTGACCAAGTTTTTAGGTTTTTGCTTGGACGTTTTGCGGTCGGAACTATGAATATTTAAATGGACATTAACTTATTTACTTGAGAAATATCAATACCTGTTACAGTTGGTGTTAAAAAAAGTCAAATTATTCTAAGAACTTTATCTTTGAAGAAATTATAACTATATATATATATATATATATATATATATATATATATATATATATATATATATATATATATATATATATATATATATATATATATATATATATATATATATATACTGTATATATATATATATATATATATATATATATATATATATATATATATATATATATATATATATATATATATATGTATGTATGTATGTATGTATGTACATGTATATATATAAGAAAACCATTTGCGTGTTCTCGAAGATTCGAATATTTGGAGCTTCACTATTTATGGTTTTCGTATTCCTGAAGGTAGAAGCGTTGTTGTGCCAAGTAAGAATTTCTCAGCACGAATTTATGTTAAGGCTCATTTCCTAGTTAAAGCCTAGAAAAAAATGCACTATTATAATAGGTAATATAGAAAGAAACTTGAAGAAAATCTGCATTATAAAATAAGCATAAAAAATTATTAGAGATTTTGAACGAAAATAAAAATAAAAATGAACGTCCTCCGTAGGTATGTTGCTTTTGCGACGAGCTGATTTTTCATTAGTTCAACATATACTGAACTTTACAAATTATTTTTCAATACTCAAGTTATATGTTTATCTTCAAACTCCACACGAAGGATTATGTTTACAGAATTGGCCTTGTAATAACAAACCTACGTGACTTGACGTTTCTCAAATTGTTCGGCTTATAGGAGGAAATTGAAGTTTCGTTATTGCTTAGCTCATAGTTTTATTAAAACAAGTCTATGTGATACCTTCAACTAAGTTATGTGTTGTTCTCTATCTAGCTTTCACTTGCTGCGTTGGCTCTAAAACATCAAGAACGCTTCCAGAAGGGCAATTAGATTGGAATATTATTTTTACATGAATCATAACACAAAAGAACACAATTACATGTTTTAGAATAAAAATGTCTGATTTACCAGCTCATGCACAGTTTTAATAGTTTTATAAGAATTTATTTATTTATTTATTTATTTATTTATTTATTTATTTATTTATTTATTTATTTTTATTTTTTTTTATTTTTTTTTTTGGCGGATCTCCGGAAGAAGTTGGTTAATGAAAGTATGTGTGGGCAGGACCCAACGTCTTTGATCTACTATAAATCATACTCTGAGTTTTATTGGAGTTTAATTTGCACATGATCGGCGTAGAAGAGAGCGGCATCGCCTCCGTATGCAATAAACTTATCTAATAGGTCAAACCACATATCTTGTGTATATAACATGGAGAGTGGAGGATCAAGAACACTACCTAAAGGCAGATATGAAATCATATTCACGCAGTCGCTATGGTGTCCACTAACAATGACTAATTGCAGTTTATTGGCTGAAAATAATAAATTTACCAAGAAATTATCCAATAACTACCATCGGTTCGAATTTAAAACAAGTACCTCGTGATTAACACGGTCAAAAGCAACAGTAAAGTCGAAACTAATCATACGAACTTCATAACCATAATTAATGGATTTCTGCACACTATATTATTGGCAATTACAGGGTAAGTATTATAAACTCTTGATATCATTGCAAAGACCAAATGACAGACCAAGAAACAAAGAATTACTTCCATTGTATCAAATCACATGTTTTGTCAATATATGTGTTTAAAAACTTTATACATCGTGGGATTTATATACATTGCGTATTACACCACATTTATCCAGTGGAATAGCATTAGCAATTCCGAAACAAATAAAAAAGAAAAAATCTTGCCGGCTTATGAAAACTAACATGGATCTTGAAAGTCACCTGTCGTTATTTTAGAAGAATTGAGTATGTCTCCTCCGCTTTTTTTTCGACGTTAATAGTCTCACTGTATAGCAGGGTCGGCCACGTGAGTCAAATTTCTCCAATTTTTTTTTTTTTTTTTTTTTTTTTTTTTTTTGCATCTTCTACAACCCAACGCTGTCCATCCTCAGCCATATCCCTCCTCACCACATCCATCCATCTGTTCCGTTCATGTCCCACATTGTGACTCCTTCCCATCATTAGCACGTTATTAGCTATCTTGGCTGATTCCACCTTCCACTTCTTATTACATATACATTTGAATGTAAACCTCTATAAGTATAGAATTATAATTAATATCAATTTGAATGTTACCAAGGATTCAAAACCCATATTTCTTCCTAAGAGTCATAAATCCACTTTAGAATTTATTTGATTTTAATTGAATGTCAATTTTCAAATGTTAGCCATTCATTTTCTCAGCTATATCCTATCATTATTTCTAACTCAGCTACAAACACGCGCACACACACATCCTTTCACTTGTGTCTGTTTATGTTCTTTCTATGCCAGTGTACGCCCACAATATTTCTTAATTCATCTATCCATAGTCTTCGCTTCCTTTCCTTGACTCTTTTCCAAGCTCCAGGGACCCATTTTCTCATTCTTAATGTCCATCTAATATCTGTCATTATCATAATGAGTCATTTCCATGTCCATTTCTTTTTCTTACAGGTAGTTGGAATATCTTCTGTTTTAGGTTTCTCTCACGTTCATGTTGCCCTTTTTAGTCTCTTAGTCTTAATCCCGTCACTATTCTTTCCAAAGGTCTTTGTGTTGTCCATAATTTATGTTCTAAGACTTTATAAGGCTCCATGTTTCTGATGCATAAGTTAATACTAGTAGGACCATCTGATTAAATGCTTTTCATTTAGAGAAAAATACATTTTAATTTATATAGTCTCATTTTTTTTTCATCAAAAGTTCTCCATCCTATGCTTATCTTTTTTTTTCTTTTAATTTCGATATCATATCCTGGGGAAACACTACTGTCTGTCCTACGTACGTATATTCATTACCACTCTCTAGAGGCTCGCCCATAACCGCTATTTGTTGTTTCTGCATTTCCATTGACCACTATCTTAGTTTTACTCATATTCATTTTCAGCCCTACACATATGCTTATATTCAAATCTTCTATCATCTTTTGCAATTCTTCTATGATTCACTAAACACAACTGTCATCTGGAAATCTTAAATTGTTAAGGTATTCCCCATTAATGTTAATTCCTGCCTTTTTCCAATCTAATATATTAAAAATTTCTACTTGGCATGTTGTAAAAAAACTAGTAAAGATGGACTCTCCCTGTCTAACTCCTTTATCATTTTTTTTTTTAAAGATCACTGTACTTCATGTATGAAAATATCTTCAAGTGTTCTAACATAAGATTCATCTATTCCTTGTCTTTGAATTACTTTCATTGCTGT
>NC_090765.1:13213845-13258845 GCF_036898095.1 Palaemon carinicauda | reverse complement strand
CTCTCTCTCTCTCTCTCTCTCTCTCTCTCTCTCTCTCTCTCTATATATATATATATATACGTATATATATATATATATATATATATATATATATATATATATATATATATATATATATATATATATATATATATGTGTGTGTGTGTGTATATATATATATATATATATATATATATATATATATATATATATATATATATATATATATATATATATATATATATATATATGTGTGTGTGTGTGTGTGTATATATATATATATATATATATATATATATATATATATATATATATAGCTATATATATATATATATATATATATATATATATATATATATATATATATATATATATATATATATATATATATATATATATATATATATATATATATATATATATATATATGAAGTGTATGTATGATAGCAGCCACCCGTATGTATTATTACGTCTAACTTAGAATACGACAGTGGGAGGGGGGGGGGGCGACTTGTAAGTTAGGTTAAAGGGGGAAGTTTATGTTAGTTGATGTCCATTTTTAATCCACACGGTAGGAACTGGCCTCTAATATACTAAGGCTCCATATATATATATATATATATATATATATATATATATATATATATATATATATATATATATATATATATATATATATATATATATATATATATATATATATATATATATATATATATATATATATATATATATATATATGTAATGCGTGTTTCTTAAAAAATCCATAAAAGAAACTACAGAAATCAAATCGATCACTATATATCAACCAATGTATATTCATTGAAATACAGTGATTAATTTGATTTTTAGTCTCTTTTATGGACCTTTTAAAGAAACATGTTAAACTGCTAGACATTTTGAAAGAAGCATTACTACACTTGAAAGTGAGGACCAAATCGACAATATAGTTGCATCATAAGGAATTAATTCCACTGAAGAGAATTAGTAACTTCCATGACGTGTTTGTTTTCTTTTATGTCAAATCATCTAGAGGTTTCGTCTGCGTCGCCCTGAGTTACTTCCTACCCAGCAGCTCGATCCAATATCTTTCACTTAGTAGTTTTCGACCTGTGCTTGGCCTTAATATGTCTTATGTCAGTAGAGGTAAGGATATATAGAATACACGTACTGTAGAAATCTGGTTTGGTTGCTTCAGTAGCATGTATATTTAAGTTTATCTCCAAAATCGGCAAACACAGCTCATTTGTCAGATTAAAATCCACCCCTACCATTACCAATGAGCAATAACATCTTGGAGTATGTAAACGGACAAGTCAAATCACCATATTGTAGAATAATGGTCGGTAAATTCAAAGGTTAGACTATGGGTGCATTTGGCCATCGAAAATTTTCCCTATCTTACAATGTGTGTGTGAAATGAAATTAGATATACGATACTTTAATTTCTAGCCAAATACATGAACCATATATTTTTCCTACTCGCTATCTTGTATTTTATGCTTTTCTGACCTTTATTATTGTTGCGAACCACCCGTTTTTAAGAGTTTTTGGACCCCCTTCTATTAAGGCAATTATGGGGGACCCCCGTGGGAAACCTGGGAGTTTTGAGTGGGTAAATCTCATACACGAGTGATTTTCTGAAATAATAATGGTCAGAAATGCAAAATAAGGACAAGATAATCAATTGGTAAAATACATGGTTCATGTAAGTGGCTGAAAACAGGCCAAAACATTATTTAACACTTTTGAGATTTGTAAAAGGGCACAGAACCTAACAAACCCACCTAACCTAACCTAACCTAGTAGTTCCCAGGTCACAGCCCCTAGCTGGGGGGGGGGGTCACCTGGACTCCCCTTTCCAGGTTTTAAACCTTCCCAGGTCACAACTGCTAATTAACCAGACCCTCCTTCACAGGTAACAAACTAAAAGTAAATCACAAATAAATTCTTACATTGTGGTAAAGTATATCACAATTCCTTACCTTATGATTGACACCGTCTTATTTTTTTTTTTTTTTTTGGTCTTGGTAATCTTTACAGAAGCTTTGCAATAGAAAATGTGCTGGTCTTCCCTAATAATTAAGCCAGAGTCGGATCTTTGATTAATTATTTCTCGGTTATTTCTAATTTCACATGAGTAACAATACCTATACACTGAACAAAGACCATTTCCATCATATTCAATTGCCAACATAAATGAAATCACACTAAATTTTGAAATCGATTGATGGTGGTGAAGTTGAAACTGAAGGGGAAGTCGAGATAAAATGGCAGTTGTAGAACAACATCTGGGAACTTATGAGGAAGTACTTGCAAGCTTTTAATTGGTTTAAAAAGACACCCGACAGATATGTCACTGTTAAATGCACAGAAAGGAAGCATGCGCAATGAGTCCCCTTCAGTCTCTCAGATGTAAACAATATGCTAATCGACCGATACGTACGTTGTTATGCCCCAGCCCCTATTAAACATATAGAGAAAAATACCAAACTAGCCAGCACTCGTCCATTTCATATAGCGAATTCCAGTTTATCTAGAAATTAGAGTATATATTCACCATCATAATTCATCATCTTCATCTCCTCCTACGCCTATTGACGTAAAGGGCCTCTGTTAGATTTTGCCAGTTGTCTCTATCTTGAGATTTTAATTGAATACTACTCCATTCATCTTCTACTTTGTGCTTCATAGTCTTCAGCCATGTAGGCCTGGGTCATCCAACTCCTCTAGTGCATTGTGGAGCCAAGTTGAAAGTTTGGTGAACTAATCTCTCTTGTGGAGTGCGAATAGCATGCCCAAGCCATCTCCATCTAAACCTCATCATGACCTCATCCACATATGGCACTCGAGTAATGTATCTTATGGTTTCATTTCTAATTCTGTCCTGCCATTTAAATCCCAATAGCCCTCTGATGGCTTTGTTCTCAAATCTACGAAACCTATTGGAGATTGTTTCATTGTCATACCATGACTCATGTCCGTAGAGTAACACTGATCTTACTCAACTGATGTATACAGTAGTCTGATTTTTATATGTAATTTCAGGCAATTTGATTTCCAAATTTTACTCTACGTAGCCATTGTCTGATTTGCTTTTTCAATCTTTCACCAAACTCTAATTCTAAAGACCGTGTATTGGAGATCATAGTTGCCAAATACTTAAATAATTCTACCTCATTAAATATTTCTCCTTCCAACGATGTTTGATCGTCCACGGCATACTCCGTTCTCATCATCTCTTGTCTTTCTTCTCTTCATCTTCAGCCCAACCTCGTGTGATATTTCATGCATTCTGGTAAGCAAGCATTGCAAATCCTGTGGTGTTCTGCTAACAAGGACAGCATCATAATTACCGATGATGTATGCCACATTCCTCAAATGGATTTTGCTCTGTTGTGGCACGCTTCGCTCGCGAGCAAACTTAAGTCTCCCTGCTTCTTTGTTCTGGCTAGGGGTACAGGAATGAGTTGCGCATGTGAATCATGGGTCATTATTTCTGGGATATTTTTCAATTTTAGACAAGCAACATTGGCTATATTAGGCTATGATCGGACAGCGTTTTCATCATAATTGCTGAAATGGATGAATTTATATTGAATTTTGAAATAGATTGAACACCTCTGTGGGAGAAGACTTCTTACTGAAGTTTATTGGAACTGAAGTGTAGGTGGAAAAATATTGCCTCTAGTAAAACAACATTTTAGAATTTGTGAAGAAATATTTGGAAGCTCTTGAGTGGTTAAGAAAGGGATCTTGACGTAGGAAAAATCTATTTTTGGGTGAGATAGCCATGTCGTCCTGATGGAAGTTCTTTTAGGCAACTTTCTACAGTATAATATTTCTGAGATTGATATTACAAGAGAATTACCGTCGGGTATTATGCGATTCCAACCCCCGGAAACGACTATCCGAAGATATCGTGTATAATCAGGGACTTATCCTAAGATAACCATAAATATCTGCACCCCAAACAGACCTTACCCTGTCTAATCCACTAAGGGGTAGGATAATTAGGAGCCGTTATACATTATATCACCTTACGGTGCTCCTATACGATCCCGCTTCACCATTCCATGTCGCATTTGAGCTTGAGGGGTTAAAAAAGCCAAGTTATGGTTATGGCATACAAAAAACAGAATAGTTGGCAAAATTGAATGCAAGCAATGCATGCCCAGTAACCCCCCCCCCCATCAGTTTCAAGTTTCAAAGAAGTAAGCGATGAAATTAGACAATGAGATGCTGTTCTCATTTTAATCGATCAGTACATATTGATCGATTAAAATATGTAAGTTATTACGTCCCGGTCCCCATTAGTCATACCGAGAAAAAAGCCAATGTAGCTATTGTTCATTTCTTATAGCGAATTCCACTTTCACTAGATATTTAATGCATCATATATTAAACGAAATGAATCTGACTTGTATTTTTGACAGAAATGGGTAGCTTCACATGCAGGACTCCTTTTGAGAACAAGAAAAATAGGGGATCACATTTGGGAATTGGTGCATTTGGTGTGGGGAAAATACTTCAGTTAAAATACAATCATCTCATGTAACGTAACCACATCCACCTAACCTAATATTGGGTACTAGGACTGTCTTTCTAGGGTGTTATTAGAGAACAGTACATTACAAATTAAGACATTGGAACTCGCACAATTGAATAGAATTTTGCAAATAGGCTATTTTGAATCCCATATACTACTGTCATAAAACCTTATTAACCAAGTTACAAATTTTAATAAAGATATTTTTGTTTTGCTCCTATTGTCATCTTACACTTGCCATGGGAACTTTCTCCCTCCAGGCAGTATAGAAAAAAAATTGTGTGCTTTGGTCATAAGTTACTTGTTCAAACAGAATAAAGGGCCCTACATTTTATATTTTTATATTCTAAACCTCATAGTTATCTGTTTTCAGTATAGGAATGTATAATGTAATGAAAGCTCTTTTATTTATCTTGATAATAATGACAGGTAAGGGTAGAAACGTGATTTTGATATGTTTCGTCTGATAATGGGAAATGGAAGCATAGTCCAATGTTCGAACAGATGCTGGAGCGTAAAGCTACAACTTGCCCCTTTGTTAGATTTGTATATCAATGGTTTTTAAATATTAAACTTAGCCGGTGAATGTATAATAGCTGACGTCTCCGACGGCTCGACAGATTCCAAAAACTCGCGAGCGATCGCCGTGAAGGTTGTGGGTGTGACCACCAGCGCCGACTATCGGCCAGATACCGCAAATACTTGTAAACATCTCCAGTTCTTCTCTGTCGGTCTTGTCGACAAGTTGGTTCTACTCGCTTTATGACCAAGTTTTCTACCGAATTGGTGAAGTACTTGGTTTTGGTTTTATTGCTTTCGCCGTGTTGGATTATTCAATACTATCTTCAAAAGAAATGCTTTTGAAAGGAGAGGAAAAGTGTTTTGCCCTTGCTTTTTTTTTTTTTTTATCTCTGGTTTTTCCATAGAGTAAAGATGGCCGACCCTTCCCTCAGTGTACGGAAGTGTGTTTGAGGCTTTTAGTAATTATTTTATCACGTTATAAATTATTGTTGATATTTATAGATTTTCCTCTATATATTTTATATCTCACCCGCCTTTATTAGGCCTCTTCGATTAGCTTTCCATTTATACTAAACATCAAGATAAATTTTATGTTTTGTTTATATGCGGCCGTTACCTATTCCTTGTAGGCGGTCCTAACTTGGAAACCGAAGTTAAACAACGTTGAGCCCATTCAACTTTTATTTTCGTTAAGTTTATCAATTGCTCTGTAAGAGTTATGAAATGAATATTTTTTAGAAAATATTTTAAGAAATATATTCTTTGAATAGTCTTCGTGCTTTTTTTTTTTTTCAAAGATGAACTAACGTTTGGTTTATTTATGCTACGCAGTTTGCGCTCTATCGTTACGATAGAGAAAGAGAGAATCACGGTTTCACTTTGCAGAAAGAGTAAATCGATTTTGACGTTTTGTTCATTCTTTCAAACTGAAGTGTTTTAGATACTAATTTAAAGGAATTTGTTAATTTTCAATTTCTTAGTCCTTTCAGTTTTTTCCTTTGGTCAAATAACCTGTTTATTGACAAAGGGTGAGTGGGCAATTCTCTTGTGTGTGACGAGAGAGAGAGAGAGAGAGAGAGAGAGAGAGAGAGAGAGAGAGAGAGAGAGAACAATCCGATCTTTATTCTCGTCCCAAGTCTCTGTACAAGGAGTTTGGGAGCGAGTAACGTTGTTCTCGATTCAGTTTTTTACTCTCGTCCCAAGTCTCTGTACGGGGAGAGAGGATAAAACGTTTTTAGTTTTTATTCTCGTCCCAAGGCACTGTACGGTGAGAGATTGAAAACGTAGTCTTTAGTGAACTTGTGTTTAGTCTCCTCCCCTGTCACTGATCCTTTTTAACTTTATTTCCGTTTTATTCGATATATATGTTTACTGATTTTTGCATGTGTGTTTCATTTTGTACTAATGTGCTTACATTATACGACTCATTTCGCAATTATAACCTTTTGATGTAAGGGAGAATTGCGTGCTTCAGGTAGAAATCAGTTTTATTCATGCCTAATGTGAAATTATTGAAAAATACGATATCAGTGAAGTAAGTGCAAAAAACATGTTCTGTGTTGCGGAGGGTTCGTTTGTTCGTGCTTGTCGCTCCCTTAGTCCGAGACCTCTTTCAGGCTCCCCTGCACCAGGGAGAAGTAATGTCGTAGGACTTAAGGGGACGAGAGGCTTTAACCAACGTACAGACGTTCCCTCTTTGGTATCGGACGTTTCTCGTCAAGATCGCCCTTACCATAAGACGGGTAAGACTGTGTTCTCCTTGTCATCCGAAGACTTTTCGCAAAAGAAACCTTGGCGCAAGGTTTCTAGACCCTTGAAGCGAAAGTCAGTCCCTTCAGGACAGGTCCAGCGTCCTGGCTGTGGCCATTGGGACAGCTCTGACCCTTTGCAGTCGTCGGAAGACTGTTCGCCTATTAAACGCAAGTGTAACATGGGGTCCGAGGGTCGCGGTAAAGGCAATGTTTTGCCAACACAGACGTTACCGTCGTCTCGGCCCGTTCCGACTCCCGTTGATCATAAATGGGTTGTCCTGCAGGACATGCAGACTAAGCTTGCCTCCCTTATGGAGAAGTATGACGTTGAGCAGGTTCATGATGAACCTTCGATTTTTAGTCGCCGTTACGCTTAACGAGACTCTGGCCGTCAGCCGCCCAAACGGGCATTTACTCGTCCGTTTGACGTTAGTGCTGACGTTTCTTGTACTTTGAAACGTAATGTCAGTAGTTTTTCACGTCAGTCACGTGACATGGATCCTCCCTCGCTGCAGTCTCGTGTTGACTTTCAGCCGCTGCCGCAGTCTCGTGTTGACGTTCAGCCGCTGCCGCAGTCTCGTGTTGACGTTCAGCCGCTGCCTCCGCAGCCCCGACCGGACGTTTGCCGACCGGCTCAGTTGCCTCGACTTGACATTGAGCGTCAATCACCGGAGTCGAAGGTTGTTTTGCCTGCTCAGTCTATGCAGTCAAGGCAGTTCCGACGTGACGTCGAGCGTCAATCAACTTCAGTTGTTGTTGTTGGTCAGTCACAAGGATTTCAGTCCTTTCAGCAGCGGCGTGACGTCGCTTCCTCTACTGTTACTGCTGCTCCTTTGCTTGTTGACATTGCCTGTCAAGCGTTGCCGCCGCGGCAGGTCTCTCCTTTTCATGAGACTCGGCAATTGTCGGACGAGGTTCCTTCAGATGAGGAAGTTGCTGATCCTCCTCCTACTGATATTCCTTTGGGGACTTTGTCAGACGGAGAGGAGCCTAAAGCTGCTCAGCCCTCTATGGACTTTAAAAAAATCATGCTGATTTTTAAGGATCTTTGTACGGACCATTTTGTAACTGCTGCCCCTCGTTCGCCTTCGTCAGAGTTTACGCTAGGTCTAGCTACTTCGAAGCCGTTGTTTTCTAAGCTAGTGCTCTCTCGCTCTTCTAAGAGAGCTTTACGTTTGCTAGGCGACTGGTTGATCACCAGGTGGAGTTTGGGGGAGACAGCCTTTGCTTTCCCTCCTTTTAAACTGGCTTCTAGAGTGAGCGTCTGGTATGACACGGGAGAAGTTCTCGGCTTGGGAGTTCCTGCCTCTGCCCAGATAGACTTCTCAAACCTCATAGACTCTCCCCGTCGCCTGGCCATGAGACGCTCCAAGATTTTATGGTCGGCTTCAGAGCTAGACCATCTCCTGTTAGGAGTTTTTTCGAGCGTTTGAAGTTTTTATTTGTTGGATTGGTCCCTGGGAGCCTTAAGTAAGAAGGTCTCTCCAGCTGTCAATGTATTGCAGTACAATTATGTCATGCATGAACAAGGCTATCAGGGATGGCTCCAATGATCTGACAGCCACGTTCTCTGCAGGAACAAGGCTATCAGGGATGGCTCCAATGATCTGGCAGCCACGTTCACTGCAGGAGTACTTAAGATGTAAGTGCGCTCAATATGTTCATTGTCAAGACAAACTTCTCGATGAAGACTACCAAATCTGTCTTGGCAGCAGTAAGGGAAGGCGACTGGATGGTCTCTCTCGACCTTCAGGATGCATACTTCCACATCCCGGTTCATTCAAACTTTCAACAACATCTGAGGTTTGTGGACGGGAAAGTAATGTACCAATGTCGAGCACTGTACTTCGGCCTCATTCCTGCTCCTCTTAGTTTTACAAGGCCCTTGCAAAATGTAGCAAGCTTTCTACATTTTTTGAGGATTCAGAGCCTCCCTTTATTTTGACGACTGGCTAATCAGGGCATCGTCATTATATCACTGTCTGGAGAGCCTCTAATGGACATTAGACCTAACCAAGGAGCTAGGTCTCATAGTGAACGTAGAGAAGTCGTAACTTACAGTACCCCATCCCAGACTATTCTTTATTTGGGAATGGAGATACAGTGTCTGATTTTTCGGGCCTTTTCGTCTCCCACAAGAATGGAACAAGCTCTGTTAAAAGTCCTTCACTTGCAAGAGAAAAACAGTTGCTCTGTAAGAGTTTGAACTAGCCTCGTGGGAACTCTTTCATCACTGGAGTAGTTTATCTCTCTGGGGAGACTCAACCTATGTCCTCTCCAATTTCACCTAAACCATTGGAACAAGGAGAAGGGCTTAGAGAGTATCTCTTTCCCAATCTCCAACTCAGTCTAGACATGTCTGACTTGGTGGGACAGCAACATCAGTCTTCGAGAAGGTCTTTCTCTTGCGATCAAGAACCCAAACCATGTGTTGTATTCAGAGGCATCAGATTTGGGTTAGGGAGCTCCACTGGACAGTCTGGAATGCTCGGGTCTTTGATCCACGGATCAGAAGGAACTCCATTTAAGGCAAGTAACATCTCTCCTTTGGCGAGATTTGTCCAAGGAAAAATGAATGTCTTGGCGGACTGCTTCAGCAGAAGAGGACAAGTCATCTCCATGGAGTGGACGTTGCATAAGACTGTGTGCGAGAAGCTATGGATGACATGGGGTCAACCCACCATAGATCTTTTTGCGACTTCTCTGATAAAGAGGCTCTCGACTTACTGCTTTCCAGTTCCAGATCCAGAGGCAGCCCACATAGATGCTTTCCTGCTGGACTGGTCTCACCTGGACGTTTATGCCTTTCCACCTTTCAAGATCCTAAACAAGGTGCTGCAGGAGTTCACCTCTCACGAAGGGACCAGGTTGACATTGGTTGCTCCACTCTGGCCCGCGAGAGAGTGGTTCACAGAGGTACTTCAATGGCTGGTAGACATTCCAAGGAGTCTGCCTTTAAGGATGGATCTCTTACGACAGCCCCTCGTAAGGAGTCTTCATCAAAGCCTCCCCGCGCTTCGTCTGACTGCCTTCAGACTATCGAAAGACTCGCAAGAGCTCGAGGATTTTCGAAGGAGGCAGTCAGAGCGATTGCGAGGGCTAGGAGAGCATCTACCATCAATGTCTACCAGTCGAAGTGGGAGGTCTTTAGAGACTGGTGCAAGTCATCATCCATTTCCTCTTCCAGTACCTCTGTAGCCCAAATTGCAGACTTTCTCCTGCATCTGAGAAATGTTCGCGCCCTCTCTGCTCCCACTATTAAGGGCTACAGGAGCATGTTGGCTTCTGTGTTCAGACATAGAGGCTTAGATCTGTCCAATAATAAAGATCTCCAAGATCTCCTTAAGTCCTTCGAGACCTCTAAGGAGCGTCGTATGGCAACTCCTGGGTGGAACTTAGACGTGGTCCTAAGGTTCCTAATGTCCAACTGGTTTGAGCCATTACATTCAGCCTCCCTGAAGGATCTCACCCTCAAGACGCTTTTTTTGGTGTGCTTGGCTTCGGCTAAAAGGGTCAGTGAGATCCATGCCTTTAGTAAAAACATCGGCTTCTCTACAGATAAAGCCACATGTTCGCTTCAGCTTGGTTTCTTGGCCAAAAATGAACTGCCTTCTCGTCCTTGGCCTAAATCTTTTGATATACCTTGCCTATCAGAGATCGTAGGCAACGAGGTTGAAAGAGTACTGTGTCCAGTTAGAGCTCTTAAGTTCTATTTAGCTCGTACCAGATCCTTACGAGGTGGATCTGAGGCTTTATGGTGCTCCGTTAAGAAGCCCTCATTGCCTATGTCTAAAAATGCTTTATCGTATTTTATTAGATTTTTAATCCGAGAGGCTCATTCTCACTTAAGTGAAAAAGATCGTTGTTTACTTAAGGTCAAGACGCACGAAGTAAGAGCGATAGCAACTTCCGTGGCCTTTAAGCAAAACAGATCTCTGCGAAGTATTATGGACGCGACCTTTTGGAGGAGCAAGTCGGTGTTCGCTTCATTTTACTTAAAAGACGTCCAGACTCTTTATGAGGACTGCTACACACTGGGTCCATTCGTTGCAGCGAGTGCAGTAATGGGTGAGGGTTCTACCACTACATTCCCTTAATCCCAATATCCTTTTAATCTTCTCTTGAAATGTTTTTAATCTTGTCTTGGGTTGTACGGAAGGCTGAGAAGTCTTTCGCATCTTTTTTGATTTGGCGGGTGGTCAAATGTCGTTTCTTGAGAGCGCCCAGATTAAGGGTTTTGATGAGGTCCTGTTGTATGGGTGGTCGCCCTGGATATAACAGCTCCTGGGAGTCTTTCAGCGTCCTGAGAGGATGGCTGGGCTTCGTGAGGAAAGCGGACTAATAAGGCAGAGTAATCGTCAGAGTCAGCTTCCTTACCAGGTACCTATATTTAATTGGGTTTTGTTTTGATATAATTGTCAAAAACTCTAAGCATATGCGCCTTTATTGTATTAATACTGGTCTCTACCCACCACCATGGGTGTGAATCAGCTATTATATATTCACCGGCTAAGTTTAATATTTAAAAATGATATTTCTGGGCTCGAACCTGTGCCGCCCAGTGAATAAGCTCCATTTAGCACTTATTCTTAGGTAATTTACTGCTAAATATACCAGAGAAAAAATGTAAAGGAGTGCTAGGTTAACTAGCTCGCTCACCTATTGGTGTCGGTATAAAATTGGGCGTATATTCCAGAGGTCCCGCACTATTTAGATTAATCCACGACAGAGAACCCCAATAGAGGAGAGCCGTTCAACCTCACTCGGTACTACTACAATGCATCCGCTCAGAACCCAACTCCTTAGCACCCAAAGTTTGGGGACTCCAAGGGAGAGGAGCTGGGAGGGTTCACTGGGCGGCACAGGTCCTTCGCCCAGAAATAGATTTTTCCTACGTCAAAATCCCTTTTCTGGGCTCGAACCTGTGCCGCCCAGTGAATCTATACAAGAGAAAAATGTCACCAAACTTGCAAAATAAAGGAAAAAACATAAGCGTAAGAGAAAAACAGGATGCTTTAATCAGAGATGAGTACCAAAAAACAATTATAAGGGTATCTTAAATATGAACATAAATCCAATAAGGTAGGTATAATAATGCCGTGAGTGATAATATATACAGATACTCAGGAGCATAAAATTTACAAATATAATAACAGTATTCAGGTGCGCGACCAACGAATACAATAGGGTATAAATGAGGCAGGTAAGAGGGAGAGATAAAGAGTCAAGGCATTAACCTGTGAGTTACTCGTGAGTAACTACGCTCCCTGCGGCTACTGTAGAAAATTTTAGGGCTTCCAAATGTTTAAGGTAGTGTTTCTTGAACACTGACGGTGATTTCCACCCTGTATACCTGGAAAGGTCTGTAAAATTCATGTGGTGAAAGAAGTTCACCGAGGTGGCAACCGCCCTGATATCATGTGCAAGAGGAAAAGAGTCAGGGTTAGCTTGTTTAATAAAATACAAAATTTGTTGCCTGATCCCTTTAATAGTAATGGTACCACCTTGTTCTCTAACGAATAGAGGCCCCGAGGAGTTAGAGGAGGTCCGGGATAGATAAGACCTAAGAGTAGTGACAGGGCACAGCGACGGATCTTGCGTGAGGGGAACAATTTTCCAGGAGGTCCATCTGTTTTGAGGGTCTTCATTCTTAGCCAAAAAGAATTTGTTAGGAGAAAGAAGGACCTCTCCTGAAGGCAGAAAGTCAATATGACCCGGGTCTCTCGACAAGGCTGCCAATTCAGAAATTCTTGCCCCGGAAGCCAAGCTCACTAGGAAAAGTGTTTTCCTGAGAAGGGGCATGTAACCACAAGAACTGTTAATGGTATCAGAAGCCAATTTGAGTACGTCATTAAGGAACCAGGTCACCGGGGTAGGACGAGTAACCGGTTTCAGTCTGGCACAAGCTTTCGGAATTGAAGCTAACAAAGAGTCGGTTAAGTCTATGTTAAAACCCACTAGGAAGATCTTTTTCAGAGCCAATTTAATAGTGGTGATAGTATTGGCTGCCAGACCTGATTCTAATAAAGATCTAAAGAAAGTGATTGTAAGGTTCAAGTTCATACAGTTCACGTCTGAGTCTATTAAAAATTTTGCCAACTTTTTAACTGCAGAGTCATACTGACGGATGGTGGAATCCCGTTTATCCGATTCTAGGAACAAGGTGTTTTGAGGATCAATATTGGCACCATGCATAGCCGCAAATTTCATAAAGTCCATAAAGTTAGGGCGCTCTGAATGTTTGAGAAAGCGTACACAACATGTGTTTGTACTATCTGAGACAGAACCGGATTGGGTATCGGGCGAGGGTATAATCTCAACTCCCGCAGGAGAGGATACCAGTTGCTCTTGGGCCAGTTGGGTGCGACCAAGGCTACTTGTCCCTTGAAGGATCTCAGTTTGTCTAGAACTTTCAGCAAAAGATTCACCGGGGGAAAGAGATAAATCTTTTCCCAGTTGTCCCAATTCTGTGACATGGCGTCTGTGGCGTAAGCCTGAGGGTCTAGATTGGGAGCCACATATACTCTCAATTTGTGGTTGGATTCCGTGGCGAAGAGGTCCACTTGGAGACCGGGAACCTGAGAGAGAATCCACCGAAATGACTTTAGATCGAGTGACCATTCCGATTCTAGAGGGGAGGTCCGGGACAGGGCGTCTGCCACTACATTCCGGACTCCCGCCAGGTGGACAGCTGAAAGATGCCAACGGTTCGAGGCTGCTAGGGAGAATATGGCTACTAGAACATGGTTCAGAGGCCCTGACTTTGACCCGCCTCTGTTGAGGCAGCGGACCACCACTTCGCTGTCGAGGACCAGACGAAGGTGTTGTTTCTTGGGAAGAGCGAGACGTTTCAGGGTTAGAAGAACTGCCATGGCCTCTAGCACATTGATGTGAAAATGGCGGAACAAGGGAGTCCAAAGACCTTGAACTTTCTTGAGCTGAGAATAGCCGCCCCAACCTGATAGGGATGCGTCTGTGTGAATGATTAATTCCGGAGGCGGAAATCGAAGGGGAACTGACTTTGACAGACTGTTTGCTCTTGTCCAAGGAAGAAGTCTTTCCCGTAGAATGGGAGGAAGGCGGACTTTCCTGTCCCGGAGCTTCCGGTTCGCCCTCGAACGCCAGACACGATTGATATCTTTCAATTTTGCCTTCAGAAGAAGATCCGTCACTGAGGCAAACTGAAGGGACCCCAGAATCTTCTCTTGGATTCGTCTGGAACTTACTTTGTCTTTGAGAAAGCGTTTGGTGTTCCTTGCAATCTCTAACCTCTTGGGTCTGGGAAGACACAGAGTATGAGATATAAGATCCCATTGCAGGCCGAGCCATTGGAACTTCGATTTTGGAAGAAGACGGGACTTCTTGAAGTTGATCTGGAAGCCTAGAGATTGAAGTAAAATCCAGCTTGGTACTTAACTTAGACGGTGTCTCCTGGGAAACCGACGAAGAAGCCATAATTCACTAGAACATATCCAAAATCGAGAGCACCAGAAAAATGCGGGTTACTTTGATCGTTGTGCTAAAAGGAGTTGGGTTCTGAGCGGATGCATTGTAGTAGTACCGAGTGATTCACTGGGCGGCACAGGTCCTTCGCCCAGAAATAGATTTTTCCTACGTCAAAATCCCTTTTTGATTATAAAATAAATTTTTGAATATACTTACCCGGTTAATATATAAATTAAAGGCCCTCCCTTCCTCCCCGATAGAGACCTAGGGGACTGAGAAGAACTGGAGATGTTTACAAGTATATGCGGTATCTGGCCGATAGTCGGCGCTGGTGGTCACACCCACAACCTTCACGGCGATCGCTCGCGAGTTTTTGGAATCTGTCGAGCCGTCGGAGACGTCAGCTATTATATATTCACCGGGTAAGTATATTCAAAAATTTATTTTATAATCAAAATATCATTTTATTCAGTTAATTATACAATATTTTGAAGTATTATGATAGAAATGTCATTTATTTTGTTGTTGATCTGTTTTATCATCCTACGTTGAGCAAGATTGAATTTGGAACATATATGTGGTCATATGTGAATTAGTCAAAATTATATAAACTTAATAAACACCAGCGCATGGGGCTAATACATAGCAAAACATGTTCTGCTTCCCAGAACTCAAGAGCAGTAGATGATTTTAAATTGTGACCGCATGGATCATTGGCGGAACAAAAATCGATTGAACTACGTTATAAGTTATGTAATGAAATAACGCCCACGTGGCTAATGCTTGTAGTGAAACACCTTCCTCTTGGCAGAGCATTGGAACAATGAGATATTTAAATCCCAAGCGAAGCAAGCTACGGTGGAGCAAAGATCATTGAATAATTAAATAGTGGTAAATATTGTGTGCCAGCATACAGGTCAATATGCTCATTTAATTAAGAAGATATTTTTTAGAACGTTTGAACGTGGTTTTTTATTACTTCGACCAGTGATTGCAACGAAGTTTAAACAAGTTAATATAAATAACATAAAATAAGACTAGTACACAGTGTATTTTAAGGTTATTTATGATAATACTTAGCATAACCTGATAGCTTTTCAAATATGGTAGTCGACCTACCGTATCTCAAGAATTGAATTTCCATCAGAAATTATTATCTAAAAGTTTCAGATCACTATAAAGTAAACCAAGTAACAGCCTTAATTTCTTCAAACCATTTATTTTACTATTCTATAATTTTCCCAATATTTCCTGTACTTCCTGTGGGGGGTACGATGTCATACTTCAGAAACCTTCATTAAATCTTCTATGGCCTTAAGCTATGCCTATTTTTCTTATCATTTTCTTATTAATGTGTTCTAGCACCATACCCATCACTGAATGACATACTGTACTGGTACACGATACAGAAGCTCACACCCTAGCTACCTGTGCTGGTTTTTTACAAGAATGAGTACAAACACAACCTATAGGAATAAAGGGTGCCACCTTTCTTTCCACTGGATGTCTAGACTTCTGTGTCCCCTCGGGAGAGAAAGAATAGTTACGCAAGAGGGAAAGAACTACCTGAATTCAAGCCCAGTGAAGGGGATCAGTACTGTTTAGCTACCACGAGCACTAGTTCTCTTATGAGACCAAGCCATTGCTCCTCACCTGCCTTCAGACGTTCGTGAGACGCTTCGGTAACTCCATCATGGTGGCCCGTCAATTCAGCGAGCGGCTCCACTTGAAACAGGGATCCGATGTAAGACTTGAGCATGCCGAACACTTTCTCAGGTCCAGAGTCACCTACCATGAAAGCTGCTTTTAGGATCAGTTTGGCAGAGGCTTACTCAACCTTCAGTTGGTTGCAATCATATACTTTGCCTCTACCTGAAACTTTGCAATCCCAAACAGCTAGAAGGCAAGGAACTTAATGAATTTGAAGCCAATGTCCCAGTGAGCCTTTGGATCCAGAAGGAAGACTTTTACAGTCAACTGGAGTCTAGTGTCAGACTTTCTTCCCCTTCAAAGGAAGACAGGAAATACTGTATGGTTTTCCATCGGAAGAGGACTTCTGCTCAGTGAATGGGGAGGATTCAGTCCATAGCTAAAGACTGCTTTTTACCCTAGGGGATCATGCTCAACTTTCTGATGCCTTTTAGAATAAGATACAGTACCTCTTGTATTTTCTAGATATTCAGCTTATCCTGTCTCTCCGTGAGGCTATGCTTGAAGACCAAAGAATTTAATCTCCCTTTTTATAATAGGAGAATCAGGCTCAGCTGCATGGCTAGGCACAAATAGAGAACCAAAGTATGCTGATAACACATCAAACATTCTTTTCAGGAAACAGAGGGAAGTACAGTAACGCAGTAATTTTGGCATCAATGACCTTAGATGTCAGGATGCCAGATAACTCGTAATCAATCAATCAATCCTGCATGACTAAAAACTTCCAACTGAACGGTAACAACATACTCGGAATCTTCCTTCATCATGTAGGAACCTGTTATACACTGGCTCCCACACCAACAATTACTCTAGGATTATGGTAAGTAGCGAGCAATTTCCTTCCCTTCTGGTTTCCGTGGAATTGGAAATGCGGGATGATAGGACTTGGTGGTAATTCAAGTAACTCTCAAGGTCTGGCACTCAAGCCATAGAGTTCCTTCTCAACCAGAATGTTTTCCTGTGGGGAAATTGTTTTCTGAAGAAGTGTGACGCTGTCTTAGCGAGATGGTGTAGACTGCTGTTTCCTAGAGATGCTACAGTTCTTAGGAACTCTGAGTTTATCAACTCTCCTTCTCTCTTTCCATTCTTGGACATGACTAAAGCTATCGAGAAGTTAGAGAGACTGGAACAGAGCCTCATAGTCAGCAGAGCAGTGGCACCAAGGTTGCCCTGCCCTCAGAAATGCCTGCCCAGTCAGAAGAAACTTGGCTCTCATGTCCCAGGGGGGGAAGGAAACATGATGCCCTTGAAATATACCCACTGGGAAGTTGAAAGTTGCCCTTCTGTTTTTTTCCGTCCATCGGTTAAACAGGACTTGAGTACTTCTATCTCAGTCTAGAAAGGCTACAAGCCTTTCTGGAAAAGATAAGAAATCAGGGTACTTCTATCCCAGTCTAGAAAGGCTACAAGCCTTTCTGAAAAAGATAAGAAATCAGGGTACTTCTATCCCAGTTTAGAAAGGCTACAAGCCTTTCTGGAAAAGATAAGAAATTATTTAATGATAAAGATCTTAAGAGCAGTAAATCGCTTTTACCCCTCCCCTGTCAGGGATCCTGACAAGGGGGATTACGAGAAGAGGCTCAGTCCAGATATTCCTCCCGAGGAGTTATGATATCACCGAATAAAAGCGGTCCTGACTACCTATGAGTACTGACTGGGTATGACTAGTAGATCTATGCCCTTCCATACTTCCTAACAAAGCTTGGCTTAAAATGATATTCTTGCCATGAATCATTCAACTTTGCCAGATTGCTTGTTAGCACCATTTTCAGATGGTACTATGGTAACGGCCAATGTCCTCCTCCCTCACATCTGGTATACAAGACCAGAAGATACAAGGAAGTCAGATGTACATCTCGGTTTACAGTATTACAAATAAGAGACGATCATCGGGTCTGGATCCTCTCACAATGAGCTCGAAGAAACCTCCAGACTGAATCAAGATCACTCTTAGACCAGTTGCAATGAGCTTGCTTGACATGTCACAAAATTCTAACTGTCTTCCGTGGGAAGAGTTATTCAACAAACGAGGTTCATCCAGGTCAAAAGGAACCCTTATTAGGCTGATTCTAGTATGGAGCATTCCAGGACCTTGTTACCTTGGTTAAGGACCGCTTCACAATTTGGAAAACATTTCCTAGGGCTTTTATGAAGGTTCAGATATAATATAGATCTTTAACCAGGCTCATACTAAAGTTCCTTGCCCGAAGGAACTATCAATATCCTCGTTACTAAGGTTTCTGGTGGACGGAATGGTCTCATAGGAATAATCCCGCCCTTTACTATTGAGTGGGGAAGAAGGGTTTTTTCATCATCTTCTAAGATTATCCTCGCAATCTCGGTCAGAAGGGACAAAGTTAAGGATCTAACTACCCTTTATTCTGACTTAATTTTCCATCCAAGTAAACAAGCCTACAGTACTTGCATGGTCTCCTTCCTCCGGAAACCCAACGAAGAAAATGCTGGAGAATTTTACGTGAAGTTCTCTTGAGCTTGCCTCTCAAAAATCCAAGGATGGACAGAGTGGTCCAAACCTCGCAAGCATCTCTTTCAAGAAGTCCAGGGACGAATTGTGTTCCCCCGCATCCCTGTCTAGGGATACTAAGGATGTTCTGTGGATGCCCTCATATCACAAGCAAAGCTCTTCTTCCTAAATATGGATGCCTTCTGGCTAAGTCCTAACATGAAGTTTACTATGTCAGGGGAAGAGTCGTTAGGAAACACCCCCCCCCGCACTGATAACATATCAGAAAGCAGCCACCATGCCCCATATTTGGTTCAATGAACAATGAAGATCCAGGCTAGAAAAGATCTCAGATTAACTCTTTCACGATAGATATTGTCTTTCAAAGAAGTTGCTGGTCATTCAAATAACTAGTTATTTTGTTCCGTAGAGCAGTGCGAATTTTTGATAGATCAAATATCTGAGACATGTCACTCCTCCTTTTGTGTTCAAGAGCTCTGGACGCTCTGGAAGAAGGTAGTAGGTGATGCTTCCTTTCTCGAAGTATATAGAAACCTATGCATCTTCAGTGTAAGCATTGCTAGTGACCCCCCTCGAGCACATGATCTAGATGGGCTTACTGAAACCCTAGCATTCTGTAAAACCACTTGATTATACTAGTCTCCAAAATGTGTTGTTTGTGAGCTTATGATCGCTCTGAGAAAATGTATTTAGGAGCTCAGTCTCTTTATGGTAGAGGGAAACTATCATAAAAGTCGATTTATCCTCAGGGGAAGCATTGTTAGGGACCCCCCCACCCCTCGGGCATATAGTATGATCTAGATGGGCTTGCCGCAACCTTAGCATTCTGCAAAACCACTTAATTATACTAGTCTTCAAAACCACATTGTTTGTGAGCTTTTGATCAGTCTGATAGAATGTATTCAGTAGCACCGTCCCTTTTTGATAGAGAGAAACTATCATAAGAACCTATTTATCCTCAGGGTAAGCTTTGTTAGGGATCCCTCCCCCTCGAGTATACACTAATCTAGATAGGCTTGCCACAAACTTAGCATTATGCAAAACCACTTGATTATACTAGCCACCAAAACCAAGTTGTTTGTGAGCTTTTGATCACTCTGATAGAATGTGTTCAGTAGCATCATTCCTTTTTGATAGAATGAAACTATCATAAGAACCTATTTATCCTCGGGAAGCGTAGCTAAGGACCCCTCCCTCGAGCATGTGATACATGTGAGTATGCCACAACCATAGCATTCCGTGAAACCACGAATTGATACATGTCTCCAACTTGGTGTATAGAAAAGAAACCCACCATTGGTCATTTACCTTAAAGATGGCAAATTGAAGTCATTGGACATTCTCTTAGTGGGCTTGGTGGTGTCATCACTATTACTGTATGACCTAACTTGACAGTTTTCACTGGACATGTGCCAGTTCCAAAATCAGACCTCATTACTCCAACATTCTTGGCTAAAAAGATGAGGTGTATAATGATCTTCATTGGACTTGAAGCCTGCACTGGGGTTTTTCATCCCAATGCATGAAAAGTGTGCCTTGATTTCTTTATTTATTTATAAAATAAAAAATTGACCTCCTGTTTATTAGGTAACACTTGATGTTCATACCACTTCACTACTGGTGAAGATTACCTTTTGATAACTGAATGAGCAGCCTTGCCTAGTAATGAGGTGGCTCCTCCGTTCTCTGGCGGTTCTCTTAGGTCACTCACTATTACAGTATTATTTTTTACTGTATCAAAGAAGGTTTTTATCTCTTAAGAATCGTAAGTTTGTGCCTACCTTTTATGAGCTGGCTACAATATTCTCTATGATTCGCGTTGATCTCTTGCTATTACAGTGCTGTACGTATAGTTATTAGATCTTCTAGAGACGAAGGGTTTACCTCTTCACTTCACAGAGACTTCTTCCCTCCTAAGGAAGACTCCCATATAAATGACTCGGAAGTTTGTATCCGCATAGGTATTAACTACAAATTTTATATAATTTGTATACAAAAACCGGCGTCATTTATCAAAGGTTACGTCTCAGCTGCCCCATAAGTCTTTGACCAGGTGAGTGTTGTGAGGAAAACCTGTGAGCAACTTCCCGCTTGCTCCTTGCACTTGCTCTGCATTTACCCAGCATGAAGCATGGCGCAATCAACCAAATTTTGATTGCCCGGTTGTAGTAAACATACCATATCTCCCGTGTCATAAGACGCTACAATTGGTAAGACGCACCCTTATATTAGCAAGACAGTTTTAGAAAAAAAAAATTGAGGATTTTAAAAGCCTTTTAGTCATGGACTCTAGTGAGATTATTGTCTGGCACAGTAACTTTTCTTATTTTGGGTGTATTATGGAATGTTTAAATTAATATTAATTAGCTATATGCTGATTATCCCAATTTTATTTACATATGTATATAAGAAACCACTAAACCAGTCGTCGTTTCTACTACAACTACATGTTTAGTAATAGTGTTTGGTGTTTCAAGTGTTGTTGACATTAGTGTTGCTAAAGGTTCATAAAATTTTGGTAAAGAGGTAAAATTCTAGTGATATTTCGAAAATTCCTCATATAGCCTGTAAGTTTTCACATAAAAATTAATTCTTGATTAAAGAAATCTAGAAATTCATTTTAGGTGGAATACTTTTGCTACTGTTTATGTGATTCTAGGTCTAGTTACTTTTCTGCCTACTTGGTAATACTGCACTCAACTAACAGAGAAGTTTTTTCCAAGGTCGTATTCAGCAACTGTCTGTTTGTATTATTTTGGAACTCAGGCAACAAAGTCATTGACAATATATTGCTTTATCACAAAATATCAACAATATATGAGAAAATAGATATATACTGCATAAACAACTAATATATCATTGCGTCTTCTGCTACGGGACAACTTTTCTTGTAGAAGGGGGGTTCGCGAGTCATCAGCTGATTACCGAAACAAACATAATTTGCTACTGTACTTCATTAAATGAAGTGCAATATAAAAATAACTGAATTTATTACTTATGAATGACAATTGTAGATTTATATTCTATCTCTCGTGAGTTTGAATGCTTGTATGTCAATAGTTGAGTGTTTGAGGGTTGTCAAATTCCCTTATACAACTTTTTCTCAAGTGTTAAGACGCATGGTGATTTTGGGGGACATTTTTCGTTGAAAAAGGTGCGTCTTATGATACGGGAAATACGGTAATTATTAGTAACCACGCATAAATGACTCAGGTTGTATAGTTAGAAATAATACAAATTTTATAAAATTTGTTGTATTGACTATACATTCTGACAGCATATCCTCCACAGATATAGGTTTTTCAATATTTAACTTAGCCGGTGATTATATAGCTGCAACTCTGTTGCTCGACAGACAACTCTACGGAAAAACTCGCCAGCGATCGCTACACAGGTTGCGGGTGTGCCCAACAGCGCCATCTGTCGACCAGATACCCAGCTCTCAATGTAAACAAAGACTCAATTTTCTCTCTGTCGAGGTGTCGACAAGACGTACTTTACTCGCTGTTGCTAAACGAGTTTTTCACATCTATTTGGTGAAGTACTATATTCTAGTTTTGAGCTTTCGCTATGCAGGTGTTTTATCTTCATCTTAAATCTTGAACTCGTTTTGGATAGATTTAATTATGGTGACAAAGAGAGTATGGACTTTCTTTCACTTTTAAATGGCCGACCCTTCCCTTAGACGGAAGTGTGTTTAGGCTTTTAGTAATTATCTTATCACGTTATAGATTTTCCTCTATATATTTTATATCTCTCCGCCTTTATTAGGCCTCTTCGATTAACTTTCCATTTATTATAAACATATAAAAATAAATTTTAATGTTTTGTTTATATGCGACCTTTCCTGAGAGTAGGCGTTGAGCCCTTTATATCGTAATTAGCTTTTAAAGAGCTAAGGATTTAAAACTTTTTAAATGTAATATTTTATGAAAGAATTTCTTTGATAGTCTTCGTACTGTTTTCAAAGATGAACTAACGTTTAGTTTATTTATGCTACGCAGTTGTTGACGTTCAGGACGTTCAACATGCGCTCTATCGTTACGATAGAGAGAGAGTGTATCACGGTTTCACTTTGCAGTAAGAGTAAATCGATTCTGACGTTTTGTTCATTCTTTCTTAGCTTAAATGTTTTAAATTCTATTTTAAAGGAACTTTTTATTTGAAAAACCTTTCAGTTTTTTCCTTTAGTCAAATAACATGTTTTTTGACGAAATATAATTGGGCTCTTCTCTTAGGTGCGAAATCAAGAGAGAAAGAGAGAGAGAGATAGAGACGGAGGGAGAGAGAGGAGAGAAAACGTTCCGTTCAAGCGGGTAACGTTGTTCTCGAGTTACTCTCGTCCCTAGTCGCTGTACGGGGAGGAAGAATAAAACTTTTTTAGTTTTTTATTCTCGTCCCCAGGCTATGTGCGGTGAGAGATTGAAAACGTAGTTTATATGAACTAGTGTTTAGTCTCTTTCCCAGCCACTGATTTTTTTCTGGTATTAATGAGCTTGCATTATATGACTGATTTTGCAATTACTACCTTTTAATGAAGGGTAGAATTGCGTGTTTCAGGTAGAAATCAGTAAAAGTTTCGATTTCAGTGAAATAAGTGCAAAACAGAAAATCGAAGTGATAAAGTGATATGCGCAAAGTGTTACAGTGTTGCGTCCGAGGGTTCGTCTGTTCGTGCCTGTCGTTCACCTAGTCCGGGACCTCTTGCATGCTCCCAAGCCCAGGGGAGAAGTAATGTCAAACGACTTATGGGTTCGAGAGGCCTTGATCAACGAACAGACGTTTTCCCTCTATGGTATCGGGTGTATCTTACCAAGATCTCCCCTACCATAAGACGAGAGAGACGTTGTTTCTCCTCGTCATCCAAAGGCTTTTCGCATAAGAAACCTGTCACAAGGTTTCGAAGCCCTTAAGCGAAAGTCAGTCCTTTCAGGACAGGCCCAGCGTCCTGGTTACAACCATTAGGACAGCTCTGACCCTATGCAGTCATCGGATAACTGCTCGCCGCCTAACAAAAGCGTAACACAGACTCCGAGAGAGTTTTTTTGTTGGCAAAGTGTTGCGGTCACAGACGTTACCCTCGTCTCTTACCACAACCATTTCCGTTGATCCTTAATGGGTTGTATGGCAAGACATGCAGTATATGCTTGCCTCCCTTATGGAATACTATTCTGCCGATTAGTCCGTTGAGTCTAGCCATTTATCTCATCGATATCCTGGCTTTCAGCCAACCTAACGTTCCTTTGTGCTTACTGTTGACGTTGGCGTAGCTTAGTCTCGTCAGTCAGGTTGTTTAGAACCACACTCGATGCGGTCTCGTGTGGTTTTTCAGCCGCATTTGGACGTTAGGCCACTTGCTGATGCCCCTAGTTGACGTTCAAGACGTTCACTAACATCGGAGTTGACTTGTTTTGACGCTGTGCGTCAACCTCCGCATTCTAGAGTTGTTTTGACTGCTCAGTCTAGGCAGTCAAAGCAGTCTCGAGTGGACGCTGTGCGTCCTCACGCACCTGTTGTGGTTGACAGTTCAGTTGTTGACAGTTCACAGACTGTCAAGCAGTTACATGACGTTGCGTTCTGGTTCGCTACTAATGCACCAGTGAGTGTGGACTCTGCTTGTAAAGCATTGCCACCACGGTAGGTCTCTCCCTTGCTTGAGACTCAGCTTTTATCGGACAAGGTTCCTGTAGATGAGGAAGTTGCTGTTCCCCCTCCTACTGATATTCCCTTGAGGACTCTGTCAGATGGAGAGGAGCCTAAAGCTGCTTAGCCCCCTATGGACTTCAATTAAATCATGATGATTTTTTTTAAGGATCTTTGTCCGGATCTTTTTGTAACTGCTGCTCCTCGTTCGCCTAAACGTCAGAGCTTACACTAGGCCTAGCTACTTCGAAGCCGTTGTTTTTAAGCTAGTGCTCTCTCGCTCTCCTAGAGAGCTTTACGTTGGCTAGGCGACTGGTTTTTCACCAGGAGGAGTTTGGGGGATACAGCCTTTGTTTTCCCTTCTTTTAAACTGGTTTATAGAGCGAGAGTCTGATATGACACGAGAGAAGTTCTCGGCTTGGGAGTTCATGCCTCTGCCCAGATAGACTTCTCAATTCTCGTAGACTCTCCCTGGCGCCTGGCCAGGAGACGCTCCAAGTTTTTTACAGGTCAACTTCACAGCTGTTTTCGAGCCTTTGAAGTTTTGCTGTACAATTATGTCATGCATAACAAGGCTTTCAGGGATGGTAAGCGGTACCGCCTCAGTCGCTAACCCCGTCTGTTGCCGCACCTGCTCCCGTAGACCGTAAATGGGCTTTGCTGCAAGACATGCAGTCCAAGCTTGCGTCCTTGATAGAGGACTTTAATGCGGAGAAGGTTGCTACCGAACCTTCTGGCCAACAACCTTCCAACCGGTCGGTTGTGCGCCCTGTTGACACTGAGGTAACCTACTCGCGTCTGCCAGTTGAGGTGGTTCCTCCATCGATGCGACCCAGTGTGGGTTGCCAGCCGCACGTTGACGTTAAGCGACGCTCGGAGGTGGTTGTTGACGTTCAGGACGTTCAACAACCAGCAGAGGTGACTTGTTTTGACGCAGTGCGTCAACCTCAGCAACCCGGTAGGGTGTTGACTGCACAACCCAGACGGTCTAGACAGTCTCGGGTTGACGCTGTGCTTCCTCGCGCACCCATGGTTGTTGACAGTTCACAGACTGTGCAGCAGTTCCATGATGTTGCGTCCGGCTCCGTCACGCATGCACCAGTGCGACCGGACTCAGCGAGCCAGACGTTGCCCACTCCGTTGCCGTTTCCTCATCAGTTTTCGGATGAGGAACCCTCTGATGAGGACGTTGCTGAACAACAAGACGATCAGCCCCCAGAATAGATCAAGCCCTGCTATCCATCCAGAAGATGCTGAAGAAGGAACGCTGCTCAGTCAGGCTGTGGATGAGTCTGGTAGGGACGCTGTCATCCGTGGAACAATTTGTGTCACTAGGAAGACTACACCTCCGTCCTCTTCAATACCATCTAGCTTTTCACTGGAAAAAGGACAAGACGCTAGAAGCAGTCTCGATCCCGGTTTCCGAAAAGATAAAGTCTTGTCTGACTTGGTGGAAGGACAATATCAACCTAAGAGAGGGTCTTCCCCTGGCTGTTCAGACTCCCAACCACGTTCTCTTCTCGGACGCATCGGACGTGGGCTGGGGCGCGACACTAGACGGTCGGGAATGCTCAGGACTGTGGAACTCGAGTCAGAGGAGCATGCATATCAACTACAAGGAGCTGTTGTCAGTACATCTGGCCTTGAAAAGCTTCAAGTCTCTCCTTCGAGGCAAAGTGGTGGAAGTTAACTCGGACATCACCACGGCCTTGGCGTACATCTCCAAACAAGGAGGTACCCACTCACTGACGTTGTACGAGATCGCAAGGGACCTGCTCATCTGGTCATAAGGTCAAGACATCTCCCTAGTAACGAGGTTCATCCAAGGCGACTTGAACGTCATAGCAGATTGTCTCAGTCGGAAAGGGCAAGTAATTCCAACCGAATGGACCCTCCACAAGGATGTGTGCAAGAGACTTTGGGCCACTTGGGGTAAAACCATCCATAGTTCTCTTTGCAACCTCCCTGACCAAGAGGCTTCCAATCTATTGCTCTCCAGTCCCGGACCCAGCAGCAATACATATAGATGCTTTCCTCCTAGATTGGTCACATCTGGATCTCTACGCATTCCCACCGTTCAAGATTGTCAACAAGGTACTGCAGAAGTTCGCCTCTCACGAAGGGACAAGGTTGACGTTAGTTGCTTCCCTCTGGCCCGCGAGAGAATGGTTCACCGAGATACTTCGATGGTTAGTAGACGTTCCCAGTAGTCTTCCTCTAAGGGTAGACCTTCTACGTCAGCCACAAGTAAAGAAGGTACTCCAAAGCCTCCACGCTCTTCGTCTGACTGCCTTCAGACTATCGAAAGACTCTCGAGAGCTAGAGGCTTTTCGAAGGAAGCAGCCAGTGCGATTGCTAGAGCAAGGAGAGCGTCTTCCATTAGAGTCTACCAATCGAAGTGGGAAGTCTTCCGAGACTGGTGCAAGTCAGTTTCTGTATCCTTGACCAGTACCTCTGTAGCTCAAATAGCTGTTTTTCTCTTATACCTGAGAAAAGGACGATCCCTTTCAGCTCCCACTATCAAGGGCTACAGAAGCATGTTGGCATCGGTCTTCCGGCATAGAGGCTTAGATCTTTCCAAACATAAAGATCTGCAAGACCTCCTTAAGTCTTTTGAGACCACCAAGGAGCGTCGTTTGGCTACCCCTGGATGGAATTTAGACGTGGTACTAAGATTCTTCATGTCAGACAGGTTGGAGCCGTTATAATCAGCCTCCCTGAAATATCTCACTCTTAAGGCTCTTTTCCTGGTAGGCTTAGCCTCGGCTAAAAGAGTCAGTGAGATTCATGCCTTCAGCAAGAACATCGTATTTTCGTCAGAAAAAGCCACTTGTTCACTACAACTTGGTTTTCTAGCCAAAAATGAGCTGCCTTCTCGGCCTTGGCCTAAATCTTTCGATATCCCCAGCTTATCGGAGATCGTAGGCAATGAACTAGAAAGAGTCTTATGCCCTGTTAGAGCTCTTAAGTTCTATTTAAAGCGTACTAAACCTTTACAAGGCCAATCTGAAGCTTTATGGTGTTCAGTTAAGAAACCATCCTTGCCTATGTCAAAGAATGCTTGGTCAGACTTTATCAGATTGTTAATACGAGCTCATTCACATCTGAGTGAGGAAGACCGAACTTTGCTTAAGGTGAAGACGCACGAAGTTAGAGCTGTAACAACTTCCGTGGCCTTTAAGCAAAATATATCTCTGCAAAGTATAATGGACGCAACCTATTGGAGAAGCAAGTCAGTGTTCGCGTCATTTTACTTGAAAGATGTCCAGTCTCTTTACAAGAACTGCTACACACTGGGACCATTCGTAGCAGCGAGTGCAGTAGTGGGTGAGGGCTCAACCACTACAATTCCCTAATTCCTTATCCTTTTAATCTGTCTCTTGAAATGTTGTTTTTTTATGGGTTGTCCGGAAGGCTAAGAAGCCTTTCGCATCCTGGTTGATTTGGCGGGTGGTCAAAGTCATTTCTTGAGAGCGCCTAGATTAGGGGTTTGATGAGGTCCTGTTGTATGGGTTGCAACCCTTGATACTTCAGATCCTAGGGGTCGATCAGCATCCTAAGAGGATCGCGAGGCTCCGTAAGGAAGACGTACTTAAAAGGCAGAGTAATTGTTCAAGTCGACTTCCTTACCAGGTACCTATTTATTTTGTTTTTGTTATTTTGATAACTTCTAAAATGAAATAAAAAACTCTTAGCTCATAAAAGTGTAAACATATATTACTGGTCTCTACCCACCATCCTGGGTGTGAATCCGCTATATAATCACCGGCTAAGTTAAATATTGAAAAATGTTATTTTGATTATAAAATAAATTTTTGAATATACTTACCCGGTGATTATAAATTAAATGACCCTCCCTTCCTCCCCAATAGAGACGCAGTGGGACGAGGAGAAAATTGAGTCTTTGTTTACATTGAGAGCTGGGTATCTGGTCGACAGATGGCGCTGTTGGGCACACCCGCAACCTGTGTAGCGATCGCTGGCGAGTTTTTCCGTAGAGTTGTCTGTTGAGCAACAGAGTTGCAGCTATATAATCACCGGGTAAGTATATTCAAAAATTTATTTTATAATCAAAATAACATTTTCCTTGAATATCTACCATTCCTGGTAGTGACTTAACTTTTCCACCTTCCACATCATTAGGACCAGGTCATTACAAGGTTGACAGGAGTTATCACTTAGCTCCTGTACAGGACCAAAGGGCTTTATCATATCCTGGGATAGTAAACCAGCTAGTTTAGTTATAGGGGTTTCCTCCCTCCCAAATATAAGTCTCCTATCAAGGGATGTGGGTTTAGATTCTTGTAGGACAAATCTCAAATTTTTAAAGTATTGAAATTTGTATTTTTTCTAATATAAACCAAAGTCCTTTAAGTTACACTTTCTGCTTCAACCATCCTGCAAGTTTTAGGCTGAAGATTAAAGTTTAAACATTTGTGTCAAACTATGCTGAAAGTTTTCTTTCACTAAATTTTATTAGGTTTTTATAGTTAGGAAGGATACAAATTGCTTATAAAATTTTGTGATTTTTTATTATCAAAACATGGAAATATACTTTAAACTACAGTATTGTAGAAATGATTATCTTTTAATTGTTTACTGTATTTTGAAGAAGTAATTTAATGTACTTTGAGAGTTTTAAATTTTTTATTATATAACTAATACAGTATTTGTAATTTGTATTGTTTTATTTCATGCAGATGGAAGAATTGGAGGAGGGAGTGAATGGAGTTTATCAAAGATCCCCGATCTCTTCTGGGGTTTTGTAAATTTCATTGTATTGTTGTAAGTATTTGTATTACATGCACTTTAGTTATTGAATGAATCATGAATGTGTTACAGAAATTGATATTTTTTATGTAAACTGAATTGTCAGGCTCTTGAAAATATGAATTTTTCAATATTAATCTTACCCGATGATCATGTAGCTGTCAACTCTGTTGCCCGACAGAAATCTACGGTCGGGATACGCCAGCGATCGCTATACAGGTGGGGGTGTACACAACAGCGCCATCTGTGAGCAGGTACTCAAGTACTTCTTGTCAACAAGAACTCAATTTTTCCTCTGTCGTGCCACCGGCTAGACCTACTTGGATACGCTGTTGATTCTGGAGTTATTGTTCACGATTTGGTGATGTATTTGCTCTAGAGTTTAGCCTTCGCTATTCAGGAAGCTTTATCATTAGCTTAGCAAGCTTTTGGAATTAATTTGATTTAATTATGGTGATGAAGAGAGTATGGACTCTTTCACTTTTAAATGGCCGACCCTTCCCTTAGACGGAAGTGTTGGTGTGGAAGAGAGTATAGACTCTCTTTCACTTTTTATACCCACCCTTCCCTTTAACGGAAGTGTGTTTAGGTTTTTGGTAATTTTGCTTAACAAAGTTATAGATTTATTTTATATCTCTCCGCCATTTATAGGCCTCTTCGATTAACTTCCATTTATTATAAACTTATAAAAATTAATTTTTATGTTTGTTTATATGCGACCTTTCCTAATAGTAGGCGGTCCTTACTTGGAACCGAAGTTAATTAACATTGAGCCCGTCATATCGTTTTTCCTGTTAAGAATTTATGCTATTTTAATTTTAATGTTTTTGAAAGAATTTCTTTGATAGTCTCGTACTGTTTTCAAAGTTGAACTAACGTTTTGTTTAGTCTCCGCAGTTGTTGACGTTCAGAACGTTCAACTTGCGCTCTATCGTTACGATAGAGAGAGAGTATTTCACGGTTTCACGTTGCAGTAAGAGTAAACCGATTCTAGCGTTTCGTTCATTCTTTCTTAGCTTAAATGGTTTTAATTCTAATAAAGGAACTTTTTATTTGGGAAACCTTTCAGTTTTTTTCCTTTAACAAATAATATGTTTTAACGATATATATAATTGGGCTCATCTCTCAGGTTCTAAGTCAAGAGAGAGAGAGAGAGAGATAGAGACGGAGGGAGAGAGAGGAGGATAAACGTTTCGTTCAAGCGGGTAACGTTGTTCTCGTTTTTTGCTCTTCTCCCTAGTCGCTATAGGGGAAGAAGGTAAAACGTTTCTAGAGTTTTATTCTTTTTCCCAGGCTTTATGCGGTGAGAGATTTTAAACGTAGTTTATTTGATCTAGTGTTTAGTCTCTTTTCCAGCCACTGAATTCTTTATCTTTCATTATGTTTTTTTGTTACATTGTAATACTGTTTTCGCAATTACTACCTTTTAATGAAGGATAGGATTGCGTGTTTCAGGTACAAACCACTTAAAGTTTCGAGTTCAGTGAAATAAGTGCAAACAGAAAATCAAAAGTGATAAAGTGATATGCGCAAAGTGTTACAGTGTTGCGTTCGAGGGTTCGTCTGTTCGTGCCAGTTGTTCACCTAGTCCGATACCTCTTACAAGCTCCCAAGCCCAGGGGAGAAGTGATGTCGAAGGACTTATGGGTTCCACAGGCCTTGATCAACGAACAGACGTTTCCCTCCGTGGTTTCGGGTGTATCTACACACGTTGCCGACGTGATCACCCCACCCACACAAAGACGAGAGAGCCCATTTATTCCTCGTCTGCGGAAGAGGTTTCTCGCAGAAACCATGGACCAAATCTTGCAGCTTTTAAGTGCAAGTCGTTCCCTTCCGTGCAAGTCCAACGGCCTAGGTGTAGCCACTGGGTCAGTTCGGACTTGCTGCAGTACGACAACTGCACACCTCCCAAGAGAGGCAAGGTGGTACCGCAACAGGCAGTAACTCTGTCTGTTGCCGCACCAGCGGTTTTAGACCCTCAGTCACAACGGACAGTAGCTCCGTTTGTTGTTGTCTTTTATAGACCCTAGTGGTCCATGCTGCAGACTATACAGTCTCAGCTTGCTCCTTCATGCAGGAGTATCATGCTGGAAGGTTGACAATGCACCTGTTAACCTACAACCCGCCGAGGTTGTGCGCTCAGCAGATACTGCGGCTGCCTGCTCCCACCCTCCACCTCTGAGAGCTCCACCACCGATGCGCAGTCCACCCTGCCAGACGCATGTTCTTGCTGCACCATCTGCTAACATGCGTGAGCTACCGCATCAGCAGTGGGAAGGTTCTGTAGAGCTGCCGGGTTCCAGCACTATGCGGCATTCTCCGCAGCCCATGCAGCATGCTCTGCATACCTTACAGCATGCTCCGCATACCATGCAGCATGCTCTGCATACCTTACAGCATGCTCCGCATACCATGCAGCATGAGCCGCATACCTTACAGCATGAGCCGCATACCTTACAGCATGCTCCGCATACCATACCGCATGCTCCTCAACCCACCGCAGCCCATCCCACGCTCCAGCACTCTGCTTTTGTTGTTGCCAGCTCCCACACTCCGACTGCGGAGAAGGTTGACGATGCACCCGTGGGCCTACACCTCCCACGGTTGTGCGCCCGGCATGGCTTCCTGCTCTCACACTCTTGTTGTGAGAGCTCCTCCACCCATGCACAAGTCAACCCTGCCAGATGTATGATGACTCCCACACACAGAGCACTCCGTTGCCGTGCGTGAGCTACCACAAGCTGCCGTGTTTTGACACGGTGTGTCAGCCTCCGCAACACACTGTGGTTACCGCCACTCGCCAGCAGCAAACTAGTCAGTCAGGAGTTGAGGCTTCCCCACACAACTTTGGTTGTTGCCAACTCACAAACTGTCATACAGTTACATGACGTTGCCTTCTGGTCTGCTACTTATACACCAGTGCTGTATGTCCTCACGCTCCTGTTGTGGTTGACAGTTCAGTTTCTGACAGTTCACAGACTGTCAAGCAGTTTCATACATTGCCTTCTGGTCTGCTGCTTTTGCACCAGTGAAACCCTCACTGAGAGAACCTAGCTTTTCTCGGATATGGTTCCTGTAGATGAGAAAGTGCTGTTCTCCCTCCTCCTGATATTCCCTTGAGGACTCTGTCATTTGGAGAGGAGCCTTAAGCTGCTTAGCCTCCTATGGACTTTTATTTAAGCATAACATGCTTCCAGGGAGGTTAAATGGTTCCGCTTCAGTCGCTAACCCCGTCTGTTACCACACCTGCTCCCATAGACCTTGGGCTTTGTTGCAAGACATGCAGTCCAAGCTTAGTCCTTGATAGAGGATTTTTTTACGGAGTCAGTGTGTCTCTGGGAAGACGTTCAACAACCAGCAGAGGTGACTTGTTGTGACGCAGTGCGGCAACCTCAGCAACCCGATAAGGAGTTGTCTGTACTACCCAGACAGTCTAGACAGTTTCGGGTTGTCGCTGTACTTCCTCGCTTCCCCATGGTTGACAGTTCACAGACTGTGCAGCAGTACCATGATCTTGTGTCCGGCTCCGTCACGCATCCACCAGTGCGACCGGATTCAGCGAGTCAGACGTTGCCCACTCCGTTGCCGTTTCCTCATCAGTTTCGGATGAGGAACCCTCTGATGAGGACATGGCTGAACGAGAAGATCAATCCCCAGCCCTGCTATCCATCCAGAAGATGCTGAAGAAGGAATACGGCCCTGTCAGGCTGTGGATGAGTCTGGTTAGGACACTGTCATCCGTGGTGCATTTGGTGTCACTTGGAAGACTACACCTCCGTCCTCTTCGGTTTCATCTAGCTCTTCACTGGAAAAGGACAAGACGCTACAAGCGGTCTCGATCCCGGTTTCCGGAAGATAAGTCTGGTCTAACCTGAGGAAAGGACTTTATCAACCTTTTATAGGGTCTTCCCCTGACTGTTCAGACTCCCAACCACGTTCTCTTCTCAGACGCATCGGACGTAGGCTGGGGTGCGACCTTAGGCGGTAGGGAATGCTCGGGATTATGGAACTCGCGTCAAAGGACAATGCATTTTAACTGCAAGAAGCTTCTGGCAGTAAGTCTGACCTGGAAAAGCTTCAGGTCTCTCCTTCAAGACAAAGTAATGGAGGTCAACACGGACAACTCCCTGCTTTGATGTTCATCTCCTAGCAAGGAGGGACCTACTCTCTGACATGGTGCGAGTTCGCTAGTGACCTCCTCTCCTGTTCAACAGGTCTTGACTTTTCACTAGTAACAAATTTCTTCCAAGGCAACTTGAATGTCTTAGCAGTTTGTCTCAGTAGGAAGGGACAATAATTCCAACATATTGGACCCTCCACAGAGATGTATGCAAGAGACTTGGGTCACTTGGGGCCATCCAACCATGGATCTCTTCGCAACCTCGATGTCCAAGAGGCTCTCAACAGACCCAGCAGTGGTTCTTTTAGATGCCTTTCTACTAGATTAGTCTCATCTAGATCTATTTGCATTCCCTCCGTTCTAGTTTGTCAACAAGGTACTGCAGAAGTTCGCCTCTCACGTTGGGACAAAGTTGACACTAGTTGCTTTCCTCTGGCCCGCGAGAGAATAACTTACCGAGGTACTTCGATGGCTAGTAGACGTTCCCAGAACTCTTCCCCTAAGGGTGGACCTGCTACGTCTGCCACGCGTAAGAAGGTACTCCAAGGCCTCCACGCTCTTCGTCTCACTGCCTTCAGAGTATCGAAAGACTCTCGAGAACTAGAGGTTTTTCGAAGGAGGCAACCAGAGCGATTGTTAGAGCAAGGAGAACATCCACCCTTAGAGTCTACCAATCGAAGTGGGGAATCTTCCTAAACTGGTGCAAGTCAGTATCCGTATCCTCGACCAGTACCTCTGTAACTCAAATAGCTGACTTCCTCTTATATCTGAGAAAAGAGCGATCTCTTTCAGCTCCCACTTTCAAGGGTTACAGAAGCTTGTTGGCATCAGTCTTCCGTCACAGAGGCTTAGATCTTTTTAACAATAAAGATCTACAGGACCTCCTTAAGTCTTTTGAGACCACGAAGGAGCGTCGTTTGGTTACACCTGGTTGGAATTTAGACGTGGTTCTAAGATTCCTTATGTTAGACAGGTTCGAACCACTTCAATCAGCCTCCCTGAAAGATCTCACCTTTAAGACTCTTTTCCTGATATGCTTTACCAGCTAAAAGAGTCAGTGAGATTCATGCCTTCAGCAAGAACATCGGATTTTCATCCGTAACGGCTACATGTTCTACATCTTGGTTTTCTAGCCAAACACGAGCTGCCTTCTCGGCCTTGACCAATATCGTTCGTTATTCCAAACTTATCGATATGGTTGGAAAGGAACTAGAAAGAGTATTATGTCCTGTAGAGCTCTTAAGTTCTTTTTTTTTTTTTAAAAACCTTTATGAGGCCCGTCTGAAGCTTTATGGTGTTCAGTTAAGAATTCATCTTTGCCTATGTCAGAGAATTCTTTATCCTATTATTTTCAGACTGTTAATACGAGAAGCTCATTCCCTTCTGAATGAGGAAGACCAAGCTTGGCTGAAGGTAAGGACACACGAAGTTAGAGCTATCACAACTTCCGTGACCTTTTAATAAAATAGATCTCTGCAAAATATTTTCGACGCAACCTTTTGGAAAAGCTAATCTGTGTTCGCGTCTTTTATCTTAAGGATGTCCAGTCTCTTTACGAGAACTGCTACACTCTGGGACCATTCGTAGCAACGAGTGCAGTAGTGGTGGGGGCTCCACCACTACAATTCCCTAATTCCAGAACCTTTTTAATCTTTCTCTTGAAATATTTCTGGGTTGTCCGGAAGGCTAAGAAGCCTTCCGCATCCTGGTTGATTTGGCGGGTGGTCAAATTCTTTCTTGAGAAGCGCCTAGATTAGAGGTTGTGATGAGGTCCTTTAGTATGGGTTGCAGCCCTTAATACTTCAGCACCTAGGAGTCGCTCAGCATCCTAAGAGGATCGCTAGGCTCAGTAAGGAAGACGTACTTAAAAAGGCAGAGTAATGGTTCAAGTCGACTTCCTTACCAGGTACTTATTTATTTTATGTTTGTTATTTTGAATAACGGCTAAAATAAGATACGGGATACTTAGCTTCTTTGTTAACATGTATGCTGGTCTCCACCCACCACCCTGGGTGTGAATCAGCTACATGATCATCGGGTAAGATTAATATTGAAAAATGTTATTTTCATTAGTAAAATAAATTTTTGAATATACTTACCCGATGATCATGAATTTAAGGACCCGCCCTTCCTCCCCATAGAGAACCAGTGGACCGAGGAGAAAATTGAGTTCTTGTTGACAAGAAGTACTTGAGTACCTGCTCACAGATGGCGCTGTTGTGTACACCCCCACCTGTATAGCGATCGCTGGCGTATCCCGACCGTAGATTTCTGTCGGGCAACAGAGTTGACAGCTACATGATCATCGGGTATGTATATTCAAAAATTTATTTTACTAATGAAAATAACATTTTACTTAAATTCAATTATGCATTTACCAAAATTGATTTTCGAGGTTATTTGTTGCTACATGAATACAAAATTTTGTTCTCAAATAGGGATCTGGTTTTAGGAAAGCTGAGAACTCTTCTGCTAAAATTTATAATGAGTTCTTGGCAGTATTTACCTTTTTTATGCTGTCCTGCCTAGGTTTATTAGGTCGCAAATGTGTCTCACTCATGAGCAGGAGTTCTATGGATCCCTATTTATTGTGCTGGTAATGGAGAGATCATGATTGTTGCAGTTATCACCTTGTGAGGTGGTCATCCTCTCAGTGGTTGGCGTACGGCAAGATAAAGAAAAAGTCAAAGCAAGATCTTCTCCTTTGGGGTCTTCCTCAAAGTCTAAGAAATCCTCTAACTTTTGTTCTCTAGTCTCTGGTAGGGCCATAGTCTTCTACTATCTTGGGTTAGAATTCTTTACTCAAGCTCATTATTCTCTCTTTCCTTATTTCCTTTCCTCTCTGGGCTATTTCCCTGTTGGACCCCTTGGGCTTATAGCATCCTTCTTTTCCACCTAGTAATAATAGTAATGATGATTATATTAATGAATTTGGTACATGACTACTCCTCCCATGAAAAAATGCTGAGGGATCAGTGACTTCTTCCATCTGTTGAAGTTGGACTTCCTTCATTAGGAAAGTATCTGTATGCGAAGCTTCCCACTCTTTTTGGGAAAGAGTGAGAAGTCGAACGACCGAGAAAGGAAAAGAAGGGTGGTGCTCTTTATCCCTGCCGATAGTGTATGTACTTGTTCTCCTAAGAACCGAGCATGGTTAGTGGGTGCATGAGCTCATGTGACATATACTTATCCAACTACTCGAGAAAAAGTGCATTCCCAGTGCTTATAGCTTCTCCCTCCACCCAGAGAACCTTTTAAGGGATCAACCTTTTTATCCAGAAGACATTCACTCTCCGTTTCCGATGACAAATCTTTGAAGACTTCATATCACAGAATACAAAAAGATCATCTGTTTTTATGAGAGATATTGCCTGTTAGTGCACACTCGTCTGATTCTGACACTTAGCACGCATGTGCTCTCCAGTTAATGGGCATTTATCTGATTTTGAATGCCCGACCCGGCTGAGCGTGCAATCTTTTAAGCAAGCGTGCCCTCCTGTTCGTATGAGGTCATATTTTGGCAAGCACACGTACTATACGCACGTTCGCACTTATCTGAACTTGAGCACTCACGTGTGTAGGCACATCTGATAGTGAATTCTTACATGGTAGTGCGCATTCTCCTGTTCACACAATCATCTGGACAGGATTGTTTATCTGTTGACAGAGGCGCACTCGCCAATTGGTGCACAATCTCCTGTTTATACACTCGTGTGCATGCGTGCTTACCTATTAGTGCTTGCTCTTTTGTTACTCGCACTCCTCTTTTAGTGTGCACTCATAGGAGAACAGATTCACCAGAACTGGAATTTGCTATTGTTCACGCATGCTTTATTGTCAGCTTGAGTGCATGCTCTGTGGTTGACATAATCACACCAATTCTTGTGAGCACTGTTGTTTGTGCATGCCCAGCAAGTATTATGCCCTCATCTACTCGTACGTAAGCACATTCACCCATTTGCATGTGGTAACTCTGGCCAGTGCTCACACTGCTTATAGAGAGGAATCAGCTGTTCGTATGTGGTACTCATCTGCTTACGCTCTTTCCTGTTGGCGCACATTCACCTGTTAGATTATAATCACCTATTCATGCGTTCCCTTTAGGTAACAAAGACTTTCCTATCAAGGAACTATCACCTAGATGCTCGCACTCTTCGGATTGCACTCGATTCTCTTCTGTTCGCAGACACTTGCCTCTCACTTTACGTTCTTTGGGAGGATTCCACTAGTGCAGGTCAACGAAAGATGTTAGGTTTAAAATTTCTTTAATGCAATGAATTCCTTTCAAGCATTCATGAGAAAACTCACCTTTATGCTCTTCACCTCCTGAGAGCTCCCTTGCTCCAGAAAGTATTGCTTAGAAGTCAACATGCAAGGGAAGGATCACCAAGCTACCCCTCTGGAAGATTTGTCTTCAAGACTAGAAAAGATAGGTTCAAGATGTCCATGATTCTAACGTATAGATTCCTCTTTGGCTTAGGTAAAACTACCCAAGGACAGATCAGCTCGCAGCTTGTCCTGACATTACAGGTTGAACCCTTCAGAGGTAGAGTCACTCTCCCTTGTCACCTAAGGCAAGCACACGAGGGAAAGGTACCTTGAAAGCTATAAGGGACAGTCCAGTACCACCAACTTATTTGGTTTACAAAACAGGCATGGTTTTTGGAACTATCAAAAAATCTGAACATCCCTCAGAACTTGGCGACTCCCCTCCAGTAAGTAATCATTAGACACCTTTGATCCTTCAGAACCCGATTTATGTCTAGCCCCAGCAGAGGCAGAAAACATGGAGACAGAATCCATGTTCTTGAAGATGCTAGCTCTCATAATAGGAGAGGCAAGGAGAACGCCAGTTAAAGTGGGTAAGACGTGATCATCGTTTCGGAGCCCAACAAGGCTCGAGGCTCTCTCTGGAACTTTCTTGGTTAGAATTGACCAGGGAAGCAATAGCCAGCTGATTGAAAACAATCTTACCCCCAGCTCTTTCAAGGCAACAGAAGCTATACGTCCCAGAAGTTGCCATCCTGTTACCTCTACCAATATACTCATCATCTATAAGAATACTGGACTTTTGATTGGAGAACATTAGTTGATTGGCATACTAGTGATCATACACCAATTATTATAAACACCAATAATGATCCACTTTTACAGAGATTGTCTTGATGGAACATTAACAAGGCAGACTGGGATAGATTTTGGGAACCAAACAAAATTGAAAGGAATGCAGAATAGTTTGTAAGTGTTGATGATGCCATTGACTTATTTATTGGAACTTTACAAGCAGCACGAGTCATTTTAATTCCCAAAACCATGGGGTAATTCAAACGGCGACCAGTCTCCTGGTGATCTTCAGAACTAACTGCCTTGCACAGAGCTTTAATAAAATCTTTAATTTAATTGTATAGACACCGTACAGAGGAGAATTTAATAATATACAGTAGTTCATTGGATCCCTCTCACTGGTTACAACTTATTTTTCCTTTGCGTTTACATCCACCAAATAATCTGGCTTATTCTTTCCACATTCTCCTCTGTCATCATTATAGGTAGTAGGTAGGCCAGGGCACCAGCCACTCGTTGAGATATTACCATGAGAGAGTTATTGGGTTTTTTGACTGGTCAGACAGTACTAAATTGGATTCCTCTCTCTGATTACGGCTCATTTTTCTTTTGCCTACACATACACCAAATAATTTGGCCTATTCTTTCAACATTCTCCTCTGTCCTCATGACGGAGTAACTTTTCTTTACAGACATGTTCTGTATTGAAGCATCTCCACCATTGTCTGGAGGATGGATGAAAGGTATGCATCTCGTTTCTCATAATGACCATATATTCAGACAATATCCTTAAGGGGCCCCGCCGAAATCCCAATATATGGTCGTATAGGAAGGAAAACTCAAAATCCTGAAAATATTCACCGAGCTTCATATGGCAATGGAAAATGCAGATACAAAATATTTTGTCAAAATTCCCCTTACTTTCATAGTTATAGGGTAATTAGTAAAAGTAACTAAATTAAAAACATTGTTCCCTACAAGAAAATGGAGTATTTCTTTTGTTATCGTAAATTTTGATAATTATTACTTTATGATGTAAAACAAATTGTGAGCAATGGCAGCTGTATAGATTCCATGAGCCACAAGACGAGGTATTACACGGTAATTACAACCTTCGGCCTTCAGTCCCACCACAAACCTCATAGAGATTACACGTTTGAGTTTAACCTGTGACATTCACTCGTTTTTACGTCTGTTTTTCTCAGTTTTGGTAAGAATTTCAAAATGTCAAAGAAGAAAAGACAAATTCAACAACTTGCTAACATAAGGAAGGAGAAAATTCCATCTATTAAGAGTTCAGAAGTGGGTAATATCAGTGAAATTAGCAAAGTTAGTAAAAGAGAGAGATGATTAATGAGCTACCATCTCGCCTAAAGAAGCAAGATATTTAGCAAAGGGATCTTCATTTATAATTAAAGTATGTTAAATAACTTTATTTTGGTTTATTAATATCCAAAAAGGAACATAAAATTCTTAATGATTATGATTTATTAATATTGTCTTTGTAAGAATACAAAGAAAAACTTTGAACGCCCGTATCTCAAAACTATACTTATTGACCTTCAAATTCTATCTTCTCACTTTGTTTTAAAGATATAGCATTGAAATTTGGTATATAACCTAGACATTGTAAAACAATCAAATGTTGGCCTTTTTTTCCGATTCTTTTTCTTAATTTTTTTCCCCTAGTTTTCGAGTGTTTATTTTTTCACCTAATGAAAACTTTCATATTTAGCAAAAAAATGACTTAAAAAAAAAGAAAAAAAAATTATTGGAGGTCTAAATCAGGGCTATATGGTAGTAATCCCAGGTCTTTATATTGATTATTAAGGGAGGAGATAGGATTTGAAAAAAAAAACTCATTTTCAGGATAAATTGGCCTATCGTCGCAAAACCGAAGGTCAGAGGCAAAAATCCTATGCAGTTTAGAGGTGTCCTAAGTCACCTCATTAAGTGGTATGAATGTCAAAGTCCTGTCCGTAGAAAACGCCATTAGCCGGCTGGCCCCCTTAAGGATATAAGTTCTTGTAGGGACCTAGCTTAACAACTGCAACATCTTCATAGTTAGGTTGTTAGGAGATTGACGAGTTGTCACTTTAATTCTTTTCCAAAATTAAAGTGCCTTGACATTTCCCAAGTCAGTAAACCAGCCAGATTAGTTTTATGGATTCCCAAACCCACCAAAGGATTTTGTAGTATTTACAGGAACAAATCACATATTTTTTAATCAGTTCATATTGTTTCATAACCGTACTAACCGGAGACCTTTAAGTTACACTGTTCACTTCAACCACACTGCAAAGCCTAGGTTGAAGGACAGTTTGAAGGTAGCACAATGTGTTTCTTGGGTGGGTGGCAACCAGCTGTGTTTCCTCTTTAAAAAGCTTAATGGCTATTCTTTCACTTTGTATGACTTATTTTAAAATTTTTTGTGCAATTCTCGACAACAAATTTACTTTAGAGAAACACATTGTCTGTGTCGTCTTCAATTGGACTAAAAATTGGTTTACTGTATTGAGAAAGTATTTCAAGATTTTTGGTGATCAATGTATTCTGAAGTGTTTTAATTTTTTTCATTCTACCTTGTTTCGAGTATTGTTCTCCTGTCTGGTCTTCAGCTGTTTCAGCTATTGATTCTCATCTTAATTTGCTGGACAGGAACTTACAGTCTGTTAAATTTCTTATTCCCGATTTAGATATTAATCTCTGGCACCGTCGTTCAATTAGTTCATTATGCATGTTGCATAAGATTTTTCATAATTCTGACCATTCTTTACATTCAGATCATCCTGAACAGTTCCATCCTGTTCGTAATACTAGGTATGCAGTTCATGCTAATAGTCAGGCCTTTTTCATTGTGAGGCTTAATACTACACAGTATTCTAGAAGTTTTATTCCAGCTGTGACCAATGTGTGGAATGATCTTCCTAATCAGGTAGTTGAATCAGTAGAACTTAAAAAGTTCAAAGTTGCAGCTAATGTTTTTATGTTGAACAGTCTGACATAAGTCTTTTTATAGTTTATAAATGAAATATCTGTTTTAATGTTTTCAAGATATTTTATTTTAATTGTTCAATACTCCTTATATCATATATTTAATTCCTTACTTCCTTTCCTCGCTGGGCTATTTCTCCCTGTTGGAGCCCTTGGGCTTATAGTATCTTGCTTTTCCAACTAGGGTTGCAGCTTAGCTAGTAATAATAATAACAATAATAACAATAACAATGACAATGATAATTGATGATGATGATGATGATGGAGTCTTACTCCTATTAAAGGTCTCAGGTTTGTATGGTTAGGAAAATGCAAATTGATTTAAAATTAGGGATTTTTCAATGAAATAGGCTTTTAAAATATCAGAATACTTTAGAAATATGATTGTTTGTTAGATGTTCTCTTCTGAACTTTGGTGACTTAGCATAACTAGTAATAACGGAAGGATAAAGTTTTAACTTTAATAGTCTCATATAGTAATCGATATACAGTACTGTACAGTATTTTTTACTTTTTATTTCATAACATACTTTATGAACCTTGGTGGCTTTGCCTAGAATTTACATAAACAAGTGGCTCAGCATATCCTAAAAACAAACCTTTGAAGGTTTGTAATTTAACTTGTTTAAAGTGTTAAAAGAGAAATTAAATTGCATGTCTACTGTCTTTATGTAATCATAACCCAGCAATACTGTATTAAAAAACCGTAATGATTGTGTGAAGTATATTACTGTACACAACATACCATATGAAACTAAGTGGCCTAGATTAGCCTAACCTAAAAAGGTAGTTTTTATATATAAATATTTATGCTAGGATTTTAACTTTTGGCAACTAAAAAGGTGGAAATATGCTACTCAGCTTCTTTAGATAAAGCAATGATTGCTCCTGTTGGCAATACTCAACAAACCTTGAGCTGTTATACTTGGTAACTTAGAAAACTAGCTGTTATCACTTATTACCATATTTTAGGCAAATAGGAAAAGGATTGCCCTCTATTTATTCTGATTAGTAAGACCTTACAGTACTGTATGTTGTAGAAATCAGTTTTTATTTTAATCAATAGAAGTAAAATATTGTATTCTACATGATAAATGAGCTACATCAAGATCAATATCATTTATACTTTTCAGCTTTCAAACACTTGTAAGTCCAGATCTAACATCAAGGGGCAATGGATACTCAGCCAGTTACACTGCACCTGGTAGAGGACCGTAAGTACAGTAATTTATAATACAATGCATGTAGTTGTGATTGTTGATTTTATACATTCCTGATGGATAGAATTATAACTACTAGTATAGAAGAGTCCTGCAGAAATGAAGGTATAATTTGGAGTTTTTTGTATAGTGTAACATGCAAGAAATAATTTTTCATTTATTATCCTGTTCTATTACTGCAAACTCAGATCCATTATAAATTGAGCCGTATATCACAAGTTAAAAAATTTTACTGTCTTTTTTTTTTTTATCAATTATTTATATCTGCTACAGCAAGCAGCAATTAAGCAAGTTGAGCCAGATTTTTGTTTTGATCTTAGAATTTGAAGTTCCAAATCTAAGCATCATGAAAAAAATTTAAAGGTCCAAATCTAAGCATCATGGGAAAAAAAAAAAAAAGATGTTTTAAACAAAAAGTCACTGAAATATTAGTTTATTCCTACACGGATACAAAGTTCTGAGTCATTTAGATGAGATTACTGCTAATCATGTTTCCTAAGACCAGCCTGTCAAAATTTGGCTGACTGCATTATGCTTTTTGCTGAGTGAATGCAGCGCATGCACAAGGAGCAAGGGAGAAGTTACTAACATCTCCCCCACAACACTGCTGGTAGATAAGTAAAGAGGTTGTTCTCTCACTTCCTCTCTATGATCGAGCCTTTTGCATTCTTCTCGTGTACCCTTTTAGTGTTTAGCTCTCTTGACCTGTGTTTTTATATAGATTCACGGTCATTTGAGTGACTATTCATTAATTGTGAGTTACGAGCAAGTGTTTATGTCCAGAAAATCTCGATATTTACGTTTTTGCCCATGATGGGATAGTGACTATAGTGGGATACTTATGAGCCGGACAGACATAGACACACAACCTGTGTCCCTCTCCCCCTTGCCCAGATAAGAGATGTTCAAGAGAATCTCTATGTGAATACAGTAGGTAGTGAACTCCTTTCCAATGGAAGATATTTGTTTTCTTGTTGCAGGAAACTTGAGGAGATTTCTACATTGCTGAGTCTCCCTCCAACAGGAGTAAGAGAAAGTGTCGTTCTATGCGGCGAGAACCTCCCTTCAGTTATTTGATATTTATCAGCACAGTGAAAACATCTCATTCCAGGAGGGACTTGAGATTTGAGCCTGTCATTTCCCCCTTACCGAGGCAGTCTTATTGGATGATCCTGATTACAAGCCTCCAGCTCATGTTATTGAGAAAGGCCTGCCTTGTACGCCTAGGGGTCCTCGGCAGAAAACTCCTCTAAAGAGAGGCTGTAATAAATCGGAGATTTATCATCTCTATACCAGAAGGGTGGTCGGACCACTTCAGCTGTGTCACCCCCACAAGAAATTACAATGCTTTCATGTCCAAAACAGTCCTCTCCTTCCAAGCCTAAAATGAAGACTATCAGAAGAACCTTTGTATCCTCATGGCAAACATCACTAGTGACCCCCTCTTGAGCATATGATCTAGAAGGGTTTGCCGCAACCTTCGCGCTCTACAAAACCACTAAATTATATTAAGTCTCCAAAACCACATTGTTTGCGAGCTTTTGACCACTCTGAATGTATTCAGGAGCAACGTCTCTTTTTTTTTTTTTTTTTTTTTTTAATAGAGGAAACTATCGTGAGAGACTACTTATTCTGAGGGGAAGCATTGCTAGGGTCCCTCCTCGAGCACGCGATACATGTGGGTTTGCCGCAACATCAGCGTTTCGTGAAACCACGCATAAATACAAGTCCTCAAACTGGTGGATAGAAAGGAAACCCACCATTAGACATTTAATTTAAAGATGGCATGTTCAAGTCGTTGGACATTCTCTCAGTGGTTGTCGTAGTGACGGCACTATTATGACCTAACTGACAGTTCTCACGGGACATTTGCCAGTTCTAGCCCCCGGCCTCATTACTACGACATTCTTGGCTAGAAAGATGAGGTGTATGATAATCTTCATTGGACTTGAAATGCACTGCAGTTTTTTCACCCCAATGCAAGTGTCTCAATTTCTATAGTATTTAAGCAGTATTGATATACAAAAAAAATGCCCTCCTGTTTATCATGTAATACTTGATGTTACATAACTGAACGAGCAGCCTTGCCTAGATATGAGCAGGCTACTCCGTTCTCTGGTGGTTCTCTTAGATCACTTACTATTACAGTATAATTAGTAATTGTATCAGAGAAGGTTTTTATCTCTCAAGAATCAGAAATTTGGCCTTGCTTCTTTACAAGCTGGCTACACTATACTCAATGATTCACGCTGTTCTCTTACTATTAATAATTGTTATGAGATGATCTAGGGAGGAAGGGTTTACCTCTTCACTTCACGGAGACTTCCTCCCTCCTAAGGAAGACTCCCATATAAATGACTCGGAAGTTTGTATCCACAAAAGAACAAACTACAAATTTGTATAATTTGTATTCTTCCTAGCTATACAAACCTAAGTCATTTACCAAAGGTCACGCTTCAACTGCCCCACAAGTCTTTGACCAGGTGAATGTTGTGCGGAGACACTGTGAGCAACTTCCCGCTTGCACGTACTCTGCGTTTACCTAGCATGAAGCATGACAAAATCATTCCAATTTTGATTGGCTGGCTGTAGTAAACATGATTAGTAGTACTGTAACCTCATATGAATGCTCAGATTTGTATTGTTAGAAAATATAAATTCTATAAAAAAATTTTTTTATCTTGATATATATTACTGTATTACATACCGGGTATGCGATAAAGTTCTGTGAACTATAGTGT